>NC_047055.1:7301644-7631417 GCF_011762595.2 Tursiops truncatus
TGGAAGCATGGAGTCCTAACCACTGGACCACCAGGGAATTCTCTCTGGTCTAACTTTTAAACACATTTAGCCTCACTCGCTTCTCGCCAGGAAGAGACAGGGATTTCTTTGGTAAAATTGTAAGCAGCAGTGGGGCATGCTTCACCCAGCCCCTTCGGATCCACTCACTTTTCACAGGATCAACCTACCAGCTGAATGATGAATTCTGATCTGCCACGTAGTAAGGAGTGGAGCAAATTCAGGGGTGAATTATTAGCAAGTCTGCTTGGCTAGAGATCTAAAGTCACAACTTGCAGTCAGCTTTATCTATGTCTCTCTGATGCATACGTATCTACCAATAGGTTCCAAACTCGGAAAGGGAAGAAATGGGTATTATTAATTAGCCCATCTCACAAATCCAAATGCCTGTAACTATTACAGAAATAAAACAGTCATCAGACTCACCCTTGTCCACTGCTCCACATACAGGAAAGCCCTAGATCTATATAGCTTTAGAGATATATTGTACAAAATGTTCAAGGAACAGATAATTCCACCTCTCACACAAGCTGTTTCAGAAGATAAAAAATGAGAGAAACCTTACCAACCCGTCTTATAAGGCTCGTGTAAACCTTGGTTTCATAGCTGAGATAGAACGGATCATACAATGAAATTTAAAGGCTATCTCCCTTATGAACATAGATACAAAACTGGAAAATAATATATGATAATAGGATAATGCATTATAATCAAGTAAGATTTGTCTTAGGAAGAGAAGACTGATTTAAGATAGGAAAATACGTCTGTGAGATCCCCCACCCTAAGAAGATAAGGAAAACATTTAATTTAAATAATCATCTCAATGGGGAGATCAAAAGCATTTGGTAAAGACACATGATTTTTTACAAAGTGCTTTCCAAAACCTAAGAATAGCAGGAAACTTCTTTAACATGATGTAGTCTGTGTAGCAAATAAAACAAAATAAAACCCAGAAAACCTTCTCCTAATTACTATAACACATTAGGCACATAAATTTCAGGATATCCATGTCTGATATTGTCTCTACATTCAACCTAGTACTAGAGGCCATGATCAATGAAATACTACCCCTTCAAAATAAAAGGTATATGATAAAGATATCACCACATACCACATGGTGCAGGAACTCTATGTGGAGGATAACACAAGTATTGAACATTAACCAAAGCATATCAAAGTTCACTAACAAAGAATTAGTATCCATAAAATACAAAGGAATGGTAAAACCAACATGAAAAAGAGAAGAAATCCAATAGAATGAGAAACATTATTAACCAAGAAACAATTTAAAGAATAGAAAATCTAAATAGCTGAATCACTAGTAATCACAGAAGTGAAAGCAGATTACACTATTTACCAATCAGAGTTTTTTAAAATTAAAAGTCGGGTTATACTAAGTGTCTTTGTTATCACTTGCTGTGTAAAAACTTACCCCAAAACTTAGTGGCTTGAAACAACAGAATCTATTATCTCAGAGTGTCTATGGATCAAGAATATGGGTGCAGCTTAGCTAGTCCTCTGGCTCTGCATATCTTATGAGGCTACCTCATCTCAAGTCTCAGTTGGGAAGGATCTGCTTCCCTAATTGGGTGTTGGTAGCACGCAGCTCCTTGTGGGTCGTTGCACTAAAAAGCTCAGGTCCTCAGGAGCTGTTCCTTGATATGCGAGTCTCTTCACTGAGCACCACACAATATGCTTTCATCAGAATGAGAAAACAAGGGGGCAAGAGAGACCGTCAGCAACAAAGTTCTAGCAAGAGGAAACTTAATCATGTGGATCACATCCTATGACTTTTGCTGGCTTCTATTGATTCAACTCATTAGAAGCAGGACACTAGGTACAGCCCACACTCAAGGAGAGTGGATTACACAAGCATGTGAACATCAGGAGGCTGGGATTATTGGGAGTCATATCAGAAGCTGCTTCCACACTGTGTATTGATGAGTATGCAGGGAAACAAGTAATAATATAATTCTATTGGGAAAATAGACTGGTACTGTCACTCTGGAGAGTAACCTGGCAGTATTTAGAAAAAACTATTGCTTATAGACAATGTTTGTGTCCCTCCAAAATCCATATGCTGAAACCCTAGCCCTCTAGATGTGATGGTATTTGGAGGTGGGGCTTTCGGGAGAAAATTAAAGTTGGATTAGGTCATGAGGATGGGGGCCTTATGATGGGATTAATGCCCTTAGAAAAAGAGGAAGACACAGGAGATAGCTGTCTCTCTCTTTGTGTGTACACACTGAGCTAGGCCATGTGAGGACATGAGCAGGAAGAGGGCCCTCACCAGAACCCAACCATGCTGGTATCCTAATCTTGGCCTTTCAGCCACCAGAACTGTGAGAAGTAAATGTTTGTTGCTTAAGCCACCAGTCTATGGTATTCTGTTCTAGCAGCTCAAACGGACTAAGGATATCTATGACCTAGAAATTCTATTCCTGAGCGTATATTACAGAAAAATATATGCAGAAGTCCATAGGGAGACATGAATGAGAATGCTCCTCATAGCAATGTTTCTGGCAGTGGAGTGGAGAGCCAACATAGATGTTCCTCAAAAGAGGAAGGAATGGACAAGTTATACTTGGGATATTCGTTCTAATGGAATATGATGCAGCGTTAGAAGCAATTAGCTAGAGATACATATAGCTACATAAGTTGAACTTAAAAGCATAAGGTAAGAAACAGAACGAGGTCTACGGCACAATGCACCATATTCACACACACACACGTTTCATAAGGCTATATGTTTCGCAAGAGTACAAACATATACGAGGGCATGATTCAAACACATCCGAGTAGGTGCCTAATTGTGGGAAGGAAATGAGTGTTGGACTCTAGGATGAAAGAAAAATAGAAAAACTGTAGGAGAAAGAACCTTGTCAAACTCAATGATGACACTATGGCCAGAGTCCAAGAATAGAATAAAAGAAAAAATAAAAGCAACCTTCATGAGTGGGCAGTTAATTCTAATCCCTGCCTTTAAGTTGCAGAGCGGGCAGAAGATAATTTAATCAAAATCAGCAGGCTTTAATGCCAGATGCTCTAGGTAGGGAGATGTTTATTCATGGGAGCTGTCTTTTTGTTAGTTTGTAAGATGATTCATATCTCCACCAATATTTAAATTCAGCCATACAGCTTTTGGAGGGATTTTAAGTAAGATATCCAAAACACTAGCTGGTAACTAAGGGTGGGAGATCTCAGAATAAACCACTGAGTAGGGGTGGCCTTGGAGAATAGCTTGGAGGAAAGGTTTGTTCTCTACCATGTGCACCACCACAACTGAACATAGGGATATGAGGAGGGTGGCAGTTCGGCTTGGGAAGACTCTTCTCTCTAACCGAGCCATCCTGGCCTCATCATCATCCCCCCCCACCCCGCCTCATCATCATCCCCCCCCACCCCGCCCCAGGTGTCAGGAATGGTTCTTTGAAATGTCTGAGCTACATCAACAGACGTGTCACAAGGGCTGCTTTGTGATGGCTAAGTCCCTCCTTAGCCACCATTGGCTAAGGGTACGGACCCTTCATCGTCCTGGGGAGCTGTATATATAGCGTGGTCAGTAGGCTCGGAGTAGACCACTGGTAGGCTTCAATACAGCTGAGGTGTGCCAAAGACTCCTAGAGCCTGATACAGACATGGATCGAAAACCCTCGAGAGCCAAACAGAGGAGGGTGGATGAGGCTCCCTATAACCTCAGACCTAGACATGGTGGCCACGTAAGATGACCCTACCCAAGCTGTTTTCTTCATGGATTCCCTCTCCCCCAAGAATCCTACCCTCTCCCTGCCTGGCACACACCCCCTCCTCAGCCCTGACCCCTTCTCATGAAGTCTCCCTTTCCATCAATAGCCCATCTTCTTCTCCCTAATCCAATGTCCTTTTGACCTCACTCTGTTGTCCTTCCAGGTGCTGAAGACAGCCAGGACCGTGACGAAACCCCGTCAAAGGAGTCTGAATAAAAAAGCCTCTAAGAAAGCTGTCAACCCCACAAAACAGCAGAAGAAAGCTACAAGACAAAGACTCTCCAGCTGTTCTCACAGGCTGGATGAGACACTAAATCAAAATCAGAATAATGCAGAGCAGAACCAAGAGGCCGAGCAGAACCAAGAGGCCGTGCAGAACCAAGTGCCGTGCGGCAACACCCCTCCAAGCGAAGAGCTGGTGAGCCAGTAAAGCTCATGGGGAGGCCAGAGACCTCAGAAATATCTGCCAAGTCTGAGGTCTGAGAAATGGCCAACTGTGTAGACACGGAATTTTACAACATCAGGGTACACGGATGCTAATTAAATAAAAATCAACTTGTGAAAATTTCTGTGTGTTTCTGCGAGTTCTCTCATGGTGGGAGCAGGGAAGGAAGGGAAGAGGCAGGTGTGTGAGGAGGGAGGGACGTTGAGTCCTGCAAGGTTGCGGGGGACACTGGCAGAATCACAGTTAACCAGACAGTGGGGATAAGGAATGGGTCAGGACTGAGTGCTGAAGATAAATTTCCTACTTAACACTTGAACCCACAGGCAAGGTGGAAAGGGGCTTGGCGTTTCTGTCTTTGGGGTAGGGGGCTGGACGAGGGGCACGACAAAGTGTACATTGCCAGAACCTATGTGGTTTGAGGTGTGTAGGTGGCAGTATCATCCCAAGAAATAGACAAGTCACTTCCAGGCCACCTACGTCATAGAAGTGTTTGCTACATCTCACCCTACGATGCCAGCGACTAAAGGTCCTCCAGAGGGCCAAAAATCTCACCCTACTAAAAGTTATTGAAAGCACCCTGAGGACTCAAATAATGGTGGATGGAAGCCACAAACTCAACACTGATCAGTCCACTTTCTAAAGAAACTTAAGGTGGAGCAGTGGCTTCCCAAGGGCAGGGAAGTAAGAGCTGTCTGCTCTCAGTACAGGCAACTGTCTACAAAGAATTCTAAAACAACATCATCTCCCCTCCAAACATCTTTTATCTCTATTCCTTCCAAAGTTGTTGTTTTTTCTCTGAAGAGACGATCCTTTTAAGTGGTTTTATTGAAGTATAATTGACATATAATAAATTGCACATGCTTAAAGTGACCGCTGAATGAGTTTGGTCATATGTGTATACTTGTTAAACCATTACCACAATTATAAGTGTGAAAATACCCATCACCCCCATAAGTCTCCCCTTACCCCCTGACAATTGCTTCCTCTTGTCCCTCTCTGCACCCCCATCCTCAGATAACCACTGATTTGCTTGCTGTCTCCATAGATTACATGTTCTGGCATTTTATATAAATGGAATCAGTATGTACTCATTTTTATCCAGCTTCTGTTACTCAGCATAGAGAGTCAATGTTCTTGTGTACATCAATATTACATTTCTTTTTAATATTATGATTGTTATTTTGTTGAGAGTTTAGTAGCATTTAAATGATGCCACAAACTTGCTTTAATTTTATTTAAAAATTAAGATCATCGTCAAGCCATGTGCAGTCATAAGAGATAGAAAGATACCTTATACCCTTAAATGTTGCATATAATGCAACATTTAATAATCTCCCACTACATAATTTTCTCTTTACATCCCATTTTAACCCCCAGTATCTACCTCATGGGTTTCACTGAAGTATATCTGTCATATACAAAGAAAGAGAGAGAGAAAGACGGAGGAAAGGAGAAAGAGGGAGAGGGAGAGGAAGGTGGGGGTCGGCGGGGGAGGGAGAGAAATTCCACTATAATGCCCTGTATGGGGTGTTTATTTTATTTTCCGATAAACATTAGAACACACTATGCACATCATTATGCAGCTCATTTACTCTTCAGATCACTCCATGGACATCCATGCCAAGATGCATATATATCACTGGATAGATACATAGATTTATGGATATAGACAGCAGATTTTAAAATTTAGCCTCTGTAAACCACAATGTCTTGTGGGAAGAGCTAGTTTTTGTAAAATGGAATCGATTTTTCAATGGGAGATTCAAATTTCTCTAACAGCATTTTATGTGTTCATTTATTTTCCTACTGTACACTTCATTAAAACTCTAGCTATGAATATATATTAAAAAACTCTAGGTAATGCCATATTTTAAAAATGCACGTATGACAGAGCCTTCATATACTCTGGTTTCTGCTATTGCCAATCTTCTTAGCAGGCTCCTTTTTTATGGTAAATCTAGAAGATTTTTGTTAAGACTTCATGTGGCAACTAACTAAAAGTTGCGCAGGTTTGCAAATACCAGTTGTGTTGACTGGAGATTTGACTTATAAAAAGTGAAAATAAAATGAAATATCCAATATTTGGGGGGAAAAAGATAAAAGCTGTGACCACTGGTGAGAATAGGAGAGTAATAATATAATAATAGCCCAATAAGATAATGAGGAATTATGATATATACATTGTAAGCAGGGGTCCTAGAATCTGGGAGACTGGATCTAAGTCTCAGCTCTGTCAGTTACATATTAGTGTGAATTTGGGCAGGTTACTGGACTTCTCTGAGATTCACTGTTCTGATCTATGAAATACTGGGTCAGTAAACATTTTCTGTAAGGGGTCAGGTAGTAAATACTTTAGGCTTTGTAGGCTATATAGGTTTCTGTTGTGTTAGCACAAAAGCAACCACAGACACTATGTAAGTAAAAGTGTACAGCTATGTTCCAACAAAGTTTTATTTGTAAAAATAAGCAGCTGTGGTCTATATTTACCCCCACATGGACACTGGTTTTCTGGCCCCTAAATCACAGTGACTATATATATATATTTGTTTTTTTCAATAACTGCCATCGAGAAAGAACTCAAGCAAGAATGTAAAATATCCCAACATATTAAATACCCATAAAAGAGATTTTAAAGTGAAGGATTACTATAAGCCACGCTAAGATAATAGGTTTGAAAAATGCAGTCTGATCGATTTCCTTAAGATTATAAAAATACCAATTTTCACATATTAAATTTCAAAAAAAGGAAAGAAAAGCAGAATAACCGACCCAACTATAAAATTATTAAATGTATTCTATAAATCTCATTTGGTCCTTATTAAAAATATAATAAAGGAGATTTCATTCTAAAGGTTGTTTATAATGGAAAGGCAAAGCTCTGACAATCTGGCCCATCAATACAACCCCCAAATGATTTAACTGTGATGCAAATAAGATAAAATGTGGAAGTACAATATTACAGAAAACATTTGATTTTTTAAAAATATATTTTAAAAATTATTTGTCAGCCCTGGATTTATATTTAGAAAGATAGATTTCTCATATCCTTAAGTTGCTTTATCAGGGGGAGAGCATATATATATATATATTTTTTTACCAGTAATAAGAAATATTAATCAGGTCATTACTGACAGTCCAGTCCTATATTGACTATTTCTTGGTACTCCACGCAAAAAGGATAATTTACTCATTAATATTTTACTATTAGAAGTTCTTCTGGGCTTGAAAAGTTAGTTCAGGTTCCAGAAAGACCTAATTGTAAATATTGAGTTAGGTAAAGATCAACATTTAAACATTTAAAAATATTCCTCCTTTGTTTTAAGGTTTTTGCTGTTTTTAAGTGGATTCTGAGGCTGCAGCAGAAAATTACGGCACCATCAATTAGCTATGCTTTCATATATGCATTATGGTGGTTGTAGAAATGTCATTTCCCTACCTATTTTTAGCATGAAAGACAGACACTAACAAAAAACTATTAAAACTTGTGAAAAATGTCATAAAAGACATGTATATAAGACAAAAGGTACTTAAAGATATCAGAGGGGGGACCTTGAAGATGGCGGAAGAGTAAGACGCGGAGATCACCTTCCTCCCCACAGATACACCAGAAATACATCTACACGTGGAACAACTCCTACAGAACACCTACTGAAGGCTGGCAGAAGACCTCAGACCTCCCAAAAGGCAAGAAACTCCCCACGTACCTGGGTAGGGCAAAAGAAAAAACAGAGACAAAAGAATAGGGAAGGCACCTGCACCAGTGGGAGGGAGCTGTGAAGGAGGAAAAGTTTCCACACACTAGGAAGCCCCTTCGCGGGCGGAGACTGCGGGGGGCGGAGGGGGGAGCTTCGAAGCCGCGGAGGAGAGCACAGCCACAGGGGTGCGGAGGGCAAAGCGGGGAGATTCCCGCACAGAGGATCGGTGCCGACCGGCACTCACCAGCCCGAGAGGCTTGTCTGCTCACCCGCCGGGGCGGGTGGGGCTGGGAGCTGAGGCTCTGAGGCTCGGGTTTCGGTTTCGGACGGAGCGCAGGGAGAGGACTGGGGTTGGCGGCTTGAACATAGCATGAAGGGCTTAGTGCACCACGGGTAGCCGGGAGGGAGTCCGGGGAAAAGTCTGCACCTGCCGAAGAGGCAAGAGACTTTTTCTTCCCTCTTTGTTTCCTGGTGCGCGAGGAGACGGGTTTAAGAGCGCTGCTTAAAGGAGCTCCAGAGACGGGCGCGAGCCGCGGCTAAAAGCGCGGACCCCAGAGACGGGCGGGAGACGCTAAGGCTGCTGCTGCCGACACCAAGGGGCCTGTGTGCGAGCACAGGTCACTATCCACATCCCGCTTGCGGGGAGCCTGTGCAGCCCGCCACCGCCAGGGTCCCATGATCCAGGGACAACTCCCCCGGGAGAACGCACGGTGCGCCTCAGGCTGGTGCAACGTCACGCCAGCCTCTGCCACCGCAGGCTCGCCCCGCACTCCGTGTCCCTCCCTCTCCCCGGCCTGACTGAGCCAGAGCCCCAGAATCAGCGGCTCATTTAACCCAGTCCTGTCGGAGCAAAGAACAGACGCCCTCCAGCGACCTACACGCAGGGGGGGGGCCAAAACCAAAGCTGAGCCCCTGGGAGCTGTGAGAACAAAGAAGAGAAAGGGAAATCTCTCCCAGCAGCCTCAGAAGCAGTGCATTAAAGCTCCACAATCAACTTGATGTACCTGCATCTGTTGAATACATGAATAGACAACGAATCATCCCAAATTAAGGAGGTGGACTTTGAGGGCAAGATTTATGATTTTTTCCCCTTTTCCTCTTTTTGTGAGTGTGTATGTGTATGCTTCTGTGTGAAATTTTGTCTGTAGAGTTTGCTTCCACCATTTGTCGGAGGGTTCTATCCGTCAGTGTTTTTTTTCTTAACAATCATATTTTTTAATAACTTTATTGTATTTTATCTTACTTTATTTTATTTTACTTTATCTTCTCTCTTTCTTTTTTTCCTTCCTTCTCTCCTTGCTTCTTCCCTCCCTCCCACTCTCCCTCCCTCCCTTTCTTTCTTTCTTTCTACTTCTGCTGATTCTTTCTTTCTACTTTTTCTCCCTTTTCTTCTGAGCCGTGTGGATGAAAGACTCTTGGTGCTGCAGCCAGGAGTTAGTGCTGTGCCTCTGAGATGGGAGAGCCAACTTCAGGACACTGGTCCACAAGAGACCTCCCAGCTCCACATAATAGCAAATGGCGAAAATCTCCCAGAGATCTCCATCTAAACACCAGCACCCAGCTTCACTCAACGACCAGCAAGCTACAGTGCTGGACATCCTATGCCAAACAACTAGCAAGACAGGAACACAACCCCACCCATTAGCAGAAAGGCTGCCTAAAATCATAATAAGTCCACAGACACCCCAAAACACACCACCAGACGTGGGCCTGCCAACCAGAAAGACAAGATCCTGCCTCATCTACCAGAACACAGGCACTAGTCCACTCCAACAGGAAGCCTACACAACCCACTGAACCAACCTTAGCCACTGGGGACAGACAACAAAAACAATGGGAACTACGAACCTGCAGCCTGCAAAAAGGAGACCCCAAACACAGTAAGATAAGCAAAATGAGAAAACAGAAAAACACACAGCAGATGAAGGAGAAGATAAAAACCCACCAGACCTAACAAATGAAGAGGAAATAGGCAGTCTACCTGAAAAAGAATTCAGAATAATGATAGTAAAGATGATCCAAAATCCTGGAAATAGAATAGAGAAAATGCAAGAAACATTAACAAGGACCTAGAAGAATTAAAGATGAAACAAACAATGATGAACAACACAATAAGTGAAATGAAAAATACTCTAGATGGGATCAATAGCAGAATAACTGAGGCAGAAGAACGGATAAGTGACCTGGAAGATAAAATAGTGGAAATAACTACTGCAGAGCAGGATAAAGAAAAAAGAATGAAAAGAACTGAGGACGGTCTCAGAGATCTCTGGGACAACATTAAACGCACCAACATTCGAACTATAGGGGTTCCAGAAGAAGAAGAGAAAAAGAAAGGGACTGAGAAAATATTTGAAGATTATAGTTGAAAACTTCCCTAATATGGGGAAGTAAATAGTTAATCAAGTCCAGGAAGCACAGAGAGTCCCATACAGGATAAATTCAAGGAAAAATATGCCAAGACACATATTAATCAAACTGTCAAAAATTAAATACAAAGAAAACATTAAAAGCAGCAAGGGAAAAACAACAAATAACACACAAGGGAATCCCCATAAGGTTAACAGCTGATCTTTCAGCAGAAACTCTGCAAGCCAGAAGGGACTGGCAGGACATATTTAAAGTGATGAAGGAGAAAAACCTGCAACCAAGATTACTCTACCCAGCAAGGATCTCATTCAGGTTTGATGGAGAAATTAAAACCTTTACAGACAAGCAAAAGCTGAGAGAGTTCAGCACCACCAAACCAGTTCTACAACAACTGCTAAAGGAACTTCTCTAGGCAAGAAACACAAGAGAAGGAAAAGACCTACAATAACAAACCCAAAACAATTAAGAAAATGGGAATAGGAATATACATATCGATAATTACCTTAAATGTAAATGGATTAAGTGATCCCACCAAAAGACACAGACTAGCTAAATGGATACAAAAACAAGAGCCATATATATCCTGTCTACAAGAGACTCACTTCAGGCCTAGAGACACATACAGACTGAAAGTAAGGGGATGGAAAAAGATATTTCATGCAAAAGGAAACCAAAAGAAAGCTGGAGTAGCAATTCTCATATCAGACAAAATAGACTTTAAAATAAAGACTATTACAAGAGACAACGAAGGACACTACATAATGATCAAGGGATCGATCCAAGAAGAAGATATAACAATTGTAAATATTTATGCACCCAACATAGGAGCACCTCAATACATAAGGCAAATACTAACAGCCATAAAAGGGGAAATCGACAGTAACACATTCATAGTAGGGACTTTAACACCCCACTTTCACCACTGGACAGATCATCCAAAATGAAAATAAATAAGGAAACACAAGCTTTAAATGATACATTAAACAAGATGGACTTAATTGATATTTATAGGTCATTCCATCCAAAAACAACAAAATACACATTTTTCTCAAGTGCTCATGGAATAATCTCCAGGATAGATCATATCTTGAGTCACAAATCAAGCCTTGGTAAATTTAAGAAAATTGAAATTGTATCAAGTATCTTTTCCGACCACATGCTATGAGACTAGATATCATTTACAGGAAAAGATCTGTAAAAAATACAAACACATGGAGGCTAAACAATACACTACTTAATAACGAAGTGATCAATGATGAAATAAAGGAGGAAATAAAAAAATACCTAGAAACAAATAACAATGGAGACACGACGACCCAAAACCTATGGGATGCAGCAAAAGCAGTTCTAAAAGGGAAGTTTATAGCAATACAATTCTACCTTAAGAAACAGGAAACATCTCGAATAAACAACCTAACCTTGCACCTAAAGCAATTAGAGAAAGAAGAACAAAAAAACCCCAAAGTTAGCAGAAGGAAAGCAATCATAAAAATCAGATCAGAAATAAATGAAAAAGAAATGAAGGAAACGATAACAAAGATCAATAAAACTAAAAGGTGGTTCTTTGAGAAGATAAACAAAATTGATAAACCATTAGCCAGACTCATCAAGAAAAAAAGGGAGGAGACTCAAATCAATAGAATTAGAAATGAAAAAGGAGAAGTAACAACAGACACTGCAGAAATACAAGAGATCATGAGAGATTACTACAAGCAACTCTATGCCAATAAAATGGACAACTTGGAAGAAATGGACAAATTCTTAGATATGCACAACCTGCCAAGACTGAATCAGGAAGAAATAGAAAATATGAACAGACCAATCACAAGCACTGAAATTGAAACTGTGATTAAAAATCTTCCAACAAACAAAAGCCCAGGGCCAGATGGCTTCACAGGCGAATTCTATCAAACATTTAGAGAAGAGCTAACACCTATCCTTCTCAAACTCTTCCAAAATATAGCAGAGGGAGGAACACTCCCAAATTCCTTCTACAAGGCCACCATCACCCTGATACCAAAACCAGACAAGGATGTCACAAAGAAAGAAAACTACAGGCCAATATCACTGATGAACATAGATGCAAAAATCCTCAACAAAATACTAGCAAACAGAATCCAACAGCACATTAAACGGATCATACACCATGATCAAGTGGAGATTATTCCAGGAATGCAAGGATTCTTCAATACATGCAAATCAATCAATGTGATACACCATATTAATAAATTGAAGGAGAAAAACCATATGATCATCTCAATAGATGCAGAGAAAGCTTTTGACAAAATTCAACACCCATTTATGATAAAAACCCTGCAGAAAGTAGGCATAGAGGGAACTTTCCTCAACATAATAAAGGCCATATATGACAAACCCACAGCCAACATCATCCTCAATGGTGAAAAACTGAAAGCATTTCCAGTAAGATCAGGAACAAGACAAGGTTGCCCACTCTCACCACTCTTGTTCAACATAGTTTTGGAAGTTTTAGCCACAGCAATCAGAGCAAAAAAGGAAATAAAAGGAATCCAAATCGGAAAAGAAGAAGTAAAGCTGTCACTATTTGCAGATGACATGACACTATACATAGAGAATCCTAAAGATCTTACCAGAAAACTACTAGAGCTAATCAATGAATTTAATAAAGTATCAGGATACAAAATTAATGCACAGAAATCTCTGACATTCTTATACACTAATGATGAAAAATCTGAAAGTGAAATCAAGAAAACACTCCCATTTACCACTCCAAGAAAAAGAATAAAATATCTAGGAATAAACCTACCTAAGGAGACAAAAGACCTGTATGCAGAAAATTATAAGACACTGATGAAAGAAATGAAAGATGATACAGATAGATGGAGAGATAGACCATGTTCTTGGATTGGAAGAATCAACATTGTGAAAATGACTCTACTACCCAAAGCAATCTACAGATTCAATGCAATCCCTATCAAATTACCAATGGCATTTTTCACATAACTAGAACAAAAAATTTTGCAATTTGTATGGAAACACAAAAGACCCCAAATAGCCAAAGCAATCTTGAGAACGAAAAATGGAGCTGGAGGAATCAGGCTCCCTGACTTCAGGCTATACTACAAAGCTACAGTAATCAAGACAGTATGGTACTGGCACAAAAACAGAAATATAGATCAATGGAACAGGATAGAAAGCCCAGAGATAAACCCACTCACATATGGTCACCTTATCTTTGATAAAGGAGGCGGGAATGTACAGTGGAGAAAGGACAGCCTCTTCAATAAGTGGTGCTGGGAAAACTGGACAGGTACATGTAAAAGTATGAGATTAGATCACTCCCTAACACCATACACAAAAATAAGCTCAAAATGGATTAAAGACTTAAATGTAAGGCCAGAAACTATCAAACTCTTAGAGGAAACCATAGGCAGGACACTCTACGACATAAATCACAGCAAGGTCCTTTTTGACCCACCTCCTAGAGAAATGGAAATAAAAACAAAAATAAATGGGACCTAATGAAACTTCAAAGCTTTTGCACAGCAAAGGAAACCATAAACAAGACCAAAAGACAACCCTCAGAATGGGAGAAAATATTTTCAAATGAAGCAACTGACAAAGGATTAATCTCCAAAATTTATAAGCAGCTCATGCAGCTTAATAACAAAAGAACAAACAATCCAATCCAAAAATGGGCAGAAGACCTAAATAGACATTTCGCCAAAGATGATAAACAGATTGCCAACAAACACATGAAAGAATGCTCAACATCACTAATCATTAGAGAAATGCAAATCAAAACTACAATGAGATATCATCTCACACCAGTCAGAATGGCCATCATCAAAAAATCTAGAAACACTAAATGCTGGAGAGGGTGTGGAGCAAAGGGAACCCTCTTGCACTGTTGGTGGGAATGTAAATTGATACAGCCACTGTGGAGAACAGTATGGAGGTTCCTTAAAAAACTACAAATAGAACTACCATATGACCCAGCAATCCCACTACTGGGCATATACCCTGAGAAAACCATAATTCAGAAAGAGTCATGTACGAAAATGTTTATTGCAGCTCTATTTACATTAGCCCGGAGATGGAAACAACCTAAGTGTCCATCGTCGGATGAATGGATAAAGAAGATGTGGCACATATATACAATGGAATATTACTCAGCCATAAAAAGAAACAAAATTGAGCTATTTGTAATGAGGTGGATAGACCTAGAGTCTGTCATACAGAGTGAAGTAAGTCAGAAAGAAAAAGACAAATACCGTATGCTAACACATATATATGGATTTAAGGGGAAAAATGTCATGAAGAACCTAGGGGTAAGACAGGAATATGGACACAGACCTACTAGAGAACGGACTTGAGGATATGGGGAGGGGGAAGGGTAAGCTGTGGCAAAGCGAGAGAGAGGCATGGACATATATACACTACCAAACGTAAGGTAGGTAGCTAGTGGGAAGCAGCCGCATAGCACAGGGAGATCAGCTCTGTGCTTTGTGACCGCCTGGAGGGGTGGGATAGGGAGGGTGGGAGGCAGGGAGATTGAAGAGGGAAGAGATATGGGAACATATGTATATACATATAACTGATTCATTTTGTTGTAAAGCGGAAACTAACACACCATTGTAAAGCAATTATACTCCAATAAAGATGTAAAAAAAAAAAGACTATGAGATGTAGATGCCGCTGAGGCCACAAAAAAGTGTTATGCACAATATCCACTTCAACTGTGATTGGGACCTACAGGAGGTAGCCATGCATTGAATAACTTACTCAACATCTTGGGGAGAAATTCTAAATACAGCCCTAACTTTCTTTGAAAAAAGTAAAAGACATTTGAGACTCAGCTAAAAGAAGATGCCCTGTGACAGGTACCTTCCCTCTCTTTCTCCATGCCCCCAGGCACCATTTTCCATTTAACAGAGAGGAAGTGATGGTGAAAAATTTGGAGTCAAAAGACTTAGGGTGGGGACTTCCCTGGTGGCGCAGTGGTTAAGAATCCGTCTGCCAATGCAGGGGACATGGGTTCAATCCCTGGTCCGGGAAGATCCCACATGCCGCAGAGCAGCTAAGCCCGTGCACCACAACCACTGAGCCTGTGCTCTAGAGCCCACAAGCCACAACTACTGAGCCCACGTGCCACAACTACTGAGCCCATGTGCCACAACTACTGAAGTCCGCACACCCTAGAGCCCATGCTCTGCAACAAGAGAAGCCACCGCAATGAGAAGCCTGCGCACAGCAACGAAGATCCAAGGCAGCCAGAAATAAATAAATAAATAAACAACCAAAAAAGAAAACTGTTATTCAATTAAAAAAAAAAGTCTTAAGGTGAATTTCGAGCTATGCCACTTACTAGTCCTTAGTGGGACATAGTGCAACTCAACCTCTGAGCCTCAGGTTTCTTAGCTGTAGAATGGGGATTACAATCGCACTACCATCATCATGGATCTTTTATGGGGGAGGGAAGTACTAAATGAGAGAATACACATACAAATACCTAATCAGTGATAATATAGTGGGTTGGCATTAAATATTAATAAAAATAAGTTTCCATATATTGGGTGCTTACTCCTTGCCAAGCATGTTGCTGAGGCTTTAGGGGTATGATTTCTTTGGATCCTCACAACAATCCTATTATAACCATTCTATTATCTTCTCCATGTTACACATGAAGAAGCAGAGTAAGGTTAAATAGTAGCTTCCCCAAGTTTAAATAACTAGCACCCGGCTGCCCTAGGATTCAATACCAAGACTGCCTGACTGCTAAGACAAATGTGTGAGTACTATTATTATGCCCATTTTACAGATGAGAAAAACCAAAAGCTTAAAGAGGGTATGTAACCTGCGAAACTAGTAGATGTCAAAGCTGGGATATAAACCCAGCTGTGATTCTAATGCTGAGGCTCTTAATCACACATGGTCCCACTGCCTCCAGCAGATCCTTGGTGAAGGAATTAGCATAGCACGAAGTGAAGGGCGGGGCCACAGAGTCCCTTTGTGAACACCTGGGTTTCAAGTACTGCTAGATATCTGGTTTCCTTGCTCCTGTTCAGACAAACTTGGCACCTTTCTCAGCAACACCTGGGGTTTCTTTGTATCACAGTCTTGTTGAGATGTTTTGTTTGAAGACAAAAAAAAAGAGTGTGGTGGTGTCTATTTAAAGTACAAGATGCAAGTGGCTAAGGAAGCAGCAATCGCATTAGTTCTTGGAGTCTCTGATTCAGCCTAGCTAAAGAAAAAATCAGATTACTGAGTTTTTCAGATTGAAACATTCCTTTCAAGTACATAGATGCAATATATCTGCTGCCACGAAAGTTCCAGACTGTGGATGTTAGGAGTATCCTGCTTTCTTTTATATGTGTTATACTCGGGAACCGTCTCTTACACTAACCCAGTAAGCATTTGTTCCCATGTCGTGCATCTTGTAAGCCTTCCTGGCATTGAGATGTTTGAAGACATTTAATGAACATAAAACAATATTTGTCAGTACTGCTTCATTAGCTGGTGTACAGAGTTAGAAAATTCTCCTCCCTTCTGCTGCACTCTCAAATACTATTACCCTGGGTACGGGACCACAGATAGAGCCCTTTCTTCTTGCTCTTCTACCAAGCTCTCAATAGTCACTCTTTACAAGTCTCTCCCAGTTATTATCTTGTCTCCTCTTTTGCATGTTTTCCCCTCTGGCCTCCTAGGGAGGCCTTTTCTCCCTAGGGTAAGATGGCCTCCCCATGGCCCCTCCCACAGCACAGTGCCATCCCATGGGCTGGCTGATTCACACCTACGTCCAGGTGTGGTACCCGGGAAACTGAAACTGAAAACCTTTCCATTAGAGTACTGCCGTGCTGACTTTCCATTAGAGTACTGCCACTGATCATCAGTGGCAGAAGCTTGTTCAATTTTGGATCGGGTCACCCATGGTCCTGCAGCCAAACAGACCCATGGGGAACACTGGCACATTACCAGAATAGAGCAACAAACACAGAGATCCAAATCCGAGGAGAAGCAGAGACCACCAGAGAGAAAATGAAGACAGGAACACCTAAAGAGGGGGGCATACAGACAAACCAAAGCGAAGCACATAGTGGTCAGGGTCAGGATGCACGGGGACCAGGCTCCTGGGGGAGTGCTTAAAAATGCACGTTCCAGAACCAGACAGCACTGAATTCACAGTCCTATTTTTCTATTTACTCTGAGACTTTGGGCAAGTCACTTCCCTTAGTTTCTACATTCAGAGAGTAGAGATTAGTACTGCTTCCCAGAGTTAATGCTGGGGAATAAAGGCAATGAAAGGGATACAAAAGTCCTGGCACATAGTATGTGCTCAAAAATTGTTTGTTGAAACAATAGAACAAACAGCCCAATCCAAAAAATGGGCAGAAGACCTAAATAGACATTTCTCTAAAGAAGATATACAGGCGACCAAAAAGCACATGAAAAGATGCTCAACATCGCAAATTATTAGAGAAATGCAAATCAAAGCTACAATGAGGTAGGATCTCACACCAGTCAGAATGGCCAACATCAAAAAGTCTACAAACTATAAATGCTGGAGAGGATGTGGAGAAAAGAGAACCCTCCTACACTATTGGTGGGAATGTAATTGGTACAATCACTATGGAGGTTCCTTAAAAAGCTAAAAATAGAACTATCATATGATCCAGCAATCCCACTCCTGGGAATATATCTGGAGAAAACTATAATTCAAAAAGATGCATGCACCCCTATGTTCATAGCAGCACTAATTACAATAGCCAAGACATGGAAACAACATCTATTTGTCCATCGATAGATGAATGGATAAAGAAGATGTGGTATGGGAATTCCCTGGCAGTCCAGTGGTTAGAACTCCTTGCTTTCATTGCCAGGGCCCAAGTTTGATTCCTGGTCAGGGAACTAAGATCCCACAAGCCACATCGCACAGCCAAAAAAGATGGACACACACACACACACACACACACACACACACACACACACACAGTGGAATACTACTGAGCCATACAAAAGAATGAAATACTGCCATTTGCAACAATATAGATGGACCTAGAGATTATCATACTAAGCAAAGTAAGTCAGAAAGAGGAAGACAAATATCATATGATATTACTTATATGTGGAATCTGAAATACGACACAAATGAACCTATCTACGAAACAGAAACAGAATCACGGACATAGAGAAGAGACTTGTGGTTGCAAAGGGGGAGGGGGTTGGGGGAGGGGTGGAGTGGGAGGTTGGTTAGGAAACGCAAGCTGTTATACACAGAATGGATAAAAAACAAGGCCCTACAGTATATAGCACAGGGAACTATATTCAATATCCTATGATAAACCAAAATGGAAAAGCATATTAAAAAAAAGAATGTATGTATATATATATATATATTTGTATAACTGAATCACTTTGCTGTATAGCTGAAATTAACACAACATTGTAAATCAACTATACTTCAATTAAGAAAATGGTTGTTTACATTTCTTTCCTTTCTGCAAGAGGCAGAATTAGGGCAGGGCAAAAGAGAAAGAACAAACGCAGGCTCATGAGGGCCAGAGGATGTCAACAACCAGGCATGGCTTTGCAGGAAGTTGCCCTCTCTGGGCTCAGCTCACTCACCGACCTGGCAAACCCAGGACTTCCGCTTCACAGTAGTACTTTACAGAGTCAATTCATATCGATTTTTAAATTTTTAACACAGCAACTAATATTTACAAATTCTTATTTCTACTGCCCTTGAGGGTACTGGAAACAACTCTCTGAAGCAAGGAAAGCTTCACCATTGAGGTTTTTTCTATTGAAATTTATGTAATGAATATTTTAACTATTTTCCTCAAGAGAACCTTTATTAATTCACACGTGATGGAGACCAAGATGGGTGAGGAGTAGGAAAACAGAGATACCAGAGAGGGTTAAAAAGAATCGTGGGGGCTTCCCTTGTGGCGCAGTGGTTGAGAGTCCGCCTGCCGATGCGGGGGACACGGGTTCGTGCCCCGGTCCGGGAAGATCCCACATGCCGCGGAGCGGCTGGGCCCGTGAGCCATGGCTATTGAGCCTGCGCGTCCGGAGCCTGTGCTCTGCAACGGGAGAGGCCACAACAGTGAGAGGCCCGCGTACCGCAAAAAAAAAAAAGAAAAGAAAAAAAGAAATAGAATCGTGGATTTGAGCATTGATTTAGCTTGAGGAGATCACCAAAATAAACCAAATGAAATACAGAAACAAGAAGTGAAGACTTTTGGGATGGTCCTTGCATTTGCTGGAGGGTAAAGCATACTTAGACCCTTTTCAACATCTCTTTCAAATTTCCATATACTTTCATGTAATACCCAAATGATATGTAATGTTTTACAATAACTGTCTCATTAAGTCTAAATTAAGTGCTTAAGATACTTAAAATGTAATCAATTTCGTGCTGTATCATGTTTCTTTCATAGCTTAAAAATCATGCAAAATGTGTTTATGGTGCATTTCTGCCCCAGTAAATCTTACAAAAAATGGTTCTTATTTATGATATCCCATGCCTGAGCCTGACGACTACATTTGTGACAAGGGAAGTCTCAAGAGGCAAACTCATGACTCAGAAGACAGATGAGTCATCCAACATATTTAAAAGGGAATTTGAATTAGACCAACCCCCCCATTAACGTGGTTAGGATTAGTTGACAGGACATAATTCAATCTACAAATGAAACTTTCTTTTCTTTTTTCCTCTTTATTCACATTAAGGTGTCCGCCACCAATGTATTCAAATTGAGACATAAGAGATTTGGGTACTTGTGTGCCTATGAGGTCATATAAAACTCATTGTATTTGTGTCTCGGGAAATCATTTCTCTTTCAGCATTAATAAAATTAAAAAACGAATGGCTTTATGGTAAGTCATTGAATCAGGCTATAGTTCCAAAAACTGACTTTTTAATTACAATATTAAAGGCACCTTTAATTGATGTGCCTGCTTAAAATGAACAATGCTATTGATAGAGCTCTAGAAACAATTAAGATAATCCTGTCAAGAGGAATAGAAGTGGCATATTCTTATTAGCCCCAATGCCTGCTGGAATCCAGGATTCTGTTCTCTTGTTTTCACTTCCCTATTCTTCTCAAAGGTCATCCACTGAAAAGTAGTCCATTCCCTTGTTTGTCACTGACTCCAGGTAGAGCTGGGCAAAGGAAGAGATCTAAAGTATAGGTCAAACTCCGGGGGTGAGGATTTGCTGCTTGTTCCTTCCCTCTAGTGCCATAGTATAGTCTAGTAGACGTAAAAGGAGATCTGGCTCTTTAGGAAGAAAGATTGTCAAAATTAAGCTAGGGATATTTTCTTAAGGATGAAGTACCATAGATTTTCAACTCAAGCCATTGAAGGCCACCCAATTCCAGTGGAAAAGTGGCACCATTTGAGATGAGTAGTGTCTTGTTGCAAGCAGCACAACATTCATGGTTCTTTTATTCTGCTCAATGTTCCTAGAGGAAGGGTATCTTAGGCAGAACATGCATTCCATCTTCTTTATTAAGCACTCATTATCTGTCAGGAACTGAGCTAAGGGCTATGCTTATATTATCTCATGTAAACTTTAAAACAATCCTGTGTGAAGGTGTGGCTGAGCCTGCCAGCTGCTTATCAAATATCCATTCTTTCTTGCTTCATAAAGAGAATTATGATTTTATTTGGCATAGCAATGCCAATAACTAAACACATTTCCTGGCCTCCCCGGCAGCTATGTGTGGTCATGCTAAGTTCTGGTCAATTACATAAAACTGGAAGTATTATGATTATGACAGACTTCAAGACATACTTTTTATTTGTTTTTAAAAAATTTTTATTGGAGGATGTTGATTTACCATGTTGTGTTAGTTTCAGATATACAACAAAGTGTATCAGCTATACATATACGTATGTCCACTCTTAGATTCTTTTCCCATATATGCCATTACAGAGTACTGAGTAGAGTTCCCTGTGCTATCCAGTAGGTCCTTATTAGTGATCTATTTTATATATAGTAGTGTGTATATATCAATCCCAATCTTCCAATTTATCCCCCTCCTACCCCCTGGTAACCATAAGTTTGTTTTCTACATCTGTAACTCTATATCTGTTTTGTAGATAAGTTCATTTGTGCCCCTTTTTTAGATTCTACATATAAGTGATATCATATTTGTCTTTCTCTGTCAAGACAGACTTTTTAAAGGGAGCTGTCTCAACACAGAAATGGACCCTTTTTGCCTTCCAACCATTCTTTCTTCCTGCTGCACGGAATATAGTCCAAACAGCTGGAGCTTCAGCAGCCATATTAGACTATGAGGTCACTTGAAGATGGAAGCCCAAGTGCTAATGTGCTGGTGCAGAAAGACATAAAGGAACTGGGTCCCTATTGATCTTGGAAATATTGTGTTAGTCCTGGACTTCCTGCTTCTAGACTTCTTTCACACGAGAGATAAACTTCATTCTTTTTAAACTACTGTTATTTTGTTTTTCTTTTTTATGAAGTCAAGCCTAATCCATCCTCCTAATGCAGAAGGACACTATTATCACCCTATTTTACAGATGGGGAAATTGAAGTTTATAGAGGTTTATTAACTCATCTAAGGCCTTAGAGCTACTAATTGGTGAAGCACAGCTTTGAGTCCAAATACGATTTGTATGCATACGGTATGTGGGATGCACGCACACACAAGCATATGCATCCACATACTGCCTCTAGGGAATATTAGTTACATTTATATTTTGTACTTTTTTGGTATACCCTCCTCTGTAAAAGAAATCATATAGTTTACCTTTATTGAGTACCTAAAATGTATCAGGCACGTTGTCAGGCACTTTTCATCCACTAAGTCATTTAACCCTTACAACAACTACAAGAAAGTACTATTATAATTTTCCATTTTTCGAGATGAGGAAAATAAGAATCAGAGAGGCTAAGTAGCTTACCCAAGGCCTCACAGCTAGGAAACAGCAGAGTCAGTACTCAAATTCAAGTCTGTCCAATATACTGTACTCTCATAGGAACTGTATTGCTCAAGGTGTCTGCCTACCACCCACATAAGAGTAGGGAATGTCAGGAATTCCCTAGCGGTCCAGTGGTTAGGACTCCACGCTTTCACCACTGGAGGCCTGGGTCCCATCCCTGGTCGAGGAACTAAGATCCCAGAAGCCACGCTGCATGGTGAAAAAAAAAAAGAAAATTGAAAGAGTGAGAAATGTCCATTTCTCATGGTCCTGGGGTCTGGTAGCCAAGAGAAGTTGGCAGTCCCACCAGTGAGGGTAATACATATAGGCATTCCAACAGAGAAACTATTTCAGATGATGTCATCCTTGTGTTGATTACCTACTAAAGGCTTCTCATTGCCTTCAGAATAAAAGCCAGACTCTTCACCAGGGACTACAAACTCCTGGATCAACTAGTGTTATTCTGCCCCTTTCTCGGTATGTCACAGCCACCCTGTCTTGCTATTTTTCATTCTAGTCCAAGCCCATTCTGGCCTCAAGACCTTGAAGTTTCTTTTCGGTAAGCCTGTAGTTTTCTTTGTCCACTATTTCCACATGGCTTTTTCCTTTTCACCATTCAGGTCACTGCTAAATGCCACTTTCTCACTGATGTATTTCCCTGAAAATCTAGTCTAAAGTAGCTACTGGCAATTCTGCCACTCGTTTTCATTATCTGATATTATCTAATTTATTCGTGAACTTGCATGTTGGTTATCTCAATTCACTCAAATGTAAGCTCCATCAAACAATTACTAGAAGGGCTGATTCTTCTCTAGCTAATCTTTTATGCAACAATAATTCACTCAGCAAACACTTACTGAGTGTCTCTTCTGTGCTGGTTCACCTGATTCCTTTGCATTTTATGACTGTTTAACTTGGGAGAGTCAGAAAAGATGATCATTATAGATACCTGTTTAGAAGCAGGAGTCCTATTCTCTGATAACGGTGTTGCTGGTAGAAACCCTGTTCAAGGAACTCTTTAATATTAAAAGAGCACAAATAAAGGCAACACTCCTGATTCTGCAAGGTTTGAAAGTTCTATTCATTCCCCTACCCTTTCTCTCTCATAATAAAAGACACACATTGACCAGATAATCGCCAAAGAAGGAGGATTCTTTGGGGTTCTGGGGAAAGGAGTTAGTGTAAATGTAAAGAAACTAAGTAAGGAATAAATTCATGACCCATGCTCTAGAGTCTAAGCAAACGAGTCACATGGTATTCATGGTTTCATAGAAGATGCTTTTAAGAAATGTGTTTCCACTTGGAATCAAGCTATTCTTTCTTACAGGTAGAGTTCTTACATGATACGCCCTCATGATCAGGGCGTTCATACCCTAGCCAATGAAAAAGTCATCATCACTATTGTTCTTAGATGTTATCATCTATAAAAATAGGATAGAGCTTTGAGGGAACAAAGGATGAGATCATTCTCATCCAGTTATTAGCCTGTTTTTATTTTATTTTATTTATTTATTTTTCTTTTTTTTTGCCGAGCTGCGCACAGCACGCAGGATCTTAGTTCCTGGACCAGGGATCGAACCCGTGCCTCCTGCAGTGGAAGAGCAGAGTCCTAACCACTGGACCACCAGGGAAGTCCCTAGCCTGTTCTTTTTAATTAAACATTTTACTCTGATATAATAACACATTCACGTGCATTTATATGAATTAGTACAAAGAGGTCATTTATACCCTTTACCCAGCTTCCACCAATAGTAATATCTTCTGGGAATTGTAACAATAATATTGTATCATCATCCAATGGGATTGGTAAAAATCAAGCATATATTGTTTTTCTCCCGGTGTTTTAGAATTAAACTACTGTCCACATAGGTCAAGATGGAAGAGCCTTGCTTGTAAGATAAGACTTGCTTTAGCCCATAATGCCAATGCTGTTTGAATTCCTAACTAACAGAATCTACACTGGAGGTGTGAGGTTAAAAACAAGCATGTCAGGGCTTCCCTGGTGGCGCAGTGGTTGCGAGTCTGCCCGCCAATGCAGGGGACACAGGTTCGTGCCCTGGTCTGGAAAGATCCCACATGCCGCGGAGCGGCTGGGCCTGTGAGCCATGGCCGCTGAGCCTGCGCATCCGGAGCCTGTGCTCCGCAACGGGAGAGGCCACAACAGTGAGAGGCCCGCGTACCGCAAAAAAACCCACAAAAAAACAAGCATGTCAGCAGTAAATAAAGCACTAGCTATTTTATCAGAGCACCACACTGGGGCCAGGACTTACAAATAATCTCTGTAGAAGAAAAAACTTTATCTAATTATCATTTCATAATAAGTTTGTCCAATTATATATATATTTTAAGTTAAACTCCCTAAATTTTAAACACACACACACACAGCAGAGTCACAAAGCTACAGTTTTATTGGACGTATTTTATTGACTATGAGCTCCATGAGGAAAGATACTGTGTCTGTCATATTCACAGTTATAGCCCTAGCATGGTGCCTGGCCCATAATATGTGATCATTACATAAATGTTAAAGGATTTTTTGGTTGAATAAATACCTCATCAGCAAGTCACAATTTTAAATATATTAAGAGACTAATAATTGCTAGAGAGAAGATATAATAAGGTCTCCTTTTCATATTTAATTGCAATAGTTTTCTTAAAAATACTTAGCACAAATTCCTGTTACAATAAGGAGACTTAGGCAATCTGTTTTAATGTAATTTAGAGCATGATGGCTCTAATTTAAAGGAAAGAAGTGCTGTTAATCAGTCTGTACTAGACTTTTAATACAACTTGAGAAACACGCTTTACATTTTACTCAGTCCATCAGGTGGGTAAAATGCTGATATGTCAACTTAGGTACACAAAAGTATCTTGAACATTCTTAAGATTTTAGCTGCTGATTCAGCCTCTCCAACTAGCAAAACAAACATCTACACAGAGACACAAGACACTGTCCCGCCTCAAAAATGAACTTTATTCTCTTGTATGAATGGCCCAAAGTTTTAAGGCACCTCCTATGATGCCTATTTATAAGCAAAACCTATATATAAATAAAACCTGAGAACGTTGAAAATAAAAAATTATCATAGCTATTTATAAGATTGTTGACTACTTTTTTCTTTTACAAAGATTTCATCTTGGGACTTCCCTGATGTCTCAGTGGTTAGGAATCCGCCTGCCAATGCAGGGGACATGGGTTCGAGCCCTGGTCCAGGAAGATCCCACATGCCGTGGAGCAACTAAGCCTGTGTGCCACAACTACTGAGCCTGCACTCTAGAGCCCATGAGCTGCAACTACTGAGACCGCAGGCCACAGCTACTGAAGCCTGCAAGCCTAGAGCCCGTGCTCTGCAACAAGAGAAGCCTCTGCAATGAAAAGCCCGCACGCCACAACGAAGAGTAGCCCCCGCTCACCACAACTAGAGAAAGCCCGTGCACAGCAATGAAGACCCAACGCAGCCAAAAATAAAAAATAAATAAAATTAATAAATTTTAAAAAAGAGCTCTGCATAAAAAAAAGATACAGTTCAATTGTGACCTCACTCTTTTAATGGGCGTATATCCATTTTTTTATTCTCCACTATTTCCAGGTATACTGTTTCTTAAGTCAGAGGGGTGGAATTCACTGGAGGACTCAGAAATCTTTTAGTTTTTTATGAGCAGAGGCTATAGCAATGAGCTGTCTTAGAATTTGTAAAGTGTTTCAGGAAATCAGCCATCCCATATTATTTTTTTCTCATAGTTCAGGAATAAAACCTCTGGACAGACCAAAAGAAAAAATTCCAGAAAAAAAAGTAATGATTCATTTCTGCTATTGTTGCCCTGACATAAGTCACTGAGACACTGGTTATACTGCCAGATTCATCTTGATACATTTCCAAGAGTCCTTTTGGAATCTACTAAATAGGTTCCATCCCCATCCTCAAGTAACTTAGGCTCATGAAACCAAGACCCACTAAGAGACAGCTCCAGTGAAAAATCCGTCAATATTAAGGTCATCTTGTTATTAAAATAAACCAGATTTGACTCCAATAATTTTTCGCCTATCACATTTGCAAGTATTCAAAAGAAGACTAATACCCAATTTGGTGAGGCATGGTGAAACAAGCACTTATGTATATACTACTAATGAGACCATTCATTGGCATTATCTTTCTGGGGGGAAATTTTGTAAGATATATTCAAGCCTTAAAAATCGCCAAATTCTTTTACCCAGTTATTTCCTTTCTGGCAATTTATCTTAAGAAAATTACCATGAATTTCCACAAAGACTTACATATAATGACATGCATCACAGCATTGTTTATACTAGCAGAATAACAGAAACAGTTGAAATACATACAATAGTGAACTGTCAAATCATGGTATACCCGTATAATAATATTCTATGTACCTATGTAGTGAGGATAGGATAGGTTATTCTACCACAACAAATTAACCTAGAAATCCCAGTGGCTTACCAAAATAAAGACCAATTTCTCACTTGTGCTGCCTGTCCAACATGAAGTGGCAGGGGTCTCCACACAGCCATTGTGAGACAAAGGCTGATAGAAAATCCAGCACACAATGTCACCCATCACTTAGCAGAAAAAGAAATAAACTGGTGGATGGCACATACCAGCTCTTCCACACTTTGGCCCAGAAGTTTATTCCTCATTTTTGTCCTTTATGCTTATGCCCATTGGCCAGAATTAGTCACATAGTCCTATCTAACTACAGAGGGGATGAGAAATGCAGAGGACCAAATGGAATGCTTGGTAACTCCCAATAACTCTATGGGAGCAGTTCAAAAAAACATTCTGTAGAGATATAAAAGAATGAAATGCTCATGATATGTAAGTAGAAAACTAAGCATAAATACTCTGTCTTGAATATAATTGCAGATTTGTAAAAAATATTGTATTCTTTTTAACTTAGTGCATTTTGAAAATGTTCTTCAATTAAATTGGTGACTTCTATAATAAAATTATTTTTGAAAAGTATCATTTGGCTTTGGATAGTTAATTTAAACTTCTTTTTCTCTTTATTGGTACCTAACTCAGTCAGATACTGAGTACTAGGCACTGAGGATACAGAGATGGA
This sequence comes from Tursiops truncatus, assembly GCF_011762595.2. Classification (NCBI taxonomy): domain Eukaryota; kingdom Metazoa; phylum Chordata; class Mammalia; order Artiodactyla; family Delphinidae; genus Tursiops; species Tursiops truncatus. Next base: position 7,328,929 of record NC_047055.1, read on the forward strand.
CCTGACAGTCCTTAGCCTCAAGAAGTTCACAGTCAAATAGGGGAGAAAAATACATAAACTCAATGGTGAGGCGGCATTGGTACTGTGATGTGATAGTAGAGGTGCATACAAAGTCTATGGGGGAGCAGAGACAGGAGGAAGGCAAAGAGAAGGAGGGTTAGAGAATGCTACCAATGAGAAGATATTTGTTTTAAACTTTAAAGGGGGTGCAAGAACTTGCAACATAGGTCCCCAAAAGGTCTTGTCCTTGTTTTTGAAACCTACATTCTTTTGCTTTATTGCCTTACCTCTACCCTGGTTAGATATTGACTCATTGCCCCAAGTAACTGGCAACAAGAGTAGTTATGTGCCCTAAAGTTAGGATCTAAGATGCCTAGGATAGAGACACAAATACCAATATAGTCTTTACCCTATGCCCCACATTACATGCCTAGTCTCTAATGATATCTGCTTAACTTCATCACAAGAAAAATTTGGAGCCATAGCTTACAAGGCTTCGGCTCTTAGAAGAAGGCGCCTTTCCCCTTCCCTTGGTCCTCACTAACCAATCACCAACTTAGTTGCTGCTCCACAACTTTCTACCCTTCCCCCGCCAGGTTAACCATGACACAGTAACCTGCCAGACTACCAGTATCTCCTTTGCCCAGGTGCCTGCTACCTTGTCACTTCCACCAGAATGTGTGTACCTCAGATATCAATATCAGCCCCAAATTAACACAAATTCACTGCATTCTCTTTGGAAACAGTGATTTGAACTGCCTTTGGAGGTGATGGGTAGATAATGTCAATTCCTTTGGAGGACCTCACCACTTGAAAACCCAGCATACTCCTGGGTCAAAGATATTTTGGTGATGCCAGAGTTCTCAACTGTTCCTTACTAGACTAGAGGCCTGACTTCTGACTGGTGTCCCATTAATATTTGTCATCTTCACCAAGCACATTTACAGCCATTTCAGTGTGATGGCTTATTAAACTGGCACAATAATGATTTTTGAACACAGATTGTGTTCATAAGAAATGTGAAATTGTTTGTATCTATAATATGTGATTATCTTTAGATTGCTCATTTAGAGAAAAACATTTTGTGCTTAGCACAATGAGAGATTACCCTCTAACTCCTTACTGTGTCTAATGGTTAATGATGCAAACTAACAGTGCCCCAGAATGTCATTCATCATTTAAAGATGGATGGCATAACTGAAAAAATGTTGCCAACTTAGTAAAACACATATAAAATATTAGTTTAGGCAGCTATTGTGAAAACCAACAAAAAAGAAATTCAGTTAGATTAACAGGGACTGACTACACAGAATTTTTTGTGTGTTGATAGAGTATACATACTAAGAAAAAGTAACACCATTGCCACAACTATTGAGTTGAGAGGTTAGTATTTCAAAAGTATTTAACAGCATACTAGCACACGGGACCTGCTTACATTGTCCAAATGGCAGTGCAGTAAAGATTTCAAGACCAAAAAACATACAAACAGTGTGTGTGCGTGTGTGTGTGTGCGTACGCACGTGTGCACACGTGTGCGCACATGTGTGTGTATAGAACAGCTATCCAGGGAATTCCCTGATGGTCCAGTGGTTAGGACTCTGCGCTTCCCCCGCAGGGGGCCCAGGTTCAATCCCTGGTCAGGGAACTAAGATCCGGCATGCTGTGCAGTGTAGCCAAAAAATAAATAAATAAACTTAAAATAAATAAATATAGAACAGTTATCCAATAGACAACTAACAGTAATAAGCATTCATGGGCAATAATTTTCTACAATAACATAGAACATTAGGTTTCAATTTTTAAAAGACAATTTGCTTATGGAATTTTTATGGATTAAAAGTAAAGCTAAGGTTTTATTCGGTTCAGGTTTAAATATAAAGAAAGGCATTATTGTAGTCTCAGGAATATGCTTCAGGTTCTTTTTTAAATCTTTCTTTTAACATCAGCAAATTATACTCTAAAGCAGAGGTCTGCAAACCACAGCCTACAGGCCAAATCTGTCCTACCACTTACTTTGACCAATAAGGTTTTAGGAGAATACAGCCATGCCCATTCTTTTATGTATTGTCTATGTGTTTTGTTTTGTTTTTCCACTTTACAATGGCAGAGTTGAGTGCTTGTGACAAAGTCCATATGGCCCACAAAGCCAAAAACATTTACTATTTGGCCCTTTACAGAAAAAGTTTGCTGGCTGGTCCCTACTTTAGAGCTGCATTGTCTAATACAGTAGCCACTAGCCACACATGACTATTTAAATTTAAATTAATGAAAATGGGGAATTCCCTGGTGGTCCAGTGGTTAGGACTCTGAGCTTCCACTGCAGGGGGTTCAATCCCTGGTTGGGGAACTAAGATCCTGCATGCCTGCCGCGTGGTGCAGCCAAAAAAGAAAATGAAATAAAATTAAAAATTCAGTTTCTTAGTCACACTAGCCACATTTCAAGTGCTCAGTAGCCACATGTGGCTAATGGCTACCATGGTGGGCAGTGCATCATTTCCATCTTGGCAGAAAGTTTCATTGGATAGCAAGGCTCAGTGATAGCCTCGCTACTCAAAGTGTGATCCATGTACCAGCAGCATCGTCATTACTGGGGAACTTGTTAGAAATGCAGAATGTGGGCCCCTACTAAATCAGAAACTACTGTTTAACAAGATCCCCAGGTGATTCTTATGAACATTAATGATTGAGAAGCCAGGTCTGGGGGGGATGAGGAAGAGGGTCAATAGATGGGGAACAGATGATTTAGTAATGAGAGGAAAATACCATCACCAGGGGGAATAAAATACAGAGAAGTCCCCCACAACAGAGACTCTGCTAGCTGTGAGACCACCCTTCCCTCAGCACCTCCCATGTGCAGACCCCAGAAACTCGCACTGTATTTAAGGGCAGCATTCAGGCCAATGATGTCCAGAAAGGCACAGTCCTTTCAATTTTGTATTGTTGCTGTTGTTACCATTACCATTAATATAAGGCTTCTGGTGATGTCATGATCTGAGGACGGAGACACAAAATGGAAGCCTGGGAAGCCCTGAGCCTCTCTCTAGAAGAGATGCCACTTGAGACATCCCTGTGCTGAGGACTGTCTGCATACATGTGAGTTGAAAGCGGACCTTCTGGTTCCAACCAGTCTGGGATCTAGTGCTTGTGGTCAGCATGTAGTTACCATCCTCCATCTGGGTGGGGGACTTAGTTTCTGTAGAATAATTCAAAGATATGAATCAGACTGTTATCTACATCCCTTCAGGAGGAACTAGGAATCCTGTGATTCTATCATCCAACTAACTGCTGGGTCTACTCTTTGGAACTCAGGGAAGGCCTAGGAGACTAAAGCCTTTTTTTCTACAAACAAGAAACAGGTGACACAGAGGGGCTTTCATACCCGGGAGGACCCTGCAGAGTCCTGTCTGGTTTCAATCCCCCCTTTTCTTTGTTACTCCTCAATCTTGAGGGGAACAGGGGTGGTACAAGACAGAGAATAGAGTTTTGGAGAGGTTAATCCTAAACTCGGCGGAGGAACTCGGTTTTAGGGGGATTCAGTTTCATTATGAGGAAGCAGACGTTGGTACCCATAAAGGTGGCCTGCCTGTCATAGTGGAAGGCCAGAGGAACTGTTGACCCTACAGGTGTGCTAGTGGAGGCCTCCTTTGGAGCAATGCTTTTCAACCAAGTGAACAAACCAGAATCATTGCGGGTGGGAGTGAGGATGGATAAGGGAGCAATTTGTGTGGTCTAGGAAAGCAAATTATGAAGTGATCTTCACCTATGTATTTAGAAATTTTAAATCACAATCAAGAAAATTGTTATATCTTTCTATTTATTAAAACATGGTATGGATTATAAAACGTTAAAAGTCTCTTTTAGGTAGAGGTGGAAATGGTTCCATGGGGTTGTCTTCATGACCTTGTGCATTTAGTCTGTTCCAAGGTCTAACACTTGGCATTGAAGACTCAGAAACCTGAATGAGTCACACATGGAGAGGAGAGGTGAATCCACTCACTGCTTCAGAGTGCACTCGTGTGAATCAAGATCACAGGAATAATGTATAAAACCCAAATGCTAACTTATTAATGTACAAAGTGTGTCACAAGAATCAAATAGTTGGCACAACTAGTTCATTTTCTCCCTTTTCTCCCTATCTCTACCTGTAATTCAAAGTGTTGAATATAATATAATATAATATAATATAATATAATATAATATGATATAATATGAATGTTGATTTGTTAACATGCCGGGAGACTTACCACTGTCACAGGAACTAGATCATTTTAAGGACAGCATATTCTTTCTCTCCTTTGCAAACATATATTTGAATCCAAACCTTAAATGATTACTTTGTGATGGTTTATGGACTCAACTAAAGATAACCTTTTGTATTATTTTTATGGTAGGAATTGCTTGCCAAAGAAATAGGAAAACTTGCTTCTGTCATTCCTTTCACTTATTCATTCATTTCCCCAGTCATCCATCTATTCATTCATTTACTCTTTCATTCAGTGGACAAAAATGTCTTCCACATGCTAGGCTCTCCCTAATAGGCATTAGGAATACAGACATGAACAAAACAGGCAAAAGCAAACAAACAAACTACATATTCACATGGGGTTAATATTTTAGGTGGACAAAAACATAAAGGGAGACAATTAAAGCGAGGAAGGGAGATAGAGATTGAGAGTGAGGAGTGAAAATTTTAAACCAGTGATCAGAAAGGGCTCAAATACAAGTTTTCCCCAGAGTTTCCTTAGCTAACCAGACCCTCTCCCCTTATGAATGACACATTCCTTTTTTTGGCCACATCTCGCAGCATGCGGGCATACGGGATCCTACTTCCCTGACCAGGGATCGAACCCACGCCCCCCCCCTGCATTGGGAGCATGGAGTCTTAACCACTGGACCACCCTGACACATTCTTTCTTTAGCAGCGTTCAGTGATGTGAGTGAAATCCTGAAACCTTAAAACCTACTCTGTCTCTTTAAGGCAATGATTTGAAACCATGACAGCAGATTAGAATCACTTGGTCCAATTAAGTAAGAATCTCTTGTGGCATCAATAGTTTTTAAAAGCTCCCCAGGTGACTCTAATATGCAGCCAACGCTGAGAATCACCGTTTCAAGGTGACATTGCTTTAATCTAATATACACTGAGCTTAAAGTTTAATTCTTCAAAGGCCACCTTATTTCCTATTTTGGGGGCAACATACCTTGCTCCTCCAAATTCCTCTGTAAGAAAATAAAATGTATTCTCTTTAAACTGTTACATGCAGAGCAAAGAATTTTGATGGATATGATTCAATACCCTTTAGCACTTCTAAAACAGGATCAGGAAATAAGTAACAAACAATCCTTTTTAAAAATGAATTTGAGGGCTTCCCTGGTGGCGCAGTGGTTGAGAGTCCGCCTGCCGATGCAGCGGAAACGGGTTTGTGCCCCGGTCCGGGAGGATCCCACATGCCGCGGAGCGGCTGGGCCCGTGAGCCATGGCCGCTGGGCCTGTGCGTCCGGAGCCTGTGCTCTGCAACGGAAGAGGCCACAACAGTGAGAGGCCCGTGTACCTCAGGAAAAAAAAAAAAAGTTGCACCTCTTTCCTTCTTGGAGAATAGAAGATTGAGTTAGTAATCTAGCTGCAGTCAGTTTAGCTATTAATTTGTTTCAGTTTCAAGACAGGTGCTGTGCTGAAAATTACAGAACTTTGTTGCTAAGTACTGAGGAGATTTCCACAGACCTCCTTTCCGGGAGACTGTTCACAGGAAATTCACAAACTTGGAATGCAAACCACTGGTGGCTAATGAGGTAATTAACATGTAATAGACCAGATCTGTATATTACAAGTGCAATACATAAGGTCAGTGTGACTCAGAACTTCAGAAAAGAGATGTTGTTGATTACACATACAAAGGCAGTGGGAAATGGGGTTGTGGAATTGGCTGAAAAGCTTGTCACATGCAACTTGGCTGGTCTGAAAATTGCCAGCAATGATATTGGCTAGGAGACCCCATATTTGATTCACTCCAAAGCTAACATCTGTCCAGATTTGCTCATGAGCAAGTTGAAATTTGATACCTGTCTCACTTTCTCTTGAGATATACATAGGTTTCATAGTAAAGGAAAAAGCTGTCCTTCAGGGGTACAACAGAAAGCCATGGCCCACAGGAATATCACAGACAATATTAATCCGTTCCCGAGGCAGGCACACCAGCAGCAGAGAGGAGAGAATGAGCTTTGAGTACAGCATTGTACTATGAGGCTTTCCTCGCCTATGGCTTATTTCTTTTCATTCATCTGTTCCTTCACTTGAAAGGAACTTTTGCTCCAAAATGTACAGAGGAAAAAAGAACTGGTTTAGCTCCAGGACACATGTCATGAAAGCATCATCTTCTGTGTGTCCTAGTCCAGGAGATGCTCCTCTTTCAAAATGGGCAAGATTCTCTTGGAGATTCCTGGAACAGTCTCCCACTCTATTCTGGGCCCTGAGTCGCTTGAGTTAAAGGGGAAAAGTGGGTAGAGGAAAAGTGTGTTAGGTGCTCACAATGTGTCAGACATTTTACCTAGATTGGTGCAACCTGTGGTGGACTGAATAGTGTCTGCCCCCCAACCCCAATTCATGTCCACCCAGAACCTCAGAATGTGACCTGAGTTGGAAATAAGGTCTTTGCAGATGTCATCAGTTAAGGATCTTGAGCTGATTTGATACTGGAATTAGGGTGATCTCTTGATTCAGTGACTATTGTCCTTGTAAGAAGAGAAGAGGACACACAGAGAGGAAGGCCATGTGAAGACAGAGGCAGAGGTTGCATGATGCAACTACAGCCAAGGAACACCTGGGACCACCAGAAGCTGGAAGAGGCGAGGGATGCTTCTCCCCTCGAGCCCTCAGAGGGGTCATGGCCTGGCGGACACGTTGATTTTGGACTTCTAGACTCCAGATCTGTGAGAGAGTACATTTCTGTTGTTTGAAGCCATCAAACTGGTGGTAATTTGTTAGGGCAGCACTAGGAACCTAATAGGCCATCCAGTTCAAAACAAATTTATGAGGAACACATGCTTATCCTCGCTTTCTAGATGAGGAAGCTGAAGGCACTCAGCAGTGAATGCAGAATTTTAAATTCATACCTGTCTGACCCTAAGGCTGCTCCCTTTCTAGTAACCCACACTGCTTGTCTGATAAGAGAAAGCCCTCATGGATTGCCTTCTGAGCCCAAGCCTGTCTAGGTTTAATGGGCATGTGAATCACCAAGGGCTCTTATTAAAATGCAGCTGCTGAGTCCATAGGTCTGGAAGGTGCCCGAGATTCTGCATTTCTAATATGGTCCGGGGATCAGCACTTGGGTAGAACTCTAGGTAGCAAGGACCTATATCAGTGGTCAGAAAAGTGTTTCTGCAAAGGGTCAGATAGTACATACTTCTGGCCTTATGGACCATATACTGTAATCTCTGTTGTAGCTACTCAGCCCTGCCATGTAGCATGAAAGCAGCCATGGACAATATAAAAATGAGCGGGCATGGCTGTGTCATTAAACCTATTTATAGACATGAAAATTCGAATTTCATATAATTTTCCTGTGCTATGAAATATTATTCTTTTGATTTTTTAACGAATAAAAAGTGTAAAAAAAATTCTTAGCTTGCTATTGATGCCAAAAAAGATGGCAGGCTGATTTTGGCCCACAGCCCACGGTTTGCAGACCCCTGGTCTAAATTACTAACATCTGGTTGGTGCGTGGTACAGAAGAGAGGATCTTATTTTTTAAGAAGGCAGCATATTTGAAAAACATCCTTGTGGTATGGAAAGAGCATTAAAGTGGGGATGAGAAAATCTAGGTTTCAAACCCGACCTGTGCTCTTTATTAGCAAATGACTTCTCTGAGCTGCATCCTTTTTCATGTCTTCACTGGAGCTGATGATAAAAACTGCCCTCCTTTTCTTCCTGGGTTGTTTGGAGGTTAAATGGTAAAAGATATTCTCCTAGTTCCCCTTTCTTCCGGTTCCTTCTACCCTCTTCTTTGTTCACTTTTGCAAATGAGTTTACTCCCCGCAGGTAAATTAGTTGAGATGAGAACATTAAGTGGACTGTGTCAGCATCAATCTTAAAAATAACGGTGCCAGTGTGTTCTGAAGGCCTGTATATCATCAAGCTAAAAACACTGGAAATAGATACGTGTACACCCGCAACAAACAAACCCCAATGCCAGATAGGCATCTGAGAGGATATGGCGAATGGTGGCTAGGTGGCAGGGGAAGAAGGGATAGTGAGGGCTGGGGGGCAGAAGCATGCAAAGGAAAGAGAGGGGCTAAGGAAAAGAAGCCAGGAACAAGCATTGAGGTTGAGGATGTCATCCCTTTGTTAATCAGCATTGGGACTCACATCATTGTGGAGATGATTATACCATTATGTATAAAACATACATATTTGCACCCAACATTCTCATTTCAAAGTCATTTTTAGGTGCTAGGGTAGGCTTAACTCTGAGTGACACTGGTTTCCTATGCTGTTCATCTTGGATTAAAATCCTCCCCACTGGTGAGCCACAGAAATGACCCAGGAAATATTGGACCCACATTAATTGCTTAAAGATAAACTTCTATTTGGAAATCTACCTTTTAATCTGCCAGTTGGAAGTAAACAAGGCAGGGCAGAGGGGTCAAAGAAAAGCAGCTAATAATGTAAGTCCCCTACATACGAACCTTCAAGTTGCGAACTTTCAAAGATGCAAACGTGTGTTCGCATGTCCAATCACATAAGTTCACATGTCTGGTGTACATTGTCACATGTGTGCATCCTCTACAAGTGGTTGTGCTTTTGTGTACTTTACTGTACAGTACTGTATAGAGTACAGTAGTACAGTATCTTTATTTCAAGCCCAGAATGTCCAGAAACAAGCATAAAAGCAGTGGTATATAGCCGATTGTGTCAGTGGGGTACTTAGGCTAAATTTGTTGGACTTACGAACAAATTGGACTTACGAACGTGCTCTCGGAACGGAACTCGTTCGTATTTAGAGGACTTACTGTACTCAAGTTTCTACTAGTAAGAGAAATTTGACCCTAAAAATAATGTTGAATTACCATTCCTGTAACATGCCTTCCATTCAGTTCAGCAAGCATTTCTGGAGCACTTACCAGGCCTTAGGCACTGCACAGCACCCCAGCTCCACCAGTGGGTTCAAAAGGAGAAGGACCTGGCCCATGCCCGTAAGAAGCTTGTGGTCTAGAATGAGAGACAGGCATGCCAATAAATAGCCAATAAATAGAACGTGGAACGCACGTTCCATTAAGACAGAAGTGTAGACAAGGTTCAGCAGCAAGGATGGGGAAGGAGTGCTTTATTCTAGCTGAGGCCAAGGGAGCAAGGGTAATGGCACGTAGACTGGGCAGAGAACACCCAAGTAAGGTTCTGAAGAAGAGCAATATCCCATACATATAGTGTGCTTATTACATGCCGGACATTAGGCCACATTAACCCATTTGATCTTCACAACAACCCATTCTTTCTCTTTCCCTAGAAGTTGGGATTGGGATTGAGGGACACTAGTCAGTCTGTGCCAGTGGCCTGGGCTGAAGACACATAAGTGCAAGAGGCATGAATTAGCCATGTCAACCTATGTGCACACTCAAGCCCTCCAAACTGGCCTATAGGGAACGGCAGAGACAAATGGCAAATGAGAATGAATGAGGTGGTGTGCAAATAGAAACAAAGATAAGAAATGGGGTGAGCAAGCAAGAGAAAAGAAGGACTGCCTGCTTAAGTGGGCGTTGACAAGTTTCAAACTAATTTATCACCATATCTTATAGATGCGTTTGAGAATAATGATTCAATAACAAGTTATGTATATTCCTCGATGAAATCAACTGGTGAGGAACCATGCTCCTCCCCTGTATCAAGCAACCCTTTCTGTGTTAGTCTAGTTGTGAGGGCTGACTCCAAAATATTCCATTTGGATGCAACAGGTCGTTCAGCTGAATTGGAAGGCAAGTTATAGCACAGGGCTCTTTGATTCTCAAAGAAGAGGATAAAGGAAGAGAATGCCACAGATGTGCCAACCTTCCCATCACACCTATTTGTACTCAACTGTGTTAGCACAAAAGGTACCCAGCAGAGTGGGTGAGTGGAAAAGGAAATCCAGCCATAGCTCTGTCCACCAAGCCTGGCACAATGGCCAGGACCTACTTCCTCCTGGAGGGAGAAATTTTCTGCCAGTTTGCTCAAGGGCATTGTACAGTCACCAAGCCCTGTGTTGCTGGAGCTGTATAAGCCCGGGAGGGGTAGCTTTTATTGATTTAAGGTACCCTTGAAAAGGCACCCTATTGATTAATGGCTCCCCTCTTCTTTCGAAAGCACATTTTTTTAAAGGCACATCTTAATCCCAGAATAAAAGCAACTCCTGCTCAAGGAGAAACAAACAAACACAAACACCTGTCTGTATAGTCCATACCTGTCTGGTGTCCCCAAAATAAAATTTATAATACAAGTGACTGATTTTTGGAGCCAGCAAAATCACAGAAACCTAATTGCAGAGACAAAGGCAGTCCTTTGCTTCTGATCACCCCGTAAGGAGCTACTCAACATGGGCCTGGATCGGAGGGGACAGATCCTCTGAGATTATGGCCTGCCCCAATTTGTGCAAGGCTCAGTGAGACAGCTCTTGATCCTACCCTTGTAGCATATCATGGAACTCTGGCCCTGGCCTTTGCTTAGGAATCTTGATTTTTGTGGGGCAGAGAAAGGCAGAAAGAAACCTTGAGGAAATAGAGGCAGCACTCCAGATCCAGATTTTCTAGAGGGGACAGCAAAGTATCAGTTTTCAGCATGGTGTTGGTCTTTCATGATCAGATCTTATCTCCCCTAGTAATAGCTTTAATAGATATTTGCTTGTGATTGACTATAAAACTATATAAATAAAGGTGATTCTCATCCATTATTACGTATTGCATATTTGGATCTCCCCAAATTTTATACGTTTAAATCCTAATGTCTGATGTGATGGTATTAGGAGGTGAGGCCTTTGGGAGATAATTAGGTCATGAGGGTGAAGCCCTCATGATAGGATCAGTGCCCTTATAAGAAGACAGCTTGCTTCCTCTCTCTGTTCTCCACCATGTGAGGATATAACAAGAAAATAGCCATCTGCAAACCGGGATGCACGACTTCGCTAGACACTGGATCCACCAGCACCGTGATCTTGGACTTCCCAGCCTCCAGAAACATGAAAAATAAAAGTTTGTTATTTAAGACACCCACTCTACTGTAATTTGTTATAGCAGCTGGAATTGAGACATCCATATGCTAATATACTTTATGTTAGAGAGAATGTATAACTGGGGTGTTGAGTATTACACATAACTGCAATAGGGCCATGGGAATGTGGCACTTAGGTGGTATGCAGGAAAGATTTAACATAGCAGGCTTGAGATTGCTATCCTTAGACAGGCTTGCTTGCAGACTTGGCCATTGGTTGGAGTCTGGAAACTTGGATTTGGGGAGGGTTCCCACCATTCTCTAACTGAAAACAGTGGCTCGCTCTGCTTAAACTGTTTGTACAAACAGTATATCAATAATTTATGCTGAATGCCTGCTTTCCTTTTGGGAGTCTGGAATTCTGGTACATGCTAGGCAAAGAGTGCCTACAATACTAGCCTATTGAAAATCTTGAACACTGAGACTCTAATGATCTTCCTTGGTAGACAACACTTTGCCTGTGTTGTCACAGTTTAATGCTGGAGGAATTAAGTTCATCCCTTGTGACTCCACTGGGAGAGAACTCTTGCAAAAGTGTGTCAGGTTTCCTCCAGACTTGATCCCCATGTTACTTTTCTCTTTGCTGGTTTTGCTTTGTATCTTTTTGCTGTAATAAGTCATAGCTGTGAGTGAGACCATATGCTGAGTTCTGTGAGTAATCCTACCAAATCATTGAACCTGGGGGTGGTCTTGGGAACCCTCAACATAGGTGAACACCAAGAGTCATGGGAGTAACAGAAGGAAACAGACAAATAAAAAGGTGAGATCTGCTGACAAACAGCCAGCCTCTCAGAAAAAATACCTTACTCTTAGTTGCGGCATGCATGTGGGATCTAGTTCCCTGACCAGGGATCAAACCTGGGCCCCCTGCATTGGGAGCGTGGAGTCTTAGCCACTGGACCTCCAGGGAAGTCCCTAAAACCCCACATCTTTATCACCTCACAGTTTCGGACGGTTCAGCAGTCTGAACCGGATCTTCTGCTCAGGGTCTCATAAGGCTGCAATCACATGTGTCTGCTAGGCCATGTGCTAATTTGGAGTTTGGGGTCCTCTTCCAAACCCATTTAGGTTGTTGGCAGAGTTCAGTTTCTTGCTGCAGTAGGACAGAGGACCTTGGCTCCTAGCGGTTTCCCCTTTCCATAGGTGGTTCGCAACCTATTGCTTGGTTTCTTCAAGGCCAGCAAGATAGCATCTCTGCTGCTTTGAGACTCTGACTCTAGGGAAGGCCTAGGTCCTGGTTATAAAATGCCTCACCTGATTAGGTCAGGCCCGCCCAGTATACTCTTTCTTCTGACTGTCTCAAAATCAACAGATTAGGGATTCTGCTTACATCAGAAAAGTTCTTTCACCTTTGCCATGTAATGTAACATAATTACAGGAGTGATATCACATCATATTCACAGGCCCTACCCACAGTCAAAGAGAAAGGGTTATACAGGGTGTGTATATCAGGGGCAGGAACTTGGGGACCATTTTGGAATTCAGTATATTAGAGACCCCTTGATTTTACTTTGGGGACTACACTTCTCCCCCACCGCAGTCCATGAGATTTGGATGAGGCTGACCCCAATCTCCACCATTCTCTAACTGATTTTTATAGAAAATCCATTAATGAGCTGTTCTTTGTCAAATACAAGGCAGATTATGTCTAGCTGCTCTATAGGGAACCCAGGAGACCACCTGGTACAGGCAAAAGTATACTGATCTTTGTGTCAGACAAACCTGGATTGGAGTGTCCTACTTTACCATTTATTCTCTGTGTGACCTTTGGCAAGTCTTTTTTTTTTTTTTTTTTTTTGCGGTACGCGGACCTCTCACTGTTGTGGCCTCTCCCTCTGCGGAGCACAGGCTCCGGACGCACAAGCTCAGCGGCCATGGCTCACGGGCCCAGCCGCTCCGCGGCATGTGGGATCTTCCTGGACCGGGGCGTGAACCCCCGTCCCCCGCATCGGCAGGCGGACTCTCAACCACTGCGCCACAAGGGAAGCCCCTGGCAAGTCTTATAATCTCTCTGAACCCCAGTTTCATATGTGCAAAAGTGTTGTTGTGAAGAATTAAAACAATGATGGAGAAAATAAATATTGAGCAGCATAATCCCAGCCCTTCATATGTTTGCAATAAAACTAAAATAAAAGAAATGTGATAAATGTACACATCTTACTAGAGCTTTGTTTTTATAAATTCTCTAGTGAAAATCTAGAACAGTGCCACAGTGCATTATTCTGGCCAACATGTTTATCAGTGACTTTCATAAGATAAAATCTCTGAACACATAAAGCTTTGAAGAAGGGAAACCCATTTGCTCTGGAATTCCAAAACATCCAGACCACCAGGCAATGCAAGATGGTCGTGTTTTCCCCTGAGGTCCTAAGTTAGCTGCTGCCTGGATTTATTAGCTCTGCTGGACCAAAGACTTGGGCACCCTCCATTGTTTGAGCTACAGATCTCGATGATCAGTGCTCTGGTACAGGAATCTCCTAACTTTCTAGAAGCAGCACTTACATACTCAGCTGGGCCAAAGCCATATCTAATGACTGTATACTGCATGTGCGTGCACACACACACACTCACACACAACAATACTCTTACTTCAACAAAATGGATGCTACTGTCATTCATTTTTATTAATAGTATAACTTATTTATATGACCACAGGAGATTCCTCCTCTCAAAGACAGAGAGGGGGGAGAGAGAGAGAGAAGTGACACAAAACCTCTTTTTCTTCTAATCTTCCTTATCTTAGTAAATAACATCACCTAGTTACCTAATTGCACAAGCCCAGGACTCGGGAATTACTGCATCCTCTCCTCCATATCCAATGCACTTCCAAGTCTTGTTGACTCTACCACTAAAATACATATACCAAATCATTTCTTTCCATCTCCACTGCTACCAGTCTAGCTCAAGCCACCATCATCTCTTGTCTAAATAATTACAATAGTCACCTAATTTGTCCTTTGACTTTCACTCTTGCTGCTTGCCCTATAGCCCAATTTCCATGCAGCAGCCAAAATTATCTTTCTGAAGTTTAATCATATCATGCCATTCCCCTGCTTAAAATCTTAAACTGTCTTATATCTTAGTCCAAAATACTTGATGTGACTAGAAAATCTCAACACGATCTGGCTCCTACTTCAGTCTCCAACCTCATCTTATCCTACTCTCTCCCACATTCACCAACCACTCTAGCTACATTGGCCTGTTTATTAACATGTTAAGCTTATTTCCTCCTCAGAGCCTGTGCCCTGGTTGTTCCCTCTATTTGGGGCATTCTTCTCCTTGAACTTTGCACCCACAACCAGCTCCTTCATGCCATTCAGGTCTTAGCTCAAATGCCACCTGCTCAGTAATAACTTTTTAAGTTGCCCAATCTAAATTACATCTAATTCCCAGTCCATCACTATCAAGTCGCCTTGTTTATAGTCTTCATAATAATTTGTGTTATTTTATTCCCTATAATATTTGTTTTTATGTTTATAACCTCAGTCCCTACTAGAATGTAAGCACCGTGAAATCAAGGACCTTATAGATCTTGTTCAATTTTATGTCTTCTGAACTTAGATAACTGTTTGGTATATATTAGGGGATATTTGTATCCAAATATATATGTATTTGATATATATTAGGGGACAAATGTTAAATGGGTTTTCTCCATCTTCAGATGAGGAGAGGAGCTTGAAGAACTTATAGAACTGTTTTTGGGTTATACAGCTGGTAAACATCTTTGAAGCCAAGAATATCTCTGCAAAACAAAGTATAATAATAGTAACCACTTCTGTAATAATTTGTGCCAGGCATGGTCCTTACTTAATCTTCAAAACCTCTCTAAAGTGTAGAGTATCTAGTGGGGTGTTGGGGGAGGGTTAACAAATAATGATTGATTTATTGCACATCTCACAGTTCAGTGCAGTCAGCCAGACACGTCTCTTCCATCACGTGGCTCTGCCAGCTCCTTGGGCCTCAGAATCTGGATTCTTTGTAAATGCATTGCAAATGAGGGAAGAGACAATGTCAAAGATCACCTGGTATTTTCTAAGAACAAGGTCGTTCTCTTTCAGCACAGCAATACAAGGGAACAAGTAGAATATGTTGCCTAATTTTGAAACAAAGTAAACCCTCAGCGCACAAACACGCCGGGCTGGGGGAAGACACGGGCAAACGGAAATGGTTCCTATTCCTCCACATTTCATTGGCCAGGACTCAACCACGTGACCCAATCAGAGCCCAGAATGGGGCGGGGATAGTTAGTGCTTCCTGTGAGCCCGGAGAAACAGGATGCGACGTAGGGGCGGTTAATCCTTCTGACGACACCGTTTTTTCTCTTCACGAGACCATTTGTCCTGGGAGCTCTAGCGGTGCCGGACATGAAGGGGAAGAAGTTTGTCTCAGGTAAGCCAAAAAGATGAGGAGGAGGGAAGCTGTTTTCTTCATAAGCCTATATACTTTACAAGTAAATGCTGTTCCTTTGTCTTTACCGTTTTTTTGTTTGTTCGTTTGTTTTTTGGGGTTTTTTTTGTTCCCTTACTCTACTTGTCCTTCAAAATAGGGCTCTGCCACCGTCTGGAACTCACTACCTGATTTCTCTAGCAACCCTGACGATTCTATTTTTCCCTATCTTTTTTTTTTTACATCTTTATTGGAGTATAATTGCTTTACAATGGTGTGTTAGTTTCTGCTTTATAACAAAGTGACTCAGTTATACATATACATATGCTCCCATATCTCTTCCCTCTTGCGTCTCCCTCCCTCCCACCCTCCCTATCCCATGCCTCTAGGTGCTCACAAAGCACCTAGCTGATCTCCCTGTGCTATGCGGCTGCTTCCCACTAGCTATCTATTTTACGTTTGGTAGTGTATATGTGTCCATGCCACTCTCTCAGTTTGTCACAGCTTACCCTTCCCCCTCCCCATATCCTCAAGTCCATTTTCTGTGAGTAGGCCTGTGTCTTTATTCCTGTCTTACCCCTAGGTTCTACATGATCTTTTTCTTTTCCTTAGATTCCATATATATGTGTTAGCATACGGTATTTTTCTCTTTCTGACTTACTTCACTCTGTATGACAGACTCTAGGTCCATCCACCTCACTACAAATAACTCAATTTCGTTTCTTATTATGGCTGAGTAATATTCCATTGTATATATGTGCCACATCTTTTCCCTATCCTCTTTAGTCAGGTCTCTTTGCATCTCAAAAGTGAAGCTCTTCAAGGACAGGGGCTTTGCTGTTAGAAGTGTGAACCATGTAATTCCTAAATTTCAAAGGTTTCCCTAAGATTAGTCGTTTTCAACTTTGTGTTCATATTGTGGAATATTGGCTTAAATAACCAAAGTTCAATCTCATAGAAAAGAGCAAATTTGAAAGAAATGGAAAGGAATTATTTATAAATAGTTAGACAGAGTCTAAAAACAGGCATTTGAACAAGGTGTGCAACATGGTATAAGAAAAAGAAAACATAGCCAGGAAAGATTCATATAAAGGTAAATAGAAAAGCTGAAAATCTTGAGATATTTTTTTCTTTCATATCACAGATATTAATTTTAAAGGAGGAAATGCCTTGCTATAGAGGTGGTTTCGTTTTTTACTCAAACTTTTTCTTTGGAAACAATTTCAAACTTTAAAAATGTTCCGAGATATGAACAGTATGAGCAAACCAGATACCCTTTACCCAGAGTTCACTTTTGTATTTTATAGTTTACTCCATGTGCTTCATCATTTACTCTCAATCTTTCTGAACCACTTGAGAGTCACTTGTGTGCCTCATGGCCCCTTCTGCTAAATATAAAAGTGTGTATTTCCTAAAAATAAGGATATTCCTGGGGATTTCCCTGGCGGTCCAGAGGTTATGACTCAGCACTTCCACTGCAGGGGGCGCAGGTTCGATCCCTGGTAGGGACTAAGATCTCACATGCCCCAGCATGGCCAAAAACCCCCAAAACTAAGGATATTCCTATGGAGATTGTATCTATTTAGTACCAGGGCATCTAGAAGAGCTGGAAGCCACAGCAGTTAACTGTTGTTGCAACTGTTGTAGCTGTTGTTGCAAACCTCACTGTATTGTATGCTGATTGTTTCTTTCTTTTCAGGCGGCCAGACTTGCTGCTATTGAGGGCAAGGATCACAGCTGATTATCTCTGAATCCCTGTGCCTGGCACATGGTAGGTGCCTGTGATTTTTTTTTTTTTAGTTATATTGGCTAATGGTGGAAGGATTGCAAATATCAATTTTCTTTGCTTGACAAAAATGAATGAATTTTGTTTTTATTAGTAATTTCTAGTTTAACTGCTTTATGATTGGTGAGGGTTGTTTGTAATATTGCTCCTTTGTGAAATTTATTGATGTTTTCTTGTAACTTAATGTCTGATCAGTTTTTGTGAATATGCCATGGGCTATTGAAAAGGTGTGTTCTCTATGATCAGAGTGAAAAGTTGTACATATGTTCATAAATTCTACCTTGTTGATTATGTTGTTTAGGTCTTCTCTCTCCTTACTGAATTTTTGTCCACTCAATCTGTTTTGTCCTGAGAGTGGAGTACTAAAGTCTCCTATTCTTACTGTATTGCTGTTTCTGACTCCTTGCAATTTCCATAGTTTTTATTTCATTAAGTTTGTTGCTTACTATTTGGTAATATTCTTAAATGTATCATCATTCTGCATTGTGGCCTTTCGTATAAAAAATTGTCCCTCTTTTGTTATGTCATTTTGCTTTGGGACTTGAATTTACTGCTCTTTTTCTGTTTCCATACTTCTGTTTCCATTTGTCTGGTATACCTTTGTCCCTCTCTTTATAGGCTTTTTGAATCAGCTTGAGGTGTGTTTCTTGAGAGTTGTGTTTTGCTCTGTGAGTGAAATTGAAAATTGTCCTTTTTTACTGATTAGGTAAAGCCCGTTTAATTTTATGAAGTATCTGTTTATTCTCAATTTTGTCACAATCTTTTATAATTGTGTGTATTTTATTATATTTGCTATGTTTCTCTATAAAATGTGTATCCTTTGTTCTTTAATTTAACACACACATATTTTAGGGGTTTAGAAAAGTTTGCATTTTTTCTGGTGGTTATCTTTGTGTTTGTACCTTTTTAAATATACATAGTTTCTTGTTTTCTTATTTACCCTATTGATGTCTGGTTTATCACTTTTTATTTGTATCATACTTTCTGTCTATTGGCTATTCTATTTTCATCTCTGCTTTCCTTTATCCCATTTATTGGTTGAATTGCTTTTACTTTGTCAAAACATATAACATTTATATATGAGTCTTTCACTCTCATTTCTCCCAAATTTGTTTTGGTCTGTAAATCTGTATCATCCATCCATCCCTCAATCCACTTACCTAGCTACCTACCAAAATGCTTTACTATCAGTCCTTTTGCTGAATTCTTCCAAATATCTTTTAGTTGAGAGAAGCTTATCTTCTAGTGCAGAAGTTGGCACTTTTTCTCTGACAGGCCAGATAGTAGATATATTAAGCTTTGCAGGCCATACGGTCTCTGTCACAACTGCTGAGCTCTGCTTTTGTAGCACAAAAACTACTGTAGACAATAAACAAATGAATGTAGCTGTATTCCCATAAACCTTTATCTATAGACACTGAAATTTAACTTGCATATCATTTTCACAGGTCACAAAATATTGTTATTTTTAAAATTTTCTTTCACCAGTTAAAAAATGTAAAAACCATTCTTATCTCAGTCCCCATACAAAAATAGGACAGGCTAGAAGTAATTGATGGTTGTAGTTTGCCAATATTTGTTCTAGTAGATTTCTCAAAAGGAGTTCATGGGTGCAGAATTCCCTAAGGTTTTGTATGTTGAAAAACTGTGTGTGTGTGTGTGTGTGTGTGTGTGTGTGTGTGCTTAAAAGCCTTGATACTTATTGGGCAATTTTGTTGGATATAAAAGCCCTAGTTCATAATTAATTTCATTGAGTATTTGTAAAATGCTGGTCCATTTTTGCTTTGCTTTATAATACTGTTTTTGAATGTCTGGTGTCAGTTGAATGCTTTTGCCTTTGTATGGTACTTGATCTTTTTGCCTGTAGGCCTTGAAGATTTTATCTTCATCTTTGAAATCTTGTAGTTGAAGTAGGCTATATCTTGGAGTTGACTTGTGTATTTTCAATGTGTAGGTAGACATAGGTCTTTTTTATTTCTGGAAAGTTTTCTTGGATTATAATTTTAAGTAACAGTTTTGTTCTATTGCTTATCTTTTTACCAGGACGGCAATAATATGTTATTCCTTCTTTGCTTGTCTTCTATTTCCTTTACTTTCTGTGCTACCCTTTTTACTTTCCTGATCTCATTTTCATTCTATTGGTTGTTTTCTTGATCCTAAATATTCTTCAGTGCATTTTATTAACTTTTACTAAGGTCCATTCTCACTTGAGAACCTTGTAATTTATTCTTCATTTATAAAATGTCTTATTTTTGTTCCATTTTTTTCCTGAGTTCAGTCAATTCTTTTAATTTCTTCCTGTGTTTTGCCCATTTCTGTTTTTAGCTTTTGAATTTCTGATTCAAGGTAATTTAAAAAAAAGTCACCAAAGTTTTATTTGTGTCCATTTAATTTCATTTGGAGTATTATCCTACATTAACTTTTTTTTTTTTTTTTTTTTTGCTTCATGATTGCTTCTCTGGGGTTAGGCTACCTCAGTTGTTATGTACTGAATTTAATTTTCTAGTTTTTCCTAGAACCCTATGTGAACCATTAATTTTCTTCTTATTCATTTTTGTGGTGTTGTGTGTTTTACAGGGTTCCTAGTTTAATGACACACCCTTCTGTCAGAATAGCAAAGTCCAGATACTTCAGTGGATTTGTTTGTTTTGGTTGGTGGGGAGTGATTGTGTGTTCTCTGATTTTATGGATCTCTTGTCTTGCGTGACCCCTAAAATTTTCTCTTTTGCTCCTTTTCAACTTCACCATCCAACTGCCAATGGATGCTTTTCTCTTCCTCTTACCACTTTTCTCTCCAAGAAACTATGAGTTTTGAAGACTGCACCTTCAAATTGCATGTAGTTTTAAAGTCCTCTGTTATCTATGTTCAGACACTTGTTTTTAGTATTTTCACACTGAGGATGGGTTTACACTTTCTCACAGTTTTTAGACCCACATTGGGTCCTGTTGCTATTTCCTCTCTTTTGTCTTGGTTTTTGTGTAGGCTTATTTTTTCCTTCCTGTTTTTCTTTTATTGTTTTGGAGGAAACATTGGGAGATGGAGACCTAGGTGGCCTTAGTTGTCTTCAGATGCTTTAGAAGTCCCTAAAAATGGATACACATTGAAAATAAGGCTTCTTTTATGCTATGAGAGAAGGAAAATTATTAAAACACAATTTGTATTTTTTTGCAAAGACCACCACTAAAATGCAGCCAAGGTCAAAGAGACCTTAATTATTTCAGTTTACAGTAAGACACACTATATCTGAGAAGCCCATAATAGATATTTGTCACACCACTATATCTGAGAAGCCCATAATAGATATTTGATGACTTCATGGAATCTTTTGAAACTCGAGCTATTTGTCCACATTTTCCTCAGTCTTTTTAATACTGCCAGAAACTTTAAGGTAATGACAGTATGAGTAATTCATGCTGTTGAGTCACGTTCAATTAATGTAATTATAAAAGTTAGACTGAGAGATTTTTTTAAACTCCTGGTAATGTCAAATGATAAACAACTCACCTGAATTGTTAATCATTTGAGAAAAGTTCCTTCAACTATTTTAGTCATACTGGGAATATTAAAGATAAAAAAATGCCTATACTTTATATAGGTGGAATGAAATGTCATCAATTAAAATGTTTACTATTCTTATATATAGCAAATAACATGTTACTAGCATCAAATACCAAACCAAATAAATAATAATTCCCTGATTGTGACTTTAATGGTTCAATGATGATGTTTACTAAATGATCTGCTTAAACTCTCGTAGCTCATTGGGAGTAGATTGAACCCTCACTAAATCAATTAGATTAGAAATTCCAAGAAAGCAGTACAGTTAATGTGCAATTTGTAATTTACATTCTATTATACTTTAAAGGAGTATTCTGAGCTACCTTTTGCAAAAGTAAAACATAGCTGACAATTATATGTCTTTGAAAGTTCTATATATGATAGATCCTTAAAACAAGAATAAAGAAATTAAGTCAAGATTTGCTCCTGCACAAATTACTTACTAAGAATTTGCTCTTTAAGAGGTTACATTCACTCTTTCTTGCCTAAGTGATGATTTATGCAACTCTTGTCTTTTATTTCATTATTTTTTCTTCTAGTTTTATTGGGATATAATTGCCATACAGCACTGTATAAGTTTGAGGTGTACAGCATAAAGATTTGACTTACATGCATAATGAAACGATTAATACAATAATTTTAGTGAATATCCATCATCTCATATAGATACAAAATAAAAGAAAAAGTTATTTTTCCTTGTGGTGAGAACTCTTAGGATGTACTCTCTTAACTTTTTTAAAAAATTTATTTATTTTATTTATTTTACTGTTGGCTGCATTGAGTCTTCGTTGCTGCGCACAGGCTCTCTCTAGGTGTGGCGAGCGGGGGCTACTCTTCATTGCGGTGCTCAGGCTTCTCATTGCAGTGGCTTCTCTTGGTGTGGAACATGGGCTCTAGGAGCGCTGGCTTCAGTAGTTGAGGCACGCAGGCTCAGTAGTTGTGGCTCGCGGGCTCAGTAGTTGTGGCTCACGGGCTCTAGAGCACAGGCTCAGTAGTTGTGGCACACGGGCTTAGCTGCTCCACGGCGTGTGGGATCTTCACAGACCAGGGATTGAACCTGTGTCCCCTGCATTGGCAGGTGGATTCTTAACCACTGCGCCACTAGGGAAGTCCCTCTCTTAACTTTCATGCATAACATATAGCAATGTTAATTATATTAATCATGTTGTACATTACATCCCTAGTACTAATTTGTCTTATAACTGGAAGTTTGTACCTTTTGACCACCTTCATGCAATTCCCCCTCCCACCACCACCCCCGCCTCTGGTAACCACAAATCTGATCTCTTTTTCTAGGAGTTTCTTTGTTTTTTGAAGTATAATTGACCTAAAGCACTATGTTAGTTCCTGATGCACAATGTAGTGACTCGATATTTCTATACATTACAAAATGATCACTATGATAAGTAAGTCCACTAACTACTTGTCACCATACAAAGATACTATAGTATTATTGACTATATTCCCCATGCTGTACGTTTCACTCCAGTGACTCATTTATTTTGTAACTGGAAGTTTGTACCTCTTAATCTCCCTTACCTATTTCACTCGTCCTCTCACTCCCCTGCCTCTGGCAACCACCTGTGTTCTCTGTATCTGTGACTCTCTGTTTTGTTATAGTTGCTCATTTGTTTGTTTGTTTTAGTTTCCACATATAAGTGGTACCATACAGTATTTGTCTTTTTCTGTCTGACTTATTTCACTTGGCATAATACCCTATAGGTCCATCCATGTTGTCGCAAATGGCAAGATTTCATTCTTTTTTATGATGGGTAGTAGTGCATTGTGTATATTTACCACATTTTCTTTATCCATTCTTCTTTCAGTGGGCACTTAGGTTACTCCTATATCTTGGCTATTGTAAATAATGCTGCAATGAATATAGGTGTGCATATATCTTTTCTTCTTTTTTTAACATCTTTATTGGAGTGTAATTGCTTTACAATGTTGTGTTAGTTTCTGCTGTATAACAAATATTTTTTCAAATTAGTGTTTTTGTTTTGGAAAAATACCCAGAAGTGGAATTGCTAGATTGTATGATAGTTCTATTTTTGAGGAACCTCCATACTGTTTTACATAGTGACTGTACCAATTTACATTCCCACCAACAGTGCATGAGGGTTCCCTTTTCTCCACATCCTTGCAAACACTTGTTATTTGTTCTCTTTTTGATAAATAGCCATTCTGACAGGTGTGAAGTGATATCTCATTGTGGTTTTGGTTTGCATTTCCCTGATGATTAGTGATGTTGATCACCTTTTACATATGTCTGTTGGCTATCTGTATGTCTTCTTTGGAAAAATGTCTCTTCAGCTGTCCACAGGGGGGCAGGGCCACGTCCCAGGTTAGCTGGCTGTAGGATCTGAGGGTTCCAGGGCTGGCACCGGCCCACTGGTGAGCAGGGCCAGTGGCCAGGGCCACTGGTTGTGGGTCTGGGGCTGGGTCCAAGGTTGGCTGGCTGCAGGGCCTGGGAGTCCTGGGGCTGGTGCCACATGCTGATGAGTTGGGCCGGTTCCCAGGGCAGCTGGGTGCAGGGTCTTTGGGATCCCGGGGCTGCCCCCTGCCCACTGGTGGGCAGTGCCATGTCCTGGGGTGTCTTGCTGGGGGACCTGGCTGAACCTGGGGCTGGTGTTGGCCTTCCGGTGGGCAGCTCTGGGTCCCCATGCAGCTGGCTGCTCAGCCTATGGAGGTCCTGGGACTGGTGCAGACCAGCTGGTGGGTCCCCATCACTAATAGGCTAGAGGGAGGACTCCAGAATGGTGCTTGCCAGTACTAGTGTCATCGTGGTAGAATGAGCTCCTGAAAAATGGCTTCTGCTAGTGTTTGTGTCTCCAGGGGGAGTTGCAGTTGCCTCCTGCCTCTCGGGGAGGCTCTCCAAGATCAGCAAGTGGGTCTGACCCAGGCTCCTTTCAAATTACTGCCTCTGTGCTGGATCTTGGAGCATGCGAGATTTTGTATGCACCCTTTAAGAGCAGAGTCTCTGTTTCTTACAGCCCTCCAGCTTTCCGCTGGCCTTCAAAGCCAGACATTCAGGGGTCGTCTGCCTGGTGCAGGACCTCCAGGCTGAGGAGCCTGATGTGGGGCTTGGACCCCTTGCTCTTCAGGAAGAACTTCTGCAGTTGTGATTATCCTCCCATTGGTGGGTTGTCTACCTGGGTGTATGGATTTTGAATATATCACGTCTACATCCCTCTTGCCCATCTTGTTATGGTTCCTTCTTTATATCTTTAGTTGTGAAAATTTTTTTCTGCTAGTCTTTAGGTTGTGCGCATCCATAGTTGCTTCATAAATAGTTGTAATTTTGGTTTGCCTGTGGGAGGAGGTGAGTTCAGGGTTCTATTCCACCATCTTCAATGCTCTTGTCTTTTAAAAATTTATCTAGTGTACTCAAATTACAACACCTTCAACTTCAAGAAGCTTTATCTCTACTACACTTCAGTTATGCATAAGCAATCTCACGCCTTAAATATCATTATCACTTTGAAATGCTCCATTTTCAAGTTCTCAAACTGAAGTCCAGACATTCTGTTTTCTCAAATCTCCTGCTGTCTCACTTGCACTGAGTATCCACAAGGCCTTGGCCTCCCAGTGATGTCCAGCCCCTTTCCTATTCTCTCCAGACCATTACTTAGTTCAGATTCATTTGTCACCTAGAGCAGCCTGGACCCCTGCATAGGCTCTTTCAGTAGTGTCCCTGCTGCTATTCCAGGATCCCTTGCCTCTTTGACCTGTAATTGTAACCGTACCCTTTTCCACTGTGGTCAGCCCCAGATAGGTCCTAGCCTGACATTCAGACCCCTACACTGGCTTCACTGTTGACTCCATTGTCTAACATCAGCTGAGCCCTCTTTTGTGTCGTTTATTTATTGGCTCCCTCTTTTGTTCCACCACACTTTCTCTTCTACTTCTCCACTATTTTCAAGCCTCCTAACCTACTTTTTTACAACGTCATATCTCACTATTCTTTTATTATACTTCTGCTTCAATCAAACTGTGCTGTTCGCCAATTCTGAAATAATCCATAGGCTTTCCCATCTCCATGCTTTCCCTCTTGTTCTTTCCTTAGCCTGCATTAGTCACCCTTATCATCACTGTCAAAAGGCTATAAATCCTTCAAGGTCTGGCTAAAGTGTTCCCTTATTCATAATGTCTTCCCTGGACTCCTCACTCAAAAAAACTTTGCATTTCTATAAAACTTTGTTTATACTTCTCATATGGTATTTTTGTTATTGGACCTTACAGCTGATGATTTTGTTTGCCATAGGTATCATTCAACACTGCTATGAGCCTCTTGAGGGCAAAGATGATAATCTGGTTTTTCTTTGTATCCTTAGCACATAATTTAAGGTATGACACACGCGAGATATTTATTAATAAAGAGAAAAAATAGCAAATCATGATCATTTTAAAGCCTACTGCATTAGTGTAGCTAACAAATAATGGTGACGTGGACAAGGGGAGTAGTGGTCGGTATCTGCTCCATTCTGATAATTCTAAAAATATGTCTACATGTTGAGGAACACAAATTGTCCAGCTAAATTATAGAAAAATACTAGTTAACGTGATCTACAAAGAGCCAGTACCCTGTGTGCTAAATCTTTTGTATCTCATCCTCTAGCATGCTTTCCCTTGTTGTCTCCCATATAGCTATATTGGCTTGCTTGTAGGCATTCATGCATGAATATACTCATTCATTTGTTCATTCAGTATTTATTGAGCACCTACTCTGTTCCAAGCATTTTAAGTATTGGGGCTATATTTGTCAAATGGCACATATAAAGCCTTTGCTCTAATGCTAGCTTCCACTTTAGTTTGGAGAGACACAAAATAAAAGAAAATAGTAATAAGTTATTAAGTAAATAAATCAATAAATATTTTTCAAGTATTAGTGCTATGAAGAAAATGAAGCTTTGGCATGTGTTAGAAAGTGATGGTGTGGGAAGGCAATGTTAGATAGGGTTGTCAGGAAAGGTATCTTTGTGGAGATGACATTGTAGCTGAGACCTGTGTGACAGAAAAGAACCAGCTCTGAGGAGGTGGGAGGAAGTGTTTTTCAGACAAAGAGATGACTGTGTGCAAAGGCCGTGAGGCTAAAACAGGTCTGAAGTGGTCAAGTAACTCCTGTGTGCTAAATACTGTTTTTAGGACCTCAGGACATTGTGATAAAGAAGGCAGGTCTACTCTCAAAAGGTGTGATGTGAAGACTGGGCAATAGGCAAATAACAGGAGCATGAATGAGTGAACCAGTTTATTTCAGATAAAGATAATGCTGTAAATAAAATGGGTGATGTGAAATAGGATGCAAAGGATAAATATTAGTATTCACTTTCCACAAATGAGAAAACTGAGACTAAGAAAAGTTAAAATTGCATGGGTCGTATTTTAGAGGTGTCAGAGTCTTTAGAGCCAGGTCTGAGTTAATGCTCTGTGGGCTTTCCATGGCAGCACTGGCCTTTCTGATCTTAGTCTTCTTTTGAGGAGCTCCCCTCACATTGATCTATATCCTTCCTGTAGCTCTTCCACTTTTTTCCAGTTACCTTTTAATTCCATAAGTAGTACATTCTCCTTGTTAATAAATAAGTAAATAAGTATTATAAATAAATATAAATAAATATTTAATATTAATCTTTCTAGAACATTTCTTATGTACTGAAATACTCTGAAAATGTAGCAGTTTTGTATGTGTTATTTTCACATAAATGGTATTGTAGTCTACATACGTTATGGAACCTGTTTTTTCATTCAATGCGTCTGGAGGATATATGCATATTTATCCATTCCTCTATTGGTGAACTTTTTTTTTAACATCTTTATTGGCGTATAATTGTTTTACAATGGTGTGTTAGGTTCTGCTTTACAACAAAATGAATGAGTTATATATATACATATGTTCCCATATCTCTTCCCTCTTGCGTCTCCCTCCCTCCCACCCTCCCGATCCCACCCCTCCAGGCGGTCACAAAGCACAGAGCTGATCTCCTTGTGCTATGCGGCTGCTTCCCACTAGCTATCTACCTTACGTTTGGTAGTGTATATATGTCCATGCTTCTCTCTCGCTTTGTCACAGCTTACCCTTCCCCCTCCCCATATCCTCAAGTCCATTCTCTAGTAGGTCTGTGTCTTTATTCCTGCTTTACCCCTAGGTCCTTCATGACATTTTTTTTCTTAAATTCCATATATCTGTTTTAGCATACGGTATTTGTCTCTCTCTTTCTGACTTATTTGACTCTGTATGACAGACTCTAGGTCTATCCACCTCCTTACAGATACCTCAATTTCGTTTCTTTTTATGGCTGAGTAATATTCCATTGTATATAAGTGCCACATCTTCTTTATCCATTCATCCGATGATGGACACTTAGGTTGTTTCCATCTCCGGGCTATTGTAAATAGAGCTGCAATGAACATTTTGGTACATGACTCTTTTTGAATTTTGGTTTTCTCAGGGTATATGCCCAGTAGTGGGATTGCTGGGTCATATGGTAGTTCTATTTGTAGTTTTTCAAGGAACCTCTATACTGTTCTCCACAGTGGCTGTATCAATTTACATTCCCACCAACAGTGCAAGAGGGTTCCCTTTTCTCCACACCCTCTCCAGCATTTATTGTTTCTAGATTTTTTTTTTTTTTTTTTTTTTTTTATTTTTTTTTAACATCTTTATTGGGGTATAATTGCTTTACAATGGTGTGTTAGTTTCTGCTTTATAACAAAGTGAATCAGTCATACATAAACATATGTTCCCATATGTCTTCCCTCTTGCGTCTCCCTCCCTCCCACCCTCCCCATCCCACCCCTCCAGGCTGTCACAAAGCACCGAGCCAATATCCCTGTGCCATGCAGCTGCTTCCCACTAGCTATCTACCTTACTGCATTTGTTACTGTGTATATGCCCATGACTCTCTCTCGCCCTGTCACAGCTCACCCTTCCCCCTCCCCATAACCTCAAGTCCGTTCTCTAAGAGGTCTGCATCTTTATTCCTGCTTTACCCCTAGGTTCTTCATGACATTTTTTTCTTAAATTCCATATATATGTGTTAGCATACGGTATTTGTCTTTCTCTTTCTGACTTACTTCACTCTGTATGACAGACTCTAGGTCTATCCACCTCATTACAAATAGCTCAATTTCGTTTCTTTTTATGGCTGAGTAATATTCCATTGTATATATGTGCCACATCTTCTTTATCCATTCATCCGATGACGGGCACTTAGGTTGTTTCCATCTCCGGGCTATTGTAAATAGAGCTGCAATGAACATTTTGGTACATGACTCTTTTTGAATTTTGGTTTTCTCAGGGTATATGCCCAGTAGTGGATTGCTGGGTCATATGGTAGTTCTATTTGTAGTTTTTTAAGGAACCTCCATACTGTTCTCCATAGTGGCTGAACCAATTCACATTCCCACCAGCAGTGCAAGAGTGTTCCCTTTTCTCCACACCCTCTCCAGCATTTATTGTTTCTAGATTTTTTGATGATGGCCATTCTGACTGGTGTGAGATGATATCTCATTGTAGTTTTGATTTGCATTTCTCTAATGATTAATGATGTTGAGCATTCTTTCATGTGTTTGTTGGCAGTCTGTATATCTTCTTTGGAGAAATGTCTATTTAGGTCTTCTGCCCATTTTTGGATTGGGTTGTTTGTTTTCTTGTTATTGAGCTGCATGAGCTGCTTGTAAATTTTGGAGATTAATCCTTTGTCGGTTGCTTCATTTGCAAATATTTTCTCCCATTCTGAGGGTTGTCTTTTGGTCTTGTTTATGGTTTCCTTTGCTGTGCAAAAGCTTTGAAGTTTCATTAGGTCCCATTTGTTTATTTTTGTTTTTATTTCCATTACTCTAGGAGGTGGGTCAGAAAGGATCTTGCTTTGATTTATGTCATAGAGTGTTCTGCCTATGTTTTCCTCTAAGAGTTTGATAGTTTCTGGCCTTACATTTAGGTCTTTAATCCATTTTGAGCTTATTTTTGTGTATGGTGTTAGGGAGTGATCTAATCTCATACTTTTACATGTACCTGTCCAGTTTTCCCAGCACCACTTATTGAAGAGGCTGTCCTTTCTCCATTGTACATTACTGCCACCTTTATCAAAGATAAGGTGTCCATATGTGCATGGGTTTATCTCTGGGCTTTCTATCCTGTTCCATTGATCTATCTTTCTGTTTTTGTGCCAGTACCATACCGTCTTGATGACTGTAGCTTTGTAGTATAGTCTGAAGTCAGGGAGCCTGATTCCTCCAGTTCCTTCTTTCGTTCTCAAGATTGCTTTGGCTATTCGGGGTCTTTTGTGTTTCCATACAAATTGTGAAATTTTTTGTTCTAGTTCTGTGAAAAATGCCAGTGGTAGTTTGATAGGGATTGCATTGAATCTATAGATTGCTTTGGGTAGTAGAGTCATTTTCACAATGTTGATTCTTCCAATCCAAGAACATGGTATATCTCTCCATCTATTTATATCATCTTTAATTTCTTTCATCAGTGTCTTATAATTTTCTGCATACAGGTCTTTTGTCTCCTTAGGTAGGTTTATTCCTAGATATTTTATTCTTTTTGTTGCAATGGTAAATGGGAGTGTTTTCTTGATTTCACTTTCAGATTTTTCATCATTAGTATATAGGAATGCCAGAGATTTCTGTGCATTAATTTTGTATCCTGCCACTTTACCAAATTCATTGATTAGCTCTAGTAGTTTTCTGGTAGCATCTTTAGGGTTCTCTATGTATAGGATCATGTCATCTGCAAACAGTGACAGCTTTACTTCTTCTTTTCCAATTTGGATTCCTTTTATTTCCCTTTCTTCTCTGATTGCTGTGGCTAAAACTTCCAAAACAATGTTGAATAATAGTGGTGAGAGTGGGCAACCTTGTCTTGTTCCTGATCTTAGTGGAAATGCTTTCAGTTTTTCACCATTGAGGATGATGTTTGCTGTGGGCTTGTCATATATGGCCTTTATTATGTCGAGGAAAGTTCCCTCTATGCCTACTTTCTGCAGGGTTTTTATCATAAATGGGTGTTGAATTTTGTCGAAAGCTTTCTCTGCATCTATTGAGATGATCATATGGTTTTTCTCCTTCAATTTGTTAATATGGTTTATCACATTGATAGATTTGCGTATATTGAAGAATCCTTGCATTCCTGGAATAAACCCCACTTGATCATGGTGTATGATCCTTTTAATGTGCTGTTGGATTCTGTTTGCTAGTATTTTGTTGAGGATTTTTGCATCTATGTTCATCAGTGATATTGGCCTGTAGTTTTCTTTCTTTGTGACATCCTTGTCTGGTTTTGGTATCAAGGTGATGGTGGCCTCGTAGAAGGAGTTAGGGAGTGGTCCTCCCTCTGCTATATTCTGGAAGAGTTTGAGAAGGATAGGTGTTAGCTCTTCTCTAAATGTTTGATAGAATTCGCCTGTGAAGCCATCTGGTCCTGGGCTTTTCTTTGTTGGAAGATTTTTAATCACAGTTTCAATTTCAGTGCTTGTGATTGGTCTGTTCATATTTTCTATTTCTTCCTGATTCAGTCTTGGCAGGTTGTGCATTTCTAAGAATTTGTCCATTTCTTCCAGATTGTCCATTTTATTGGCATAGAGTTGCTTGTAGTAATCTCTCATGATCTCTTTTATCTCTGCAGTGTCAGTTGTTACCTCTCCTTTTTCATTTCTAATTCTATTGATTTGAGTCTTCTCCCTTTTTTTCTTGATGAGTCTGGCTAGTGGTTTATCTATTTTGTTTATCTTCTCAAAGAACCAGCTTTTAGTTTTATTGATCTTTGCTATTGTTTCCTTCATTTCTTTTTCATTTATTTCTGATCTGATTTTTATGATTTCTTTCCTTCTGCTAGCTTTGGGGTTTTTTTGTTCTTCTTTCTCTAATTGCTTGAGGTGCAAGGTTAGGTTGTTTATTCGAGATGTTTCCTGCTTCTTAAGGTGGGCTTGTATTGCTATAAACTTCCCCCTTAGAACTGCTTTTGCTGCATCCCACAGGTTTTGGGTCGTTGTGTCTCCATTATCATTTGTTTCTAGGTATTTTTTGATTTCCTCTTTGATTTCTTCAGTGATCTCTTCATTATTAAGTAGTGTATTGTTTAGCCTCCATGTGTTTGTATTTTTTACAGATCTTTTCCTGTAATTGATATCTAGTCTCATAGCGTTGTGGTCAGAAAAGATACTTGATACAATTTCAATTTTCTTAAATTTACCAAGGCTTGATTTGTGACCTAGGATATGATCTATCCTGGAGAATGTTCCATGAGCACTTGAGAAAAATGTGTATTCTGTTGTTTTTGGATGGAGTGTCCTATAAATATCAATTAAGTCCATCTTGTTTAATGTATCATTTAAAGCTTGTGTTTCCTTATTTATTTTCATTTTGGATGATCTGTCCATGGGTGAAAGTGGGGTGTTTAAGTCCCCTACTATGAATGTGTTACTGTCGATTTCCCCTTTTATGGCTGTTAGTATTTGCCTTATGTATTGAGGTGCTCCTATGTTGGGTGCATAAATATTTACAATTGTTATATCTTCTTCTTGGATCGATCCCTTGATCATTATGTAGTGTCCTTCTTTGTCTCTTTTAATAGTCCTTATTTTAAAGTCTATTTTGTCTGATATGAGAATTGCTACTCCAGCTTTCTTTTGGCTTCCATTTGCATGGAATATCTTTTTCCATCCCCTTACTTTCAGTCTGTATGTGTCTCTAGGTCTGAAGTGGGTCTCTTGTAGACAGCATATATAAGGGTCTTGTTTTTGTATCCATTCAGCTAATCTGTGTCTTTTGGTGGGAGCATTTAGTCCATTTACATTTAAGGTAATTATCGATATGTATGTTCCTATTCCCATTTTCTAAATTGTTTTGGGTTCGTTATTATAGGTCTTTTCCTTCTCTTGTGTTTCTTGCCTAGAGAAGATCCTTTAGCATTTGTTGTAAAGCTGGTTTGGTGGTGCTGAACTCTCTCAGCTTTTGCTTGTCTGTAAAGGTTTTAATTTCTCCATCAAATCTGAATGAGATCCTTGCTGGGTAGAGTAGTCTTGGTTGCAGGTTTTTCTCCTTCATCACTTTCAGTATGTCCTGCCACTCCCTTCTGGCTTGTAGGGTTTCTGCTGAGAGATCAGCTGTTAACCTTATGGGGATTCCCTTATGTGTTATTTGTTGTTTTTCCCTTGCTGCTTTTAATATGCTTTCTTTGTATTTAATTTTTGACAGTTTGATTAATATGTGTCTTGGCGTATTTCTCCTTGTATTTATCTTGTATGGGACTCTCTGTGCTTCCTGGACTTGATTAACTATTTCCTTTCCCATATTAGGGAAGTTTTCAACTATAATCTCTTCAAATATTTTCTCAGTCCCTTTCTTTTTCTCTTCTTCTTCTGGAACCCCTATAATTCGAATGTTGGTGCGTTTAATGTTGTCCCAGAGGTCTCTGAGACTGTCCTCAGTTCTTTTCATTCTTTTTTCTTTATTCTGCTCTGCAGTAGTTATTTCCACTATTTTATCTTCCAGGTCACTTATCCGTTCTTCTGCCTCAGTTATTCTGCTATTGATCCCATCTAGAGTACTTTTAATTTCATTTATTGTGTTGTTCATCGTTGCTTGTTTCATCTTTAGTTCTTCTAGGTCCTTGTTAACTGATTCTTGCATTTTGTCCAATCTATTGTCCATTCTATCTCCAAGATTTCGGATCAACCTTACTATCATTATTCTGAATTCTCTTTCAGGTAGACTGCCTATTTCCTCTTCATTTGTTAGGTCTGGTGCATTTTTATCTTGCTCCTTTATCTGCTGTGTGTTTTTCTGTCTTCTCATTTTGCTTATCTTACTGTGTTTGGGGTCTCCTTTTTGCAGGCTGCAGGTTTGTAGTTCCTCCTGTTTTTGATGTCTGTCTCCAGTGGCTAAGGTTGGTTCAGTGGGTTGTGTAGGCTTCCTGGTGGAGGGGGCTAGTGCCTGTGTTCTGGTGGATGAGGCTGGATCTTGTCTCTCTAGTGGGCAGGTTCACGTCTGGTGGTGTGTTTGGGGGTGTCTGTGGCCTTATTATGATTTTAGGCAGCCTCTCTGCTAATGGGTGGGGTTGTGTTCCTGTTTTGCTAGTTGTTTGGCATAGGTTTTCCAGCACTGTGGCTTGCTGGTCGTTGAGTGAAGCTGGGTGCTGGTGTTAAGATGGAGGTCTCTGGGAGATTTTCACCGTTTGATATTATGTGGAGCTGGGAGGTCTCTTGTTGATCAGTGTCCTGAAGTTGGCTGTCCTACCTCAGAGGCAGAGCCCTGCCTCCTGGCTGGAGCACCAAAAGCTTTTCATCCACAGGCTCAGGATAAAAGGGAGAAAAAGTAGAGAGAATTAGTAGAAGTATGAGGAAAGAAAGAAGGAAAGGAGGGTAGGAAGGAAGGAAGAAAGAAAGAAAGAAGCAAAGAAGGAAAGAAGGCAAGAAGGAAAGAAAGGAGGGAGGGAGGGAGGGAGGAAGGAAGGAAGGAGGGAAAGAAGGAAAAAAGAAAGAAAGAAGATACAGTAAAAATAAAATAAAGTATAATAAAGTTATTGAATTAAAAACTTCTTATTTAGAAAAAAAAAAAAAGGGACGGAAAGAACCTTAGGACAAATGTTGGAAGCAAAGCTATACAGACAAAATCTTACACAGAAGCATACACATACACCCTCACTAAAAGAGGTAAATGGGGAAAAATCCTAAATCTTGCTGTCAGAGACCACCTCCTCAATTTGGGATGATTTGTTGTCTAAAGGGGGGAAGGAAGGACGGAAAGAAAGAAAGAAAGAATGAAGGTAAAGTATAATAAGGTTATTAAAATTAATTATTAAGAAAAAAAATTAAAAAAAAACATGGACGGATAGAACCCTAGGACAAATGGTGGAAGCAAGACTATACAGACAAGATCTCACACAGAAGCATACACATACACATTCACAAAAAGAGGAAAGGGGAAAATATCATAGATCTTGCTCCTAAAGTCCACTTCCTTAATTTGGGATGATTGGTTGTCTATTCAGGTATTCCACAGATGCAGGGTACATCAAGTTGATTGTGGAGCTTTAATCCGCTGCTTCTGAGGCTGCTGGGAGAGATTTCCCTTTCTCTTCTTTGTTCTCACAGCTCCCAGGGCTAAGCTTTGGATTTGGCCCTGCCACTGCGTGTAGATCGCTGGAGGGCGTCTGTTTTTTGCTCACACAGGACGGGGTTAAAAGAGCCGCTGATTGGGGGCTCTGGCGCACTCAGGCCGGCGGGGACGGAGGGGCACAGAGTGCGGGGCGGGCCTGCGGTGGCAAAGGCCGGCGTGACTTTGCACCAGCCTGAGGCGCGCTGTGCGCTCTCCCGGGGAAGTTGTCCCTGGATCCCGGGAACCCGGCAGTGGCGGGCTGCACAGGCTCCGCGGAGGAGGGGTGTGGAGAGTGAGCTGTGCTCGCACACAGGCCCCTCGGTGGCAGCAGCAACAGCCTTAACGTCTCCCGCCCGCCTCTGGGGTCCGCGCTTTTAGCCGCGGCTTGCGCCCGTCTCTGGATTCCGCGCTTTCAGCCGCGGCTCGCGCCCGTCTCTGGGGTTCGCGCTTTTAGCCGCGGCTCGCGCCCGTCTCTGGAGTTCCTTTAAGCAGCAGCGTTCTTAAACCCCTCTCCTCACGCCCCAGGAAACAAAGAGGGAAGGAAAAGTCTCCTGCCTCTTCTGCAGGTGCAGGCTTTTCCCCGGACTCCCTCCCGGCTAGCTGTGGTGCACTAACCCCTTCAGGCTATGTTCAAGCCGCCAACCCCAGTCCTCTCCCTGCGCTCCGGCCTCAGCTCGCAGCCCCGCCCGCCCCGGCGGGTGAGCAGACAAGCCTCTCGGGCTGGTGAGTGCCGGTCGGCACCGATCCTCTGTGCGGGAATCTCCCCGCTTTGCCCTCCGCACCCGTTGCTGTGCACTCCTCCGCAGCTTCGAAGCTCCCCCCTCCGCCTCCCGCAGTCTCCGCCCGCGAAGGGGCTTCCTACAGTGTGGAAACTTTTCCTCCTTCACAGCTCCCTCCCACTAGTGCAGGTGCCGTCCCTATTCTTTTGTCTCTGTTTTTTCTTTTGCCCTACCCAGGTACTGGGGAGTTTCTTGCCTTTTGGGAGGTCTGAGGTCTTCTGCCAGCCTTCAGTAGGTGTTCTGTAGGAGTTGTTCCACGTGTAGATGTATTTCTGGTGTATCTGTGGGGAGGAAGGTGATCTCCGCGTCTTACTCTTCCGCCATCTTCCCTCCGGATCCAGTTTCTAGATTTTTTGATGATGGCCATTCTGACTGGTGTGAGATGATATCTCATTGTAGTTTTGATTTGCATTTCTCTAATGATTAGTGATGTTGAGCATTCTTTCATGTGTTTGTTGGCAGTCTGTATATCTTCTTTGGAGAAATGTCTATTTAGGTCTTCTGCCCATTTTTGGATTGGGTTGTTTGTTCTTTTGTTATTAAGCTGCATGAGCTGCTTATAAATTTTGGAGATTAATCCTTTGTCAGTTGCTTCATTTGCAAATATTTTCTCCCATTCTGAGGGTTGTCTTTTGGTCTTGTTTATGGTTTCCTTTGCTGTGCAAAAGCTTTGAAGTTTCATTAGGTCCCATTTGTTTATTTTTGTTTTTATTTCCATTTCTCTAGGAGGAGGGTCAAAAAGGATCTTGCTGTGATTTATGTCATAGAGTGTCCTGCCTATGTTTTCCTCGAAGAGTTTGATAGTTTCTGGCCTTACATTTAGGTCTTTAATCCATTTTGAGCTTATTTTTGTGTATGTGGCGAACATTTAAGTTATTGACAATTTTTAGCTAATACACAGATGCTGTATATTTCTGTCATGCAAGTGTGCTAGAATTTCTCTAGGTTAGAGACTAAGAGGTACAATTTCCCCCCCCAGGGAAAACTCCTATATCCTGGCTCCTCAGAGCTATCTGAGAGGCTGTCTCCCAGGCTCTAGTAAGGTCCCTGAATAAAACATAACTTGCAACTTTTAGGTTGTGCATTTTTCTTGTCAACAGAAGAAAGTCCTAGAATTATATGTATTCAGATCAGTCCCTTTGGAAGCTTTCTTTTATGAGCAAGCTTTCCTTGTATACACATGGATCTACTTACAGCCTTGAGCAAAGCCAGAAACTGGAGCCCTCCTTTCTCTCTCACTAGTCTCTCTACCTTTTATCCCCTTTATCTTCCTTCTTCCTTATTCTGTCTCTTCCTTTTCTGTCCTCCTACACCTAATCCTTATCTCCTCTAGCCCAACTCTGCATTCCCTGCTTGCTTTATTCCTGGGCTGAGAGTTGCTGAAACTGAACAACTGAATCTTAATCAAAATATTCATGCATTTGACAGATACACCTTTAGAAATTTGCATGATATCACAACAATACACGTGGTCTTATTTTTATATCGCCCTAAGATTTCAAGATAGACTTGGATCATTTCCATCACACATGCCAATTTGTCCCCCCTCTCTTACGCTCACATTCTATGAAGATCACTCATTCCATTTATTGCCTTCATCACAGGGACATGAGTCATAAAAATAATGAGACAGATGACTAGGGAACAACATATTAGCAATAATAATGACACTAATTCCACTCTAGAGAAAGTACAATCCAAGAAAGAATTTTCCCTGCCCACATATGTTGTTTATAGGCTAAAGAGTTTAACTGTCTGAATAACAAGGAAAATAGGTAACTAGAATTACATAGTAGTGCTTTTCATCCAAGTTGTCCAAAAGCTTTATAAACCTGGATTTACCTAATGCCATAGAGCAGGGGTAGGCAAACTATGGCGCACAGGCCAAATCTACCCCATTGCCCAGTTTTGTAAATAAAATTCTATTGGAAGACCAACACCATTTGTTTTTGGTATTAATTATGGCTGCTTTCTTGCTACAATGGCAAGGTTGAGTAGTTGGAACGGAGATTGCCTTATGGCTCCCAAAGCCTAAACTATATACTGTTTAGGCTTATATAAACTGTATATGAATTTATATAAACTCTATATAAACTATCTGGCCCTTTACAGATGCAGTTTGCTGACCCCTGCCTGCCCTACAGAAAGAGCAGAATGCAGTGATAATTCAGTAACTGTT
Source organism: Tursiops truncatus (assembly GCF_011762595.2). Taxonomy (NCBI): domain Eukaryota; kingdom Metazoa; phylum Chordata; class Mammalia; order Artiodactyla; family Delphinidae; genus Tursiops; species Tursiops truncatus. Next base: position 7,365,949 of record NC_047055.1, read on the forward strand.
CCAAGAAGGCATGGATCTAGAGTCCCTTTTATCTAGCATAACTGAGCCACACAGCTGTTTAGCTAGTCCCTCTTTCTTTCCCCTATCTCCTGCCTCTAATCCTTCATCCATTTTACAATGCCAGAATCATCTCAGGAAAATATTGGTTTTGTTGGTTCATTTTTGCCAGAACTCCTCTGTATCACTTTTAAGACCCTCTGTTATTGCGCTTTTATTCAAACTGACTCCTTCTGATTCCCCAACACAGTCTCCTTGTTCAGGTAGGTTAGTAATCTGACCGTACCCTACAGAGACTGTGGTGAGGTCCTGCTTCTATGCATCTGCCCAAGTTGCCTTCCCTCTTGGAATGTCCTTCTTGCTCTCTTATGTAAATTATACCCATTCTCTAAGATCCAACTCCAAATCCCACTTCTGTATGACTCTTAGCAACCCAGCCTACAGAAATTGGTCAATTCTGAGGACCATTCTTGCAACATACGGCTTCTAGTAGCCTTATAGATGCCAATTGATATTGTTTTTAGAGTCTCCTGTTCTGTTCTCCTTTACATCTATGTTTTAACTTGATAGAAATATCTATCATTCTATCTCCTTTGCTATCACTGCTCTAAACAAATGAAAGCTAAGGGTCTATTTTCACTTGGAGATATTTTAGTGACAATAACTAGGTAGTATTTTTCTAGAAAAGCAGAACATACTGTGAGAAAAAAAAGTCTTTCTTGTCAGCCTAGCAACTTCCTCCTGCCTCTCTAAAAATTCATTTCCCCAGTCCATACTTAAGTCAGAATTGCTAAGAAGAAAAATGCCACTAAAATGAGAAGGAAATCGAATGAACCATGCGCATTAACATTTTCAGAATTAGATGGATAGTAAAGAACATCAATCCAATTGAGTACATTTTTAGGAAATCATGATTTCCTAGGTCTAAATATGACCAGAATATCTTGAAACACAAATTGGTACATAAATGTGCTGTCAGTAAGATTCTATTTTTTCCTCACTTCCACAGTACTGTTTCTTAAGCCCAAGTTGAATATTTCACTATGGCAACATGAAGTAAATTACCCAGCATCAGATTGAAATGGAAAAATTCTAACATATATATGGTACAGTAAGCCAGGCTATCACTGTAAGTGCTCAAGAGCAAGATCTTTTGTTGACTGTTTCTGGTTTCTGTGAAAAAATAATCGCTCAGCTCAAGGCTTGCCCTGCCTATTCATCTCCTCTGCTATCTCATTAACTACATGCCACCTCTACTCTGACCTTTCTTTATGTCCACGTATTGCCGACTAAAGTTTTATTTGTTATTATTCAGAAACTCAGATTAACTGAGGGTCTTGTATTTTATTCAGCAACCCTACCCTAAAGCGCTCATTTCGCCAGGTTCCTGTCACTGAGAGTGAGTAACATAGTACAAGGCTCCTCCTCTCCAGCCAGGCACCCAAGCCAGAAACTGGGAAGACATACTAGATATTAGACTCTAACCTCTCAGTATCCTCTCCATCACTAAGTCACATCCATACAATGAACTTGCTATCACTAAACATTAGTCCCTCTCCATTCTTAATGTCACTGCCCTAGATTCAGCCCTCGTCAACTTCTGCCTGGATCTTTGTAGTAACTTCCTGAGTGGTCTTCATGCTTCTCCTCTTGTCTTTTTTATATTCATCTCTATCTGCTCCCTGCCTGTCTCGCCAACCTTTTCCCTTACCCATCCTCCCGTACCTTCCTTGAATGTTGTTTTCCAGCCATGCTTGTTGTTGGAACGTGCCATCTTATTTCTCCTCTCTGCCTTGATTCCAGTGATCTAGAATCAGCACTCTCCCCCATGCCTGCCTAAACTCTGCCCCACCTGCTGACCACTTACCTTTTAAGACTCAAAGGTCTCTACAACTAAAAGCTTTCTTTCTTTCTTTCTTAACATCTTTATTGGAGTATAATTGCTTTGCAATGGTGTGTTAGTTTCTGCTTTATAACAAAGTGAATCAGTTATACATATATATATGCTCCCATATCTCTTCCCTCTTGCGTCTCCCTCCCTCCCACCCTCCCTATCCCACCCCTCTGGGTGGTCACAAAGCACCAAGCTGATCTCCCTGTGCTATGCGGCTGCTTCCCACTAGCTATCTACCTTACGTTTGGTAGTGTATATATGTCCATGCCACTCTCTCACTTCGTCACAGCTTACCCTTCCCCCTCCCCATATCCTCAAGTCCATTCTCTAGTAGGTCTGCATCTTTATTCCCGTCTTGCCCCTAGGTTCTTCATGACCATTCTTTTTTTTTTTTTGATTCCATATATATGTGTTAGCATACAGCATTTGTTTTTCTCTTTCTCACTTACTTCACTCTGTATGACAGACTCTGGGTCCATCCACCTCACTACAAATAACTCAACTTCGTTTCTTTTTATGGCTGAGTAATATTCCGTTGTATGTATGTGCCACATCTTCTTTATCCATTCATCTGTCGATGGACACTTAGGTTGCTTCCATGTCCTGGCTGTTGTAAATAGAGCTGCAGTGGACATTGTGGTACATGACTCTTTTTGAATTATGGTTTTCTCAGGGTATATGCCCAGTAGTGGGATTGCTGGGTCATATGGTAGTTCTATTTGTAGTTTTTTAAGGAACCTCCATACTATTCTCCACAGTGGCTGCACCAATTTACATTCCCACCAACAGTGCAAGAGGGTTCCCTTTTCTCCACACCCTCTCCATAAAAGCTGTTTCTTATTACTGTGCACTTCTTCAGTTAATGGATGAGGCTTCACTGCACATCTTCTCCCCTACACTGAGCCTTTCTAAAAACACAGTGAAGTGGGTTAGTGTTAATTTGTCAGGGGAAACAGCAGTGGTAGATGGCTTTATAGGGAACATGCTGCTTTGTCCATGTAACAAAGTCATCGCTGCCAAAGACAGAGTGCCTTTTTGCCAGGGCTTAGTTCAGGAGTTAGGGAATCAGCTTATGGTCTCAGGGCCAGGCTAGGCTAATTCAGGAGAAGGGACGGGATAGGAAATTGGGGGGAAAATTCCTCTTGTTCACATTTACTTTGGTTTTTATCATGTCTTGTTTTATATTAATTAATTAAGACATTTATTTATCTACTTACTTGGGAACTGGAAACCTAGACCACTATTTGAGGAAAGCTGAAAAATTATGAGAAATTGAGGTAGCTACCCAACCCTGTGTTAATAAAATAGCTGCTAATGTGAATAGCATGGAAGAGAAATCCATCATTTTTGTAGAGTGTATGGTTACAAAATTCTGTAGACAGTTACATAAGAAAGAAGTAGGCCAATTTACAGAGGTCAGAGGAAAGTCACCCCTATGATTTTAAAAGCAGCTACCTTTAGTTGGAAACATGGCTTACTTAAAAAAAAATTAACCCTTAAAAAAACTTACTGCTATTTTGTATGTCCTTTACTAAGCACCTTTAAATGTTGGTTTCCGCTGACAACCTTTTAAGAATTAAGTCATAGGTGTATGCTCTATTCCCTAATAAGGCTTTTGGATAACATTTAAAACAATGGTTCTCAATCTTGGCTGCACATTAGAATCACAAGGGGAGTGTTTAAAAAGCACTATTACCTTGGACCCACCCCCAGAAATTCTAATTTAATTGGTCTGGTGTGAGACCCCTGGCAATGGCATTTTTTCAAGACCCCCAAGGTGATTTATGTGCAGCCAGGTAGAGAAGCACTGATGAAATTTAATAATTGACCTCTTTTACTGAGGTTTCACCTTTTACTTTATATAAAATGTACCTATTCCAAGAACAGTCTGAGCTGGATGCAAGGCTGCCGGCTGGTTGCATGTAGGAGCAGCACATGCTTCTCCCGTGGCTGCTTCTCTTCAGTCAAGCGTCTGGGCACTCAGAGTCCAGAGCCCACAACCCAGATAGCTGAAAGTTCTGTGTCACACACATGGAACACACTGCCCATACATCTTCAGCCTCATAAGGGGCTGGAAGTCTTGACCTTATACATGGTACTAAAAGGTGGTTGCTCTTTTAAATCCTGAGAAGGATGCTTTAAGGAACAAATAGACTTGGAATTCAGCCATGCTGCTCTTACTCAGGAATGTAATACATTTCCAAAGGATGAATGGATTCCAAAGTTATTCAATAATTACACTTGCATAGAGCCACAATTTATAGAATTTTATAAAATGTTTCTCTCATCCTACCATTTCACATAAAATAGTGCCAGTCTGAAACAGGAATTTGATCTCTTAGGATTAGGTCCAGTAACTGAAAGCCCCAGGGCATCCTGCATAGGGGTGCTGTGGAAAGAATGTCTTCATCTTTAGTAAAAGTTATGAAGGAATTATGGGAGTTACTACTGATATTAAACATCATATGTAGGAGGTGTAGTACATTTTATGATTTATAAATTGACCTATAAATAGCAGTAGGAAAAACAGTCTAGCAGCAAACATAAAACTGATAAGATAAATAAAAGCATCAGTATTTTCAAAACACAGGAGCTTCTTTTTATAGCTGCAAGAGATGATTGCTTTCATTATTATCTCAATTCTTACCTATTTTTTCTATAGTTTAGCAGATCCAGGCCCCACATCCTATTGTGTTTTCCTGAAACTATGCTTTCTGAGAGTGGGAAAGAGCATGCATTCAGTGGGCTCCTTCCCTTACTCTTTTTTTTTCTTTGTGTGGATGTATGTATTTATTTGTAAAATAATTGTTACTTCTGGGAAAAGATACTGGCAATTTAGAAACAAAATTACAAAGACAGAAAGAACCTCAATACAAACTTTTTAAAAATTACAATAAAAAACACCCAAGATCAAATCTATTTATGTTTACCCATGGCCCGGTTTTGCTTTTTCTTTTTTTTTTTTTAACATCTTTATTGGAGTATAATTGCTTTACAAAGAATCATGTACCAAAATGTTCACTGCAGCTCTATTTACAATAGCCAGGACATGGAAGCAACCTAAGTGTCCATCAACAGATGAATGGATAAAGAAGATGTGGCACATACATACAATGGAATATTACTCAGCCATAAAAAGAAACGAAGTTGAGTTATTTGTAGTGAGGTAGATGGACCTAGGGTCTGTCATACAGAGTGAAGTAAGTCAGAAAGAGAAAAACAAATACCGTATGCTAACACATATATATGGAATCTAAGATAAAAATTTAAAAAAAGGTCATGAAGAGCCTAGGAGTAAGACGGGAATAAAGACACAGACCTACTAGAGAATGGACTTGAGGATATGGGGAGGGGGAAGGGTAAGCTGTGACAAAGTGAGAGAGTGGCATGGACATATATACACTACCAAATGTAAAATAGATAGCTAGTGGGAAGTAGCCGCATGGCACAGGGAGATCAGCTCTGTGCTTTGTGACCACCTGGAGGGGTGGGATAGGGAGGGAGACGCAAGAGGGAAGAGATATGGGAACATATGTATATGTGTGACTGATTCACTTTGTTATAAAGCAGAAACTTCCCTTACTCTTGAGGCGCTAAACAGTATAAATCTCCCACCAAAATGATATACTGCGGGCATCCCTCTAAATTCTGAAGCTCTCATCTATTCCCATAATGACTCCTTCATTGCCATGGGTGTGTATAGGAAGCTCGGGTGTTGGCAACATTGTGTCAGAGATTCCCTATTTCTACCCCTCCTATTGGTAAATGGGCTTACCTGTGTGGACAGCAAGTCATGGCTTCAGCTTTCTAATGGAATGGATTTGCTATAGGAAACTACTCTGGAGTAGGAGAGAGGAGTTGGAAGACTGGACAGATAGATCTTTTGTGGGGGGCTCTTCAGTTAAACGTGGCCCCAGTAGTCATTTGAAGTTACTTTATGGCCAGTAACAAAAGGCAATAGAGAGATAAATGGAGAGGGGAGAGAGAGAGAGAGAAGGGAGGGAGTGAGGGAGGGAGGGAAGGAGGATGCTCTATATCACAAAGTAGGACAGGGCTTTGCATGTAATCTGTTGCTTTGATTGCAGGGAAGAAATACTGTTAAACTCAACCAGCATAATCTATGGCTAGGGGGGTTTCTGGTTGGCTGGGAGCAGAATTGAGGGACTGGGATGGAAGGCTTTCACTCTTTTTTAGTATCCTAAGCATGATTACCATATTCAGAAGGGCAGTACTTGGCACTACCAGGAGAGGAAAATTAGGGTTCATCACCTTCTCTTATCAGCCAGTGAGAGAATGTTGAATTTGGTGTTTGGTTGATTAGATTTGTTAATATAATTCTGTGTCTGCAATACTTTCAAGATATGTGCTGAGGGTAAAATCACCATCTGGGATAGTGTGATAGATACTCTCAAATAGCACACCTACAAAACAGAGCAGGATACTCTTTGAATTTTTAATCTAGTTCATCTGAACCGGAACCAGAAACAGGAGTTTCTGTTGAGATGATGGTTGCTATTTCTATATTATTTCCCAAAAATGATCTGACACTGAGACACCACACATACATACCCACAAAATAGTCACAGATTTATGTATTCTTCCAGCATGGGCCCATGGGATTACTACTGGATTCATCAGGGATCTGTGGGTTCTTCCTTCAAGATATCTTGGGTCTTCTTTTCTTTCTTTCATGTTGTGTACTACTGCAATAGCCTTTAAAAATTTTTTCATTGAAATATAATGCAGCTATAATTTTATCAGGCAAGTTGTTGGGATTGGTTACAGAAGAAGGATCAAAGATGAATTTTTTAAACATGACTTGGTTCATTTTGGATAAAAGTAAAAAAATAAAAATGTGTCTCCTGAGCTTGCTGAAATTTCTATAAAATCTCCTCTTCCATTTCCATTGGTATACCTCAGTGAGACTCATTTCTGTACTGTTTTTTGTATATTTTTAAATTTTAAAAATTGTGGTAAAATATACCTTTACCATTTTAAGCATTTTTAAGTGTACAGTTCAGTGGCATTAAGTACATTCATGTTGTTGTTCAGTCATCAATATCATCCATGTCCAGAACTTTCTTCATCTTGCAAAAACTCTGTAGCCGTTAAACACTAACTCCCCATTCCTCCTTCCCCCCAGCTCCTGGCAGCCACCATTCTATTTTCTGTCACAGTGAATCTGACTACACTAGGTACCTTATGTAAGTAGACTCATACAGTATTTATCCTTTTGTGACTAGCTTATTTCACTTAGCATAAAGTCCTTAAGATTCCTTCATGTTGTACCTTGTATCAGAATTTCTATCCTTTTAAAGGAATATTCCATTGTATGTGTATATACCACATGGTTTTTATCCATTCACCAGTCAGTGGACATTTAGGGTGCTTCTGCATTCTGGCTATTGTGAATGATGCTGCTATGAACATGGGTGTGCAAATATCTGTTCAAGTTCCTGCTTTCAGTTGTTTTGGGCATATACTCAGAAGTACAATGGTTGGATCATATGGTAATTCTGTATTTAATTTTTTGAGGAACAACCACTTTGTTTTCTGTGGAGGCTGTACCATTTTACATTCCCACCAGCAGTGCACAAGGGTTCCAGTTTCTACGCATCCTCACCGACACCTGTTATCTCCTATCTTTTTTTTTTATTTAATTTTTTGTAATTTTTTAAAAAACTGAAATACAGTTGATATACAATATTATATCTTACAGGTGTACAACATAGTGATTCACAATTTTTAAAGGTTATATTACATTTATAGTTATTATAAAACATTGGCTATGTTCCCCGTGTTGTACAATATATCCTTGTAGCTTATTTTACACATAATATATAGTTTATACCTCTTACTCCTGTACCCCCGTATTGGCCCTCCCCGCTTCCCTCTCCCAACTGGTAAGCACTAGTTTGTTCTTTATATCTGTGAGTCCACTTCTTTTTTTGTTATATTCACTAGTTTGTACTTTTTAGATTCCACATATAAGTGATACCACACAGTATTTGTCTTTCTCTTTCTCTAATTTGACTTATTTCACTTAGTATAATGCTCTCCAAGTCCATCCATGTTGGCAAAGTTTCGGGGTTTTTTTATGGCTGAGTAGTATTCCATTGTGTGTATGTATGTATGTATATATATATTATATGCATATACACACACTACATTCTCTTTATCCATTCATCTGTTGATGGACACTTAGGTTGTTCCCTGTCTTTTTTTGACGATAGCCACCCTAATGAGTGTTAAGTGGTATCTCATAGTGGTTTTGATTTGCCTTTCCTTAATAAGTGATGTTGAGCATATTTTCATGTACTTATTGGACATTTGTTTATATCCTCTTTGGAGAAATGTTTATTCTTTTGCCCATTTTTGAATTGGGCTCTTTTTTTGACATTGAGTTGTAGGAATCCTTTATGTACTCTGAATATTAACCCCTTATCAGGTATATGACTTGCAAATATTTTCCCCATTCGGTGGGTTGCGTTTTCACTCTGTTGACAGCATCCTTTGATGCACAACTACAATAGCTTTTAATGTTTCCGGCTAAACCCAGTCTCTGCTTCTCTCCGTCCCTCCCCCTCTCCCTCACATCTCCCCCTTCCTCTCCTCTCCCCTCCCTCCTCTTCCTCTTTCTCAACTCCCCTCCCTACCACCTTCTTTCCACCATCTCTGCCCCTTCCCCAAATGTGTAATCTCTCCTCTGCAAATTCCTTCTCTTCCCTCAGGGTTCACTTCCTTCACAGTTTTTAATTTTCATTTGAAGGCTTTAAGTAGACATAGTAATAGATGTTGGGATCAATCCCTGAGCTTTGATAGTTTGCACAACTACCATATTTGCATAGCTGTCATTTTTTTCAGTGATGAGCCATACAACTTGTTGGGCTGAGTCAATTCACTGAGTGAAGGAGGATGTAGTAGATGGGCTTTCCAGCATTACATGGACTCCAGGTCTTGTACACAGTGCTTCCAGAAGATAACATTTTGCTACCCTGGAGGATCTGAGAAGGTGGCTCAAAGGAGGCAGAAGAGTCTCAGTGCTCTGGTTGTTCTGGAAGTATCTTTGAGAATAATATAATGGAACAAACCCTGAAAGTGTAGTGGGCCAGGGAACTCCACTGAATTTCCCCCAGAGACAAATATGTGGAGAAGAGTTCTGGGTTATTTGCTTCCTGTGCAAATTGGCTGTTATGGACCACATAACAAGTAAAAAAACTGAAGAAGAACCTGTGCTTACTATGAAATGGTGCATGTTAATAAAACAGGCAACAGAACTACTTTGGGGACACAAAACATGTAAGGAAAACCTTTAAAAAACTTCTAGAAGGCATAACAACTAATAAACATAAGTATCCTGTATTCTGATAGTAACTTTATTGTAAAGTACATACACAACAAAAAATACTTTTACTAAAAGGGCAAAAAAAAAAAAACACGCAGAGGGGCCTTATGAATAAATTATTATCCATTTGTCCATGTCTTTCACAGCATTACTATTTAATTTGCACAAATCCTATGAAGTGGACAGTTTTTCACTCCAGAATGAGTTTTATTTATTTTCTTGAATTATTAATGATACACTTTATTAGCCATATGTCAACATCACAGACACATTTTTCAACGAAGGGACAGTGGCTTTGGTGTGAAAGAGAAAGCAGCTGTGACCTCTCCTGGCAGCAGCTCCATTTCCCCATCTTGCCCCGGGAGGGTACTCCATTTTCCTGCCATGATTTCTCACAAAGGGGACTGTGAATTTCTCCCACTTCCTTTTCAACAGAAGTTGAGAAAATTCCTGCACTCAACGAAATGAGGCTGGGCATCTGGGGATTTGAAATACTGACTTTGCAGCAGGTTCTCATTTACCAGTCAGTGCTAGGCTTTGGCCTCTGAGCCAGAGCCTTCCTGCTTTTGTATTCACTCGCATTCCTATGTTAGCAGCTCCGGGGAAAATCTCTTTCTGAAAATATCTTTCTGTGTAATATGGAAGATTTCCAGAAAAGCAAAATTTGTAAAGTTTTGTTGTTTTAGTCCCTCAAAAATGTTTTGCTTTCCCCCATGTTTTCCATCTTTTTTCTTAATGACTCCATCTTGTTCGCTCTTTAATGAAAGGATTATGCCATCCTCATGGTTGAGAGTTTAATTTCACATTAAACTCTCAACCTCACATTGTCTCTCAACCTCACTCTCATCCCTCACATTATCCTGAGGGACATACTCTTCCAAATTATCCTCATGTCAGTGCAGTCATAGGAATTACATCTGCATTTTTGAATTACAATGTTTGGCAAATGTCCCTTTAGGGTTTCAGTTGTTTAAAAAAGGCAGGGAAAAATACTGAAAATCGCTGTCAGAACAACATGTTCAGTGCTCCAGAAAAGGTCTTTTACCATCTTACTAAATTCTTCAAGCTACAGTACGGAAGAAATATAATAGCAAGTGGAAACTTCTAAAGACCAAATAAAACTAGTTTTTAGGGAAAAAATGATAATATTGCCTGAATTCTAAACATGAAGTGATCCCTTCCAGATCCTTTTGGCTCAAAGTTGCTAATTACACTTTGTCCTTTGGCCATCTTGAAATCAAGAATGGCATTTCATGTTAGTCACCAAGACAGTCACCTTAGCCTCAGAGTCCAAATAAGTAGGTTGCTGTACAGATCCATTATGCACTCATCAAACAGTCTAGAAGCATGTGGACTCAAGTGTTGACAGTGATTGTTTCTGGGTGGTGGGATTATGGATTTTTTTCCTTTCACTTGTCTGTCTTTCCTAAATTATTCACAATGAGCATGTATAGTTTTCATGATTTTCTGAATCTGGGTCTCCCTCAGAATCCAGAGCCTGAGACAAGTGCTCACATGAAGTGTTCTTTTGGCAGGTGGTCTCAGAGAAGGAAGTGAAAGGAAAAGAAGAAAGAGTAGAAGACTGGGAAAGTAAAACAAGGAAGGAATTATCACTGTGGTCAACAGAGACTCAGTGCCTGTGGACCTTCTGTGGAGACATGCAGAATGCATTGCACAGTTATCTTCTAGATAAGCATGGATGGAAGGAGCATTTATCCACCAGCGCCCACTGCTTCATTGGTCATTGGTTGCCTTACGTGGTGCTAACTTCATAGAAATTCTGTTTGAGCCTGTACGAGTGCCAAGCAGCTTTCCAAAGATGCCCCTACTGTGACAGCATCTAAAAGCCCCAGGGCTGGGAGCCAGAGATGTAAAAAGGTGGCTGAAAAGACTGCTTGCCACAGTAAGGGCTAGAGTAAAATGTAAGCCTACAGGATGTGAGGCACATGAGGTTCTAATGTAACAATGCAAAGATAATAGACATTTTCATTTTGCAAAAAAAAACACAAGAAAACAAAAACCCCTAAGAATAATAAAACTCTTGGAGCTTTGTTTGCTGCTTCAAGTGAAAATAGATTTTTTATTTGTTTGTGAAATAGGTACTTGCATTATTTTTCTATTACTGCTGTTAACAAATTGCCAGTAATGATTTGGGCATTTGAGTGGCTTAAAAAAACACCCATTTAACCTTGAAGACGTTATGCTAAGTGAAATACGCCAGATGCAAAAGGACAAATACTGTTTGGTTCTACTTAGGTGAGGTATCTAGAGTAGTCAAATACACAGAGAGAGAAAGTAGAACAGGTTAATAGGGGCTGGGGGGTGCAGAGAAATGGGAAGTTGTTTAATGAAAATGTTCCGGAAATGGGTAGTAGTGATAGTTGAACAACAGTATGAATGTACTTAATGCCACTGAACTGTACACTTAAGATGGTTAAAATGCTAAATGTTATGTATACACACAAAAAAACCACCTATTTATGATCTCACAATTGTGTCAGTCAGAAGTTAGAGTACAGCATGGCTCAGTGAGTTCCTCTGATTAGAATCTCATTAAGGCCAAAATCAAAGTGTCAGCAGAGTTGTGTTCCTTTCTGGGGACTCCACGGATTAATCTGCTTCCAAGCTCATTGAGTTTGTTGGCCAAAATCAGCTCCTTGTGTTTGTAGGACTGAAGCCCCATTTCCTAGCTGGCTTTCAGCCAGGTGATGGTCTGTGCTTGTAGGGGTTGCATTATTCCAATCACCTGAGCATTTTCTCTCTGCATGTCTTCATTATCTTTTCTCTATGTCTGTGTCCAAATTTCTCCTTTTTAAGAGGATACTAGTCATATTGGATTAGGGCCCACCTCATTTTAACTTGATTATCTCAAAAACACCCTATTTCCAAATAAGGTCACGTTCTGAGATATTGGGATTAGGACCTCAACATACATTTTGGGGGTACACAATTCAACCTGTAACACCAGATTGTGTTACCAGGTTGAAATAACATATTTCCAAGATTTAGTGATTAGGACGTGGACATCTTTTTCAGGGAGGGACACATTTTGCCTATCACACCTTAAAACTTTCCTTTATGACCATCTGTTAGAATAACCCTCTGAGTGGTCACACTTCTTGATTTGTTAGCACTTTGCAGATACTGAGTTTATTAGTCCAGAATAAATTTGAAGAGGAATTAACATTATCTGAAAAAAGATGTTCACAGTTGCATATAATTATCCAGGAAATTTTTGGAGATAAGAGTTAACATTTTCTGATTATGGTTATAAATGATTATCCTGCAGGACCCTTTGGTGTGGGCTGTATATATATATATATATATATATAAAAGACTCACCTTAAATGGCCTTACTCAATGCTGTTTTTTAAATACTCAGAGGAATAAATTGTAACCTATGTACTTGCTTTCAAAATTCTTTCCTTTTCATAAAAGGACCTCTTTGAATTAAGAATCAAACTTTCTTGAAGGCCTTCAGCATTCATTCATTCCTATTTATTTTCCTTTCTTTCTTTTGAAGTATTTTTCTCTTTCCCTTATCTTTTCATTTATTCATTCATTTACTTATATATTCATTCAACAAACATTTACTGGCCTTCTCTGTGCCAGATATATTCTAGATAGTGGGGGATATAAAGATGAATCAGGCCTAGTCCCTCCCCTCAGGTGGCTCACAGTATAGTGATTAGAAGAGTTACCTCTTCCAATCCATTCTCCACACTGTCTTCCCAACTAGACCATCATCAATGAAGCCTCTTGTCTCTATCTTCCACCTTTTACAACTCAGCACAGTGCTTGACTTAGCATGACCTTGGATTTTTCCTATTATGTTAAATTTAATATTTTCAATTGCTTAACCTTTAGAATTTTCACCTTTAAATGGCACAGATACCAATTGTGACCTGCCTTACTTCCTCTTGGTCCACCTTTTCAATTCTAGTTGTTGCTGTGGCAACCAGCTGCAGACCTCAGAACAACTCACCTCATCTGCACCATATACTTCTGCATTTTGTCCAGGGACTTGCCGCTACTGCTGAGTAGTAAACCTTCAGGAACTTGCTTACCCGTTTGTTTGTATCACAGGTAGGGTTACCAGATAAAATATAGGACACACCATTAAGTATGTATTTCAGATAAGAAACTTTTCTTTTTCTTTTTTTTTTTTAGTATGTGTGTCTCAAATATTGTATGGAAAAAACTTATACTAAATACTTATATGGTTTATCTGAAATTCAAATTTAACTGGGCATTTAAAATTTTTATTTTCTAAATCTGGCAACCTTAACTGCAAAGCTATAAGTGTGAATGAGTTATTACCTGCTAGGTGCAACCTTTGACCAATGGAGGAAGGGCTATAGTGGATACATTCCCCTCTGTTGTTCCTCAGGGGGACAATTCTGAGAACCATTCTAAGTGGCTTCTCAGAGGATCCCCCACAGGACTGAGCTATGGTTGACACAGCTATGAGTAGCTTATTAACAAGGCCTTGGTTTGTTTCTTCACCTTTCCCTGGTTCATTCTTTCCAGTCCCCCTCTCTAATTCTTTGGGATTACTACTTGCATACCAGTTCTTCTCTCTGCCACTGCTTTTGGAGGAAACCCAAGCTAAGCACTTTCTTTTCCATTATTATACTCAAGCTCCAGGTACAATGCCTAGTTTAATTGTGGAGCTAGATTGAAATTGTAATTTTGATAGAGTAGTGGGGTCATAAGAGTCATAGCCTTGGATTGTCCATTTCTGGCATTTAATCACATCTAGGCATGTTTAGTGAACTGAAGGGGTAGGCCTAAGAGAAATCAGTGTGGGAAAGAATCCAAGGAGTATTCACATCTAGGGTTCAAAGACATTGGTGAAGTGTCTTGAAAGAAATTGATCAGGGGTTCGAGATAGCATACTGCATATATACATTTTAAACACTCCTCTCTCCAAAATCCTGTTGAAATATCAGACATGAAATATATTTAAAGAATAAATCCATAGTAGTGTTGAAAAATAAGAAAGACTGCTTTGAAGAGATCAGGTATTTTGAGTAACTTACGCAAGATGGAAAAAAAATAGAAGACATCATATTGGCTAAAGAAGTAGAGCGGGGAAAACTCAAAGTAGCCATAGGAAAGGGCTTCCGCAAAGGTGCAGCTATTCCTTCTCAATTCTAGCTCAAAATGATAGATACAAAGATGAGTGAATGTTGGGGTGGTGCTACAAGCAGTACAGGCTCCTTCAGAAACAGCTGGGCCAGTTGGACACCTGTCCTTCTGCCATATATCTATTCATCTATCTAAACTACCCATCAGGCTGGCATGAGAGATGTTTTCCCCGATAAATAGTACTGATAAAGTTGTTTATCGATTATCTTATTGGGGGGAAAAAAGAAAGTTATGGTTTTACCTCATACCATATACAGAAGCAACAACAAAAATCCAGTTGTATTGAAGATCCAAACGTTTAAAAAGTATAAAATATTAGACAAGAATCTATAACAGACCACCTTTATAATATTTGAGGTTGATAAGCCCTTCCTAAGAAATACCTGAAACCCAGAAGCCATAAAGGCAAGAGGGAAGGGAGGAAGGAAGAAAGAAAGAAGTAATCTAATGTATTTCTTACATCAAAATTAAAATTTCTGGGGACTTCCCTTGCAGCCCAATGCAGGGGGCGCGGGTTTGATCCCTGGTCAGGGAATTAAGATCCCACATGCCACAGGGCATGGCCAAAAAAAATTAAAGTTTCTGCATGGCAAAATTTATCCTTATTTATCATAAGCAAAGGTAAAAGACAACTGACAAGGCTGGAGAAAATGAGGCACAAGGTTAATATTACTAATCTGCACATTGCCCCAATAAATTAATACGAAAATGACACACACCAGAAAAAAGTAGGCAAATGGTATTGTAGTAGACTGTTCACAATGATCTGTTTCCCTTCCCTGTAGCAGAATTATGCTTTACAGTTTCAGCAAGCTCAGGCATGGCCATATGATTTACTTGAGTCAGTGGTATGTGATGCAGGCAGAAGTTTTAAGACTTGGTATTTGATTTGCCACGTTCTGTTTACCTTCTGCCAAGGCAGCCAGAGATATCCTGGATAGTGGCTGCTCCCAACCAATCCAAGATTGAAATATTGTGTGAGCAAGAAGTAAAGCTTTGTTTAAAACCACTGAGATTTGGGGGTTGTTTGACACCATGGCTTAAGCTTGCCTGTCCTGACCCATACAGAAATCAGTATCAGAATACAGGTGCTATTACAACAAAATCTATAAAACATATGGCATAGATTTAAAGGTTGTGCTCTGGGCTGTGAGGAAACTGTCAGAAGCTAGGAGGTAAGTGAGACGTCAGGCAGTAGAAAAAGTTTTAGTAAAACTGTTATCTACTGTAGCCTGTAGCCTGAAAGGCAGATCGTGTACATAATGAGCTTGTAGTTTTAGGGGAAGAGGTTGAAAAACAGAATGTTTCATGTGTTGGTAACTTTTGTCTACATTTCTCAAATTATTACAAAATAGATGAGCTTAGATAATTAACTGGTTTGTAAACATAAATGAAAGAGAATTGAGAGTCTAGAAATTGGTGGGCCTTTAGGGCTTGAAATTGAGTTTAAACTTAAAACAGTGTGAAATAAAGTTTTTGAGCAATAAAAGCAGATTTAATTTTAAGAATTATACCAAGGAAAAAATCAAAATACATGGCCTCCTCCATATCTATTGTTAAAATCTTTGAATCCTTTTAACCTGTTTTCTCACTGCAGCATCAATTAAGGGTATAATCCTCACACCCATTATTAAAAACTCTCAGTAGATTAAAATTCCTAGATTTTGAAAGTTCAACTAAATGTGTGATACCCTTCATTTGGGTAAAATGGCTCAGGAAAAGAGAGACTGAGGGTGTGACTTGGAGGAGTCACATGGAGGAGTGATGGACTCAAGGTACTCAAACTTAGGGAGAAGGGAGAAATCTAGATATCTAAAAAAGAGGTGGAAATGTGGTTACTGGCACATAGAGCTGACTAGAAGGCAGTTGATACGAAGCCAACTTAAGTTTTTGAAGAAAAAAAAATTGTGCTGCCAGAGAGACGATGAGCCTGGACTACATAGTTTGTTTCTGAGGCTTAAAATGATACTTGGACTTCAGCCTCTTTGGGATGAGAAGCAGTTCACAAAAGCTGCTGGATTTCCAAGGAAGGCAGTTTCCTGATGCCAACTTCATATATAGCCTAAGAAACATAGTTGAAAAAGAAGAACCTCCTGGATGGTGAAGTCAAGAACCACAGGCAAACAGTGGAGAGCAAAACTACCTGAAGGAAGAGCAACCAGGGCCTGTTCTCAGGATAATTTTCTAAGCCTAGGGCAGGGGCCCCTCTAAGCATTTGTATGGTGAGATTACATTATTGCTGTGGGTCAGTGGCTACCCAATGTCTCCCATTCTTCCTCTTTCTCAATGGGAGACTTTAATGCAGTTATTCTATGCCTGTTTCACCATTGTATATTAGATGTGTGGATCTCTGATGTAGAAACTACGCTATGCTTTGAGAATCTTGATTTTGAGCTTGAAGCAATGATTGCATAGTGGTTAAGGTTATCTTCTTTAGAGAAGGGGTAAAGTGAGAGGGGAGAGAACCGGTATTTGTCAACCAGAAAGGTTAGACTGCATCAGGTCTTTATTATTGCTCCCTAATGTGAAATTCCCCTTCTTCCTGGAGGATCAAACTCCCCAGCCTTTTTGAACTGGTCATGACCATGTGTTTCTTTGGCCAATGAAATGTGAGCAAAAGTAACATTTATCCCTTCTAGGGAGAAAAATTATGAGTGCGTACATACTTCATCAAATTCTATACTCCATTGGCCATGGCAACCATCATTGTTGTGGCTACTAAATAGTGGCAGCTCCCACTATTAACTTGGGTCCTGGAGTGAAGATAAGGGGTCTGACCTGTGGTAAACACGGAGTGTGAGAAACCAACCTTTCCTCTTGTAGGCTGCTGAGATTTGGGGGGTGTTTGGGTAGCATAACCTAGCCTATCCTAACTGACAGCTATAAATAAGTAATTGGGAAAAGATAAAAGTACAAATGGCCAGTGAACATATGAAAACAGATGAGTTAACTGGGTAGTAGAAGTACCAAGGAAAGCAGTACATAAACCTTGGGACTTTTTCTAGAGTACATTTAAAACACTCCTAGAATTTAATTTTTGGATTGGGGATTTGTCAGGAGATGTGAATTTTTTTGATCAGATGGGAGATGTAGGGTTACAGTTAGGAAACAATTTCTGATTATATCTAGTTTTCACATGTGCAACTTCAACAAGAATGGCTGAATGGTTGGGTGAATCATATTCACTCTGACACTTAACAGTGTGTTTGTGAGTCTTTCTTTTAGTTTTCAAACTGGTTCATTTACCTTTCTACTCATAGAAGACGTTCCCCTACTCCCTAAGGGATACAGCCCTAAATTGTATCTACTCACTGACCCTAGATCAAAGTCCAAACTCTCAGGATGATATACAGTATTCTCTATCTCATCCGTATACAGTCCCTTTTTGTCTAGCAACTTACGGGTTGAAAGATAGATCACCTGCCCACACTCACCCATACCCAGTATACAAATAATTACAAAACATTTTGGTAGTAGACTATAATTGGTATTCACAATTTTCCCTTTTTCTATCCTTAACAGTAGTTCACTGTGGGCAGGGTGTATTTCCCTACCCCACTGATTTTGTTTATAGCCACGTGCCTTGCTTTGGCTAATGGAGTGTGAGAAGATCCCACTTGTGCTGTGCTGGACTAGAGGCTTTAGATGTGCTTGTGTGGCTTAACTTTCACTTTAGTGCTCTGTTCCTGAACTGCTATGAGATCACGCCCCTGGTAAACTGCTGTTCCCTCACCCTGCATCCCACAGTTAGACATGTTGAGCAGCTCAAAATGCAACCCATAACTTGGAGCTGAACACCATTGAGCCACAGCTGACCCACAAATCTGTGAATGAGAAATGAATGCTTGTTGTTATAAACTACTAATATATGTAGGCTTTTTTAACCACAGCAAAAGTTAACACAGTTCCCGTTTAGAAAGGGGAAGAATAGGAGACACAGAGCAGTCACTAGGGCATGGTAGTTTTGAAATCCCCTGAGAAGATGCTATGAGGGTTCCTTACCCTTGGGCTGGGAACATTCCTTGATTAGACTCTGATCCTGTAGTCTGAGAGAACTCCCTTGTTCACTGATCTCCATGGTTCATGGGTCCACCCTCTGGGGGACTCACTCCTTGTTCATTATTCTCCTTGGCCACATCCAAAATACGTTTTGGGGAGAAAGCTCTCTTTAGGGGCTTCAGAGCCTTTGAAGTCACCCACCTAATCATGGAAGGTTAAAGAGCCCAGGTTTGTTTATTGTCTAGATGATCCAAGGTACTTTGTTCTAGGCTTACGGTTTCCTTAACAGTACAGTTACCTCCAAATTTAGTAATCTATCTATATTTAGTTAGCTCTGTGTGTCAGTAACTTCAATCAAAGTTTTTTTCTGGGCATAATTTTCAAATATTCCTTATTTATTTGTTTCTTTACCCCCAGACCTATTTCAACTTATAGTTAAAAATATTTAGAACAGCCCATGGAAATGCTACCCCCTTAATTTGGTCTCTGTCTGGAGTCGCTTTGAGAAGTTTTACTGGGCATTTGAGGCTTTAAGCCTGTTTTATACTGTCTCCTATCATTTGCATTATGCAAGGAAATGGCTTTTCCAACTTTACAAGGCCCCAGTTTTCTGGACCTTCCTTTATCCTTTGATTTATTCTCAGAAACCAATCACTCCTTTTTTAGGTCATCTTTCTTATATTATCTTGCCAGATGGAGTCAATAGAACCTAACACATGGAACTAACATTTTGTTTTTCATCCTCTTCTGTTATAAACACCAACTATGTAACCTTACCATCTGTAATTAAGTTAATGTACTGATAGTACCCAATGTTTTGCCGTTAAATTAAATAGATCTCTAGTCATCCAGGCTGTTCATGTCTCCTTGCCATCAAGCCTGCCTGACCACTAAGGCAATGACGCATACTTTTGCTATTTTTACAGTTTCATCCCACTTCTGATACCAGTTTCTGAATTAGGTGAAGTTAGGCATTAAAAAGAACACCTTGGCAGCTTGAGTACAAAAGTGTTTGAAGAGACCAAAGTGAGAAGAATTGTTTAGGAGGCTAATGCCCTTATTTGGTGAAAGTTACCTAGATCCTACCTATGGATACGATGTTGAAAAAATATATATAAAACAGATTTCTCAATCAGTTGTTTTCAGTAGAGTAAAATAGTGAGGTCTTGATCTCATCTCATAACTAAAATGAGCAAGAAACTGGTTGATGAATCACACTGTTTGAACGGTCTGTTATTTCTATCATCATAACAAACCAAATAGATTGTTTATGACTGACCAGAATAACAACTGAAAATTTAATGAATCTACTGCAGTCTTGTCACTTCAGTCAAACAGTATAAAGGCAGTCCATGGAAATACCATTCTTGCTTTATTCCTATGTAAGGTATTCAGCAGTTAGCATGAGCTCCTCTGATTAGAAATGCAGACATAGAACCCTTGGGGCAAAGGCTTGCTCACTTGCTGTTAGAATCCCCCTAAGGACCAATTTCAAGCCCAGTGAAGTATATGATTTCGAAATTAATAGAAAATATATATTAACAAACACTCAGGTCAAGGAGACCTATGAAATACTACTTAATTTTGAGAACAGAAACTTACAGGACAAATGCATTATGAAAAATGAATGTTTTCAATGACAAGGACTTTTATCCAGTATCCATAAAGAGCCCAATAAGGAGACCATTCTTCCATATAGTAGAATACAAGCTCTCAGAACTAGGACTCCAATTTAGGGCATTCAGCTGCAAATGAGCAATTCATCATATAGCCAAAGAGAAAAATCACTCCAGATTTGTGTCATGTGGCTTTGATTCCAGGCATTACTGTTTGGAGCAAGTTAATCCTACTAAAATAATTTAGGGAACATAATTATTTCTTTAGCACAAAGAAACATGTTCAACTATGTGTGTTTATTACTATGTGCTATTTTACTTAAAGACGATAGCTATGTAAGTATGTGTGACCAAAATTAAAATAAAGGAAGCAGAAGAAAAAAAGAAAGAAATGTTCCCAGCTTCCACAAAAAGGTCTATAGTTACCGTCACAGTTTGGGTTTCCCGGAAAGCAAACTCTGAGGTGGGGAGTTGTATGCAAGAGTGAGTTGGTGAGTGTTCTCATGATCAACACCTCCTCGGGTGTGAAGGAAGGAAGATTAAGAAGGAGAAGTTATACTTCATGCAATCGAAACAAAGGCTTTAACCCAACACCTCAGAGAATTCTGGAGCCAAAATATCCCTGCAAGGTTGTCCCAAATTGGAGTAAGGGCCTGGACTATTATTACTTCTCCCACAACTCCCCTCCCACCACCTTCCCCACCCCACCCCCAGGGTAGCCCCTCCACCCTGACCAGTCAGTCATTGGACACAGGCTGTCCAAGGAAAGGAGATGTGGTTTTGGGGAGCAGTGTCTCTCTCCAGCTATGGGAAGTTTCTGGAAATTGACTCAGCTGAGAAAAGTCAGTCACCAATACTCCCAACAGCTGAGGAGATGAGTGCTTCAGTCCTGGGAGTGGGAGGCGCATCACAGTGTCCACTACAGTTTTCCATCTGGCAAATATACCACTAACAGCTATATGATTGATTTTGAACGTGTGTGTTGGTGGTGGGTGAGTAGGAAGAGGTGGTAATGGAGAGGGAGGTTGATGGGGAAGGATTGGAGCCAGATATATGACTTTTTCCTCCTCTGGAATCAAATAATGTCAGTCTCCTTATTGTTCAGCTTCTTTAACAGCAGATGAAGCCGTAAACGTTATTTGATTTAAAAGTATCTAACAAGATTCCCTGGACTTCAAAGCTAGGAGGAACCTTGAAGATCTTCCAGTAAAAAGCCCCAGAGATATTAAATGCCCAAAGGCAGAAGTTAGACTAGGGAGTTGTATTCATGCTTGATGACAGAAGTCATGCCATGACAGAAGTCAAGTGTAGCTGTTAAGTGAAACATTGATTATCATCTCAACAGCTATCTTCCCCTTCTTTTATTCTAAAATGACTCCTGACTTTGTTCAAGTATTGGGAGGAGGCAGTATGATGAGCTGGGCTGAAATTAGGTAAAGCAGTTGAAGGATCCAGGGCCCAAAAACCTAAGGAGGCCCTCATTTCAAGATCATAAAAGGTACCCACAGTTTAAGAAGGAACTCAAAGGGTTGTTGCAAGTGCATGGCCCTGAGAGTGAGTGCCTCCTTAAATTTTGTACCCTAGACACCTCACATGCCTCATCCTATTTCTGGCTCTGGGGTTGAGAGGATGGGCCTTTCTCCTTCTGAAGGAAAGAATCACATTCTCCTTCAGCAGAGGTTGGTTTAGGGCAAAGCATATAAGCCAGTACTGGTCAATGAGATGTAAGAAGACATCAGCTGTGGGACTCCTAGGAAAGATTTTCCTTCCTGATAGAAAGGAGACACTGAAGGAAAAATTTCACTTTTCATCTGTGGACAGAGTGATAGGAAGATGTGATGCCTTGAGCTGTTGCAGCCATTTTGCAGCCATGAGGGGATAAACCAACTGGTGAATACCAGCTGGTGCAGAGGAGAGCCTCATTCCTTGATGTGCTGCTGAATGAACCAGCCCTGGAAATGCTTGTCTCAGGACTCAGAGATGAGAGAATAAATTTCCACCCTTTCAGTCTTTTTAAATCAAATGTTCTGTTACTTACTGGCCAGATTACCCCAACTATTATATGGGGTCTATTTAAATGTGGAGTTTTGTTCCATCTCCTCAAAAGGACTTTGATCCCCATGAGCATGATTCTCTTTCTCCATTAGAATTTCTCCCTTGTACTGACAGATACATTAACCTGGAGAGTTTGGCAATATCCTGAGTTGATATCCCTGTTGCTCCACTTACTAGCTATGAGACCTTGGGCTAGTGATTTCACTGCTCTGTGGGCCCTCAGTTTTCTCATTCGTAAGATTTCAATAATACTAGTACTCAACCTCAGAGGGTGGTTGTGAGGCATATGAGAATATATGTAAGTGCTTAATTAACACAGTGCCTGGTAGAGAGGCATGGACATATATACACTACCAAACGTAAGGTAGATAGCCAGTGGGAAGCAGCCGCATAGCACAGGGAGATCAGCTTGGTGCTTTGTGACCGCCTGGAGGGGTGGGATAGGGAAGGTGGGAGGGAGGAAGATGCAAGAGGGAAGAGATATGAGAACATATGTATATGTATAACTGATTCACTTTGTTATAAAGCAGAAACCAAGACACCATTGTAAAGCAATTATATCCCAATAAAGATCTTCTTTAAAAAAAGAATTCAGTAGATGTTATGAATTATTAGCCTTTAATAGCCATTAATTCCCTCTCTGTGACATTTATTTATTAGAGATACATAGAGGACCTTTGCTGTCTTTTGGCCAGAGATATCCATTTATTTTATCAAGCAATAGCCATTTGAGACTCTATCCTTCCCCCATTCTTGGTCTGTTTGGCTCAGGTGACACCCACCCCACAACTCAGTTGGCAGAGCATGTGACCCAGGATTAAACCATCAACCATATCCCATTTGATCCATGTGACCATGGCCATAGTGATTATTCAGATTTGGGCACATAATGAAATAAAAACCAGTGAGATATAATGTCTGGGACATTTTAGGAAGTTAGTCTCTTTCTAACTGGTCTTGAACCTAAGAAAGTGAAGAATTTGGAGCTATTGCCACCATCTTGCTAAATGTGGCTCCAGAGACTGAAACTAATAAAGCAGAAGACAGGAGCAGGAAACTTGTTCCTGATGATATAATTTTAGCCCTCAATCCAGCCATGCTCTGAGCCATCCGTACCCCTGGACTCTGTAGGTATGTAAACCAATGAATTCTGCTTTTATTTAACCTAGTTTGGGTTAGTTTTCTTTCATTTATGATAAAAAGAATCTAAACTCATACAAGAAAAAGGCTTGTTTTAAACATAAAATATCTTAATTGTCACTTACGAGAGGAAGGTGATAAAAAAGACCATCTTGCATATGTGTAATAGGTATCCTACCTTCTACTTCCTGCTTCCTACTCCCCGTAATGGCCAGTACCCACTTGTACTATGAAGTACTATAGAAGCCATAGGGACTAATAAATCTTCCTTGAAGAACTTCATCAAGTTTCTTAACCTATGATTTCCTTGTCTTCATTTGTAGCATGTGTATAAACAGCTTCATAGAGATGTTGTCAGGATTAAATGAGATTGTTATATGTCAGGTACTTTTTATACTCTTGTCATCTTTACTCCTGTATCTCAGGATGCTCAAAGACATTCCAGGCCAGGCAGCACAGATTTTATCCCTTGGAGCAGTCCCATTTCAAGGAGGGACCGGGTCCTCATTTATTAGAGGCTCTTGCTGTTGAGCACAGCTGACAAGAGTGGGAACATGGTCTCTCTTCCTGAGAGTAAAGAGCCAAGGAGCAGGGGGATAAGCGTGGGTGAATAAAAATGAGCCTGGCCTAAACCTGGAAGAGTAGGGAGAAGGTCTGGTGGGGATGTGGGGAGAGCAGGCAGTAGGCTGTCAGAGGAAACTGAGAGCATGTGGAATGGCAAAGGGAAGTAAGCAAGGAGTCCAACCTAAGTGGCAGAAGGTCAGGAGTACTGGAATGCAAAAGGAAGGAAGAATATAAATAAGTGTATGAAGGGGAGAGAGAGCATGGTGTGGAGGGTACCCATTCCCGGAGCTCGTTATTGGAGTGCAGTGATTCCATGCAATCACCACTGCCTTGAGGCTTGGCAGAAGAGAGAAGGAACTGCCAGAGGGTACAGAACTGGGCCTGACAAGCAATTAATATAAACTCTTTTAATATCATCATCTGGTACTAGTTCCTTTTGATTCTATGACATTTTTCTGTCGATAACACACTTTCACCTACGTTGTATCATTGAATCCTTACCACATTCTTGTGAAGGAAGCAGGGCCGGGATTAAGATCTCCATTTTGTAAGTAAGGAAATAGAGGCTAACCACCTTTTCCAGGGTCACCCAGCTAGTTAGTGGTGCTTTCCTTTTCTTTTTCTTTTTTGTTTTTTTGGGGGTTTTGGCCACGCCACACACGGCTTGCGGAATCTTAGTTCCCTGAGCAGGAATGGAACCTGTGCCCTCTGCAGTGGAAGCACAGAGTCTTTTTTTTTTTTTAACAGGTATTCCTTTTTTTTTTTAAATATACATTTATTATTTATTTATTTATTTTTGGCTGCATTGGGTCTTTGTTGCAGCATGCAGGCTTTCTCTAGGTGCAGCGGGCGGGGGCTGCTCTTCGTTGCGGTGCGCGGGCTTATTGCGGTGGCTTCTCTTGTTGTGGAGCATGGGCTGTAGGCACACGAGCTTCAGTAGTTGTGGCACGCAGGCTCAGTAGTTGTGGCTTGCTGGATCTGGAGCGCAGGCTCAGTAGTTGTGGCGCACGGGCTTAGTTGCCCTGCGGCCTGTGGGATCTTCCCGGACCAGGGCTTGAACCTGTGTCCCCTGCATTGGTAGGCGACCACTGTGCCACCGGGGAAGCCTCTACGCTTGTTTTATAACATGCAGTCTTTGTCAGAAGAAGCAGGTGGCATGCAGTTTACTACAAGCTCATTCCTTCTTAGCAAACACTTTCCCCTCTGCTGGGAGTAATTCAGAGTTCAGTTTAGCCTGACCATACCTGACCCAAGGTGGCACGATGGTTTTTTTTTTTTTTTTTTTTTTTTTTTTAACATCTTTATTGGAGTATAATTGCTTTACAATGGTATGTTAGTTTCAGCTTCACAACAAAATGAATCAGTTATATATATACATATATTCCCATATCTCTTCCCGCTTGCATCTCCCTCCCTCCCACCCTCCCTATCCCACCCCTCCAGGCGGTCACAAAGCACCGAGCTGATCTCCCTGCGCTATGCGGCTGCTTCCCACTAGCTATCTACCTTACGTTTGGTAGTGCACGATGGTTTTTGATCAGAACATTTTTTTTTTTGCCCCAGCACATAGGAAATTGGAGTTACGTGCATTTTATTTTGCAGTCTTAAGTTACCTTTCTTTGCTTTTATTTACCAGTGTTCCCACTGCTTTTGTTCAGGTCTCAGAAAATCACAATGTAGCAAGTTAAGAAGAAAAGAAGCCTTCAAATACATCATAAAATATAATGATCTGCAGTACAGCCAAGGTGATATTAACACATATTCAGAATGACTTGTTTATCTCTGCTTTTACACTGAGGACTAGATCAGCTGCATTTAAAACTTTTTTGTTTCTTTTTTGTGCTATTTTTGAATTTTCTTATACTTTTTCCACTTAGATAAATTCAAAGAGTGGAAGCATCAATCTTATGTTCTTTGTCATTTTCATGTCATCTTTAGAAAGAATGCTTCTCTATTCAGGCTGATGGTCTGAGGGGCTTGCTCTGGGAGAATTTGGATTGGGATATTTTAACTATCAGTGTTCACCCATGGTCTTGACAGCAGCACCTCTCCCTCTTCCTATTACGTACAGGTTTCTGCCATCCAGAACAGTCCTTTAAAGGGGGCATGGCATAACTGAACCTGTGTGAGTCTTAGTTTTCTTATCTGAAAATAAGGTTAGTTGGAAAATCTCTTAAGTTCCTGAGTCAGTAACATCAGGTCCAGTCTCTTTTAGCCAGATACCAGCTTGTACTCCTTTATGCATTACTGCTCTTTCTTTGCAGAAGTAATTGGGGATCTGTATTACTTAATCACTGTCTTTGTCAGAGTATTAGGGCAAGCATCTTCCTAAGACACCCAGACCCCTTTGCAAAGCTCTGCAGTCTAGACTCAGGTATGTGTGTACCAACTTCCCTCTGCAGCCACTCCAGGGAAACATGTTTTTGCCTCAATGATTGTTTGTTCTCTGTCCCTTTGTGTTTTTACAATCTGCATTTTACTTCTTACTTTGGCTTTTCTGACCTGACTCCTTGAATCTATCACTGTGTGTTTGTTTTCTTCCTTGGGAATTTGCCCAGCTTCCACTTTGGGTTGTTTCCCCCCTTTGATTGCCAGTGCCTTGTGCTAGGTTTGTTGTTGCTGTTAAGAACTGGGAGGGAAAAGTAGGTGAGTTGCTGAGTGATACAGCTGCTGACTGTTATTCCCAGAACAGTTTGTCTTTGATATTCTCCATTTATGATCAGTTCATGATGATGGCTCAGGTGCTGGGAAGTGCCCTGGGATGCATTGCCAATTTCTCCTCATCTTATCTCCTTTATGTGGTTTTTAAGTCACTTTATACGACTGTGGATTTTTGTGTCCAGTACTCTTTACTGCACTGCATTTTCCACCAAGAAATTTCCATTCACTTTTTGTTTCCACTTTCAGCCGTTCTGTGAGCTTTTCATAGACACCTGTATTTGAGACCTGGCTTTTGTTCTCTTACTATTAAGGAAGTCTCTTTATCTCTGTGAGCCTGTTTCTCTCTGTGTAAAATGTAGATGATAATACTTTTCTCATATCGTTAACGTGAGGATTAGAAGAGATAATATTTGTGAAAATGCATAGCACAGTGCCTGACACAGAGTGGAGCTCAGTACATGTACGTTTCTTCCCTCCCCCTTCGACCTCTTCCCCCTCTTTATTTCGCACTGCATAAGCAAGGCACAGTGGGCTATTTTCATGGTTCCACAACACGCCTCTCAATTACTGGGCCAGGAAACTTTGCTTCCACAGGTTTTTCTGGCATATTTAGAAAGGCTTCTAAAGCCCCCCAAGTAAAACTAGATTCCATTCCCAGAATTCAGTTCGTGTTGCTGGTGGCTATGGATACCCATGGGTCATGCTGTATTTCTTGGTTCTTAGCAGCTTTCCTAAGCAGGATAAACTTCCATGAAATAATTATTTACCTCCAATTCTTCTCAGATACTTTCAATTCCTTTTCTCTACTCCTGGTAATCCTGAAGTAAACAGTCATTGTCTTTCCTTCCTCTCACGTTTTCTCAAGCAAGCACCATCTGTTACAGTGCTAACCTTGTCAACAAGCCACTCCAGATTTGGACTTTGGCACCTGGACCATTCATCAACTACAGTTCGCAGTATTTCAGAGATGTTGCAGATTCGTGTATTCATTTCTCTATTCCCTTTTCTTCCACAGTCAGCTTCGGCTTCTGAGGAATCCTCTTTGCCTTCCTCTGCCAGCCTTCCAAATCCTTGGCTCCAGTCTTCACTCATTGGCTCAACTTCGCAGCCATAACCACTTAGGTCAGGCACGTAAAATTGTCCACATTTCTCATTGTCTTTGTGCATTCATGGTACCTCTTTTCTCCTTAGCAAAAGCCAAACCTAATGCACTGCTCTGTGCTCTTAGTATAGGAAGTGCAACTCTTTATTACTCTCTGGTTATCTTACTCATCCCTAGTTCAAGAGGCTATGCTCTTTTAAAGACACAACAGCTAAAATGATTCCAGCCCTATATTTATGTTGTCTGCTCTTTTTTGGTGTTTTGTTTTTCATGCAGTTGTGCAGATTTTACATTATGAGAGAAAGTCCCCCATACATCATCAAAGGCAGTACTCAGGCACTTACTGGGCAGGTCTGATAGGAATACTGACACTCTGGACCAGAAATTCCCTTTGAAGTTTTTCAAGCCTGAGTTTTCTTTAATAAATGACATTGAGTTTTGTTTTTAAATCAGGGGTGATATTATTATTATTAATTAATTAATTAATTAATTATGGCTGTGTTGGGTCTTTGTTTCTGTGCTAGGGCTTTCTCTAGTTGTGGCAAGCGGGGGCCACTCTTCATCGCGGTGCGCAGGCCTCTCACTATCGCGGCCTCTCTTGTTGCGGAGCACAGGCTCCAGACGCGCAGGCTCAGTAATTGTGGCTCATGGGCACAGTAGCTCCGCGGCATGTGGGATCTTCCCGGACCGGGGCACGAACCTGTGTCCCCTGCATCGGCAGGCGGACTCTCAACCACTGTGCCACCAGGGAAGCCTGCCCTTATTCTTTTATTTCTGCTTATTTTTCTTTTCTGCATAACATGATATAAAGCAATGAAATATAATGAAATACTTAACAGTATCCTGATACAAGTCAATTGGAATCTTGAGGACTTGTTTCCTATATAGTAAGCAACCTGTCTTATTCTGTGCGAGCTAAATAAGCAACCTGTGGACCAATAGCAGATATAAATACTGGGAGAAATGGGTCTAAGAGTGATTGTTTTCCAGATGTTTGCTATCACACTTTTGTAGACCTGCAGAGTCCCAGAGAATAGGCTGCTCTGAATCAAGTATTATTTCTGCTTTGGTAAACAAAGATGAGACTTTGGCCACATTTGTGTCAAGCTTTGTAGAGGGATGACAGGAGAAGCGTTATGCAGGTATTGATAATGTCAGGTGGGAACAAGAGTTAGATTCCAATCAAGACAAGAAGTGGTTTAGGGTCAGGTATCTCCTCATATATTGTCACAACTTCTCTCAGGTTCACATGGGTTAAGAGAAAGTGACAGCACAAGAGGCCTGTATCTCAGGATGTAAAGATAGAAATATGTAGTTGCAACAATCAGCATTCAGATGTAAGGCAGAGGAAATACAGACCTGAGAGGAGAGGGACAGCCTAAAATCATTTCTCTCCTGGAATTCAACCGAAAAGTTAAACATTAAGTTTCCTCTCAAGGGATGGGGGAGGAAATTAAATTTTTTGTCCTCTTATCTACATCAGTACTTTTCAGTGTAGAATTTTGGATATCTTGTCACTCTATCTTTTGTAAGTGGATTGAAGGCATTTGTGGAGAAAAAGAAAGATGCAGTGGATGTGTTGAAAGGTTTTTTTAACTTTAGGGAGAAGCCCACTATCTTCAAAGTTCCAGTCCTGCCAATGAACAACTAAAGGTTAGAGAAGATAAAGGTACTTCCCAATAGAAGTGAGAACACGAACAATTTTTGTCTGTCTTGGTCCTCAAAGTCAGTAAGATAAACGTAGAGCAGATGTGGGGATCCTCAATGAGGGACGAATGTAAGTTAGAAGTCACTGGGTTGGATTTGTCAAGGGTCATGGAAAATAATGGGTGCATTCATCATGAAGAGGTGGGGAGAGAGATAAAGTTACATTCAAGAGTGGAAGGGAAACTGAGTAGGACCTCCACAAGGAAGCCCTGCTGTGTGCAGTGCCATGCCAAGACAGCTGCTAATCACTTAGACTAAGTGTAAACAGTGCCTGTCTGTGTAGGGTAATGCTCAACAACAGCATCATTTGTGGAGGATGTTGGAACAGTAATAGGGTAGAGCTGCAGGTGTACTGGTACTGGCCACCTTGATGTCACCAGGGCCATGGAAGCCACTGATATCTGTCATCCACAGGAATAATTCATTGCTCCACTACTAACAATGGGAAAACTTAAAGGTTAGAAAGAGAAAGATAATGCCAAAGAGAAGGGAGAACAAGAACAAACTTGTTCTATCTGGGTCCCCATTATCATTTACGTATACAAAGAGGAGGAGGGGAGATCCCCACTGAGAGACTGATACAACTATGAGGGGAAAAGAGGGACATTGTCTATGGTTATGGACAAATCTTGGGAAAAATCATAATGATATGGAGAGAAGAGAGATGAAAGCTATAATCGAGAGTGTGAAGAGTACTGGGTAGGTCTGCCACCTTGAAGCACTCCTGAGTATGGTGCCATGCCTAGACAGGTGCTGTTCATTTAGACTACAAGAACCGGTGACTGTGTGGGTGGAGTAAGGCTCACGAGAACATCCTTGGTGGTGGCCTCTGGACGATTGATGTGGGTGGAGTGGCAAGTGTCCTTGAGTTGGCTGCCTTGAGATCCTAATGACCCTGGGAGACATCTGTGACTCTGGCATCCTCAGGATGAGTTAAGTGCTCCTTTCCTCACAACGTAAACACAAAGAGGTTGCAGGAAGGAACATCATTCCTACGAAAAGAAGAGAGGAGTACAATATGTGTTTTATTGGTGGGGTCCTGATACTTCTCAATTAGGCATAGAGCGGGGTGGAGGTGGGTGCGGATATCCACTGAGGGAAGGATGCAGCTTGGCAGGCAGCGCTTAGATAGCCTCTAGGGGGTTGGATATATTGTGGGTGCAGCCGTTAGGATGTGATGGGGAGACAGATCAAAGCTACTTGCGAGAATGGGAAGGGGACCGGGGAGATCCTTCACCGAAAGCACTTATGTATGCGGTGCGCTACCCGGACAGGTGCTGATTACTTGTATTTTAGGTAATTAGTTCCTGGCTAGGTAGAGTAACGCTCAAAAAGAACAACATTTGGGCAGGCATTCAGCAGCGTGGTTGTGATGGAGCTGCAGGTGTCCTTGAGCTGCCTGCCATGAAGTCATGAGGGCTCTGGAAGCCACTGGATCATGGGAAAACTCACGGCAACTGCATTAGTCGGTTGCTAGCAATGGGAACACTCACAGGTGAGAGAAGCTAATGGGACTTTACAATAGAACAAGAAACAACTCGAAGGATATTTTCCTCTGATGCTCCCTCGCATCATCCAAGCATAACGTAGAGCAGAAGAGAGAATCGCCATTGAGTGATGGATGCAAGTTGCAGGGCGGTGAATCAAAGTGTCTCGATGTAGGGAAAATTCTTGAAACAATACAGTATGATGTCCTGAGTCGTTCCTCCAACGGGAAGCCACACTGTGTGTGTGGCAGTGCTCAGAGAGGTGCTGGTCTCTCAGACTTGGTGCAAACAGTGTCTGCCTGGCTAGAGGGAGGCTCAAAAGGAACATCACTTGGGGTGGCCTGTGGACCCGTTCTAGTGGTGGAGCTGCATGTGTCCTTGAGATGCTTGCCATGGCGAGAAGAGGGAACTGAGAGCGACCTGGATCCCTGACATTATGAGGATGACTCTGGTGCTCTAATAATCCAAATAATGTGGGCACACACAGTTTAGGAATGGGAAAGACAGATCCCATCAGGAAAATCGATAAAGGGAGGAAGATTCTCCCATGGTTTCCTCATCCTTGTGACCGTACACATAGAAGGGGTGATGAACTGCTCAGTGAGGTGGGATGCAAGTCGGAGGGCAGAGGGTCAAGAGTGTCTAAGGCTATGGAAAATCTTGGGTAGAGTCTTAACGTGTGGTTGGCATAGAGAAGCAAAATTCTCTACGGATGGGAAATGAGATTCAGCAGGTCCTCCAGCGTGAGGCCGTGCTGTGTGCAGTGCGCAGCCCGGAAAGGTGCCGTTTACTAGACTAGGGGTAAACAGTGCCTTTCTGGGTGGAGTACTGTGCAACTGGAGTGTCGGTTGTGCTGCCTCTGGATGGGCGATGGGCGTGGGCCTGCAGGTGGTCAACTTCCCCGAAGTCGGGAAGGCTGTGGGAGCCACATAGATCTCAACGACACCTTGATGATGATTTACCTGATCCCCCCTAAAAAATGTGAACATGTATAAAGTGAATAAGGTAAAATAATTGCTGATAGAGTAGCAGATAACAGAAAGCAAGATCATTCTTCTTGTGTTCACATATATCTCCAGATATGCATAGAGCAGCTGCGGAGATCTCCACGGGGGAGAGATGCAAGCTGGAGGACTGTAGGTCGAGATATTGTGAATGCGTACGGGGGAAGCCCGTGTACGGACATGAGGATGTGATGGATAGATGTAAGAAAGGTACATGTGTGAGTGAGAGGGTGGTAGGGCCTGTCCTCCACCTCGAAGGTGTGCTGTGTGCGGTGCCCTGCCCAGACAGGTAGTGTTCACATGTAGTACTAGTGAATGCTGCTGTTTGGGTAGAGTAAGGCTCACAAGAACATCGTTGGTGGTGGCCTCTGGGACAGTGATGTGGGTGGATTTGCAGATGTCATTGACCTGGATGCCTTGATACCCTAATGACCCCGGGAGCCATCTGTGTTTCTGGCATCCTCAGGATGAGTTAGGTGGTCCTTTCCTCCCAAAATGAACACAAAGAGGTTGCAGGAAGGGAAATCATTCCTCTGAGAAGAAGAGAGAAGTACAATATGCGTTTCTCTCGTGGGGTCCTGATACATCTCAATTAGGCATAGGGCGGGGTGGAGGTGGGTGCGGCTATACACTCAGGGAGAGATACAGGTTTGAAGGCAGTGCTTTGATATCTTCTAGGGCTCTGGATATGTCATTGGTGCAGCCGATAGGATTTGACGGGAAGAGAGATGAAAGCTAGTCGCGACAGTCGGAAGAGGATGGGGCGATCCTTCACCGAGAGCCCTGATGTGTGTGGTGCCCTACCCGGCCAGGTGCCGATTACTTGTATTTTGGGTAATTAGTTCCTGGTCAGGTTGAGTAACACTCAACAAGAGCAACTTTTAGGCTGGCTTTTGGAATGGTGGTAGTGGTGGAGCTGCAGTTGACTTGAGCTGGCTGCCGTGAAGTCACGAGGTCTCTGGCAGCCACCTCATCTCAGGAACATTCAGCGCAATTGTATTAGCCTTTTGCTAGCATCATGTACACCGCCAGCTGAGCGAAGCTAATGGGACTTTCCAATACAACAAGACAGAACTCTAATGATCTTGTCCTCTGATGCTCTTCCTACTCATCCTAGCATAAGGTAGAGCAGGAGAAAGGATCCCCATTGAGTGATGGGTGCAAGTTGCAGGGCGGTGAATCAAAGTGTCTCGATGTAGGGAAAACTTTTGGAATGCATTCAGTATGATGTGGTGGGTAGAGTGGTGACAGGTACGTGTGGAAGTGCCAGAAGTCCTGGGTCGTTCCTCCAACACGAAACCACACTGTGTGCGTGGCCATGCTCAGAGGGGTGCTGGTCTCTCAGACTTGGTGTAAACAGCGTCTGTAAACAGTGTCTGCCTGGCTAGAGGGAGGCTCAGAAGGAACATCACTTGTGGTGGCCTGTGGACCCGTTCTGGTGGTGGAGCTGCATGTGTCCTTGAGATGCTTGCCATGGCGAGAAGAGGGAAGCGAGAGCGACCTGGATCCCTGGCATTTTGAGGATGACTCTGGTGCTCTAATAATCCAAATAATGTGGGCACACACAACTTAAGAATGGGAAAGACAGTTCCCCTCAGGAAAATCGATAAAGGGAGGAAGATTCTCCCATGGCATCCTCATCCTTGTGACAGTACACATAGAAGCGGTGATGAACTGCTCAGTGGGTGGGATGCAAGTCGGAGGGCAGAGGGTCAAGAGTGTCTAAGGCTATGGATAAATCTTGGGTAGAGTCTTAAGGTGTGGTCGGCATAGAGAAGCAAAATTCTCTACGGCTGGGAAATGAGACTCAGCAGGTCCCCCAGCGTGAGGCCGTGCTGTGTGCAGTGCGCAGCCCGGATAGGTGCCGTTTACTAGACTAGGGGTAAACAGTGCCTTTCTAGGTGGAGTACTGTGCAACTGGAGTGTCGGTTGTGCTGCCTCTGGATGGGCGATGGGCGTGGGCCTGCAGGTGGTGAACCTCCCCGAAGTCAGGAAGGCTGTTGGATCCACATAGATCTCAACCACACCTTGAGGATGATTTACCTGATCCCCCCTAAGAAACGTGAATATGTATAAAGTGAATAAGGTAAAATAATTGCTGATAGAGTAGCAGATAACAGAAAGCAAGATCATTCTTCCTGTGTTCACATATATCTCCAGATATGCATAGAGCAGCTGCGAAGATCTCCACGGGGGAGAGATGGAAGCTGGAGGACTGTGGGTTGAGATATTGTGAATGGGTACGGGGGAAGCCCGTGTACGGACATCAGGATGTGATGGATAGATGTAAGAAAGGTACATGTGTGAGTGAGAGGGTGGTAGGGCGTGTCCTCCACCTCGAAGGTGTGCTGTGTGCGGTGCCCTGCCCAGACAGGTAGTGTTCACATGTAGTACTAGTGAACGCTGCTGTTTGGGTAGAGTAAGGCTCACAAGAACATCGTTGGTGGTGGCCTCTGGGACAGTGATGTGGGTGGATTTGCAGATGTCATTGACCTGGATGCCTTGATACCCGAATGACCCCGGGAGCCATCTGTGTTTCTGGCATCCTCAGGATGAGTTAGGTGGTCCTTTCCTCCCAAAATGAACACAAAGAGGTTGCAGGAAGGGAAATCATTCCTCTGAGAAGAAGAGAGAAGTACAATATGCGTTTCTCTCGTGGCGTCCTGATACATCTCAATTAGGCATAGGGCGGGGTGGAGGTGGGTGCGGCTATACACTCAGGGAGAGATGCAGGTTTGAAGGCAGTGCTTTGATATCTTCTAGGGCTCTGGATATCTCATTGGTGCAGCCGATAGGATTTGACGGGAAGACACATGAAAGCTAGTCGCGACAGTCGGAAGAGGATGGGGCGATCCTTCACCGAGAGCCCTGATGTGTGTGGTGCCCTACCCGGCCAGGTGCCGATTACTTGTATTTTGGGTAATTAGTTCCTGGTCAGGTTGAGTAACACTCAACAAGAGCAACTTTTAGGCTTGCTTTTGGAATGGTGGTAGTGGTGGTGCTGCAGTTGACTTGAGCTGGCTGCCGTGAAGTCACGAGGTCTCTGGCAGCCACCTCATCTCGGGAACATTCGGCGCAATTGTATTAGCCTTTTGCTAGCATCGTGTACACCGCCAGCTGAGCGAAGCTAATGGGACTTTCCAATAGAACAAGACAGAACTCTAATGATCTTGTCCTCTGATGCTCTTCCTACTCATCCTAGCATAAGTTAGAGCATGAGAAAGGATCCCCATTGAGTGATGGGTGCAAGTTGCAGGGCGGTGAATCAAAGTGTCTCGATGTAGGGAATATTTTTGGAATGCATTCAGTATGATGTGGTGGGTAGAGTGGTGACAGGTACGTGTGGAAGTGCCAGAAGTCCTGGGTCATTCCTCCAACGCGAAACCACACTGTGTGCGTGGCCATGCTCAGAGGGGTGCTGGTCTCTCAGACTTGGTGTAAACAGTGTCTGTAAACAGTGTCTGCCTGGCTAGAGGGAGGGTCACAAGGACCATCACTTGTGGTGGCTGTGGACCCGTTCTGGTGGTGGAGCTGCATGTGTCCTTGAGATGCTTGCCATGGCGAGAAGAGGGAAGCGAGAGCGACCTGGATCCCTGGCGTTTTGAGGATGACTCTGGTGCTCTAATAATCCAAATAATGTGGGCACACACAACTTAGGAATGGGAAAGACAGTTCCCCTGAGGAGAATCGATAAAGGGAGGAAGATTCTCCCATGGTATCCTCATCCTTGTGACAGTACACATAGAAGCGGTGATGAACTGCTCAGTGAGGTGGGATGCAAGTCGGAGGGCAGAGGGTCAAGAGTGTCTAAGGCTATGGATAAATCTTGGGTAGAGTCTTAAGGTGTGGTCGGCATAGAGAAGCAAAATTCTCTATGGCTGGGAAATGAGACTCAGCAGGTCCCCCAGCGTGAGGCCGTGCTGTGTGCAGTGCGCAGCCCGGATAGGTGCCGTTTACTAGACTAGGGGTAAACAGTGCCTTTCTAGGTGGAGTACTGTGCAATTGGAGTGTCGGTTGTGCTGCCTCTGGATGGGCGATGGGCGTCGGCCTGCAGGTGGTGAACCTCCCCGAAGTCAGGAAGGCTGTTGGATCCACATAGATCTCAACCACACCTTGAGGATGATTTACCTGATCCCCCCTAAAAAACGTGAACATGTATAAAGTGAATAAGGTAAAATAATTGCTGATAGAGTAGCAGATAACAGAAAGCAAGATCATTCTTCCTGTGTTCACATATATCTCCAGATATGCATAGAGCAGCTGCGCAGATCTCCACGGGGGAGAGATGCAAGCTGGAGGACTGTGGGTCGAGATATTGTGAATGGGTACGGGGGAAGCCCGTGTAGGGACATGAGGATGTGATGGATAGATGTAAGAAAGGTACATGTGTGAGTGAGAGGGTGGTAGGGCCTGTCCTCCACCTCGAAGGTGTGCTGTGTGCGGTGCCCTGCCCAGACAGGTAGTGTTCACATGTAGTACTAGTGAATGCTGCTGTTTGGGTAGAGTAAGGCTCACAAGAACATCGTTGCCGGAGGCCTCTGAGACAGTGATGTGGGTGGATTTACAGGTGTCATTGACCTGGATGCCTTGATATCCTAATGACACTGGGAGCCATCTGTGTTTCTGGCATCCTCAGGATGAGTTAGGTGGTCCTTTCCTTCCAAAATTAACACAAAGAGGTTGCAGGAAGGAAAATCATTCCTCTGAGAAGAAGAGAGAGGTACAATATGCGTTTCTCTCGTGGGGTCCTGATACATCTCAATTAGGCATAGGGCGGGGTGGAGGTGGGTGCGGCTATACACTCAGGGAGAGATGCAGGTTTGAAGGCAGTGCTTTGATATCTTCTAGGGCTCTGGATATCTCATTGGTGCAGCCGATAGGATTTGACGGGAAGACAGATGAAAGCTAGTCGCGACAGTCGGAAGAGGATGGGGCGATCCTTCACCGAGAGCCCTGATGTGTGTGGTGCCCTACCCGGCCAGGTGCCGATTACTTGTATTTTGGGTAATTAGTTCCTGGTCAGGTTGAGTAACACTCAACAAGAGCAACTTTTAGGCTTGCTTTTGGAATGGTGGTAGTGGTGGTGCTGCAGTTGACTTGAGCTGGCTGCCGTGAAGTCACGAGGTCTCTGGCAGCCACCTCATCTCGGGAACATTCGGCGCAATTGTATTAGCCTTTTGCTAGCATCGTGTATACCGCCAGCTGAGCGAAGCTAATGGGACTTTCCAATAGAACAAGACAGAACTCTAATGATCTTGTCCTCTGATGCTCTTCCTACTCATCCTAGCATAAGTTAGAGCATGAGAAAGGATCCCCATTGAGTGATGGGTGCAAGTTGCAGGGCGGTGAATCAAAGTGTCTCGATGTAGGGAATATTTTTGGAATGCATTCTGTATGATGTGGTGGGTAGAGTGGTGACAGGTACGTGTGGAAGTGCCAGAAGTCCTGGGTCGTTCCTCCAACGCGAAACCACACTGTGTGCGTGGCCATGCTCAGAGGGGTGCTGGTCTCTCAGACTTGGTGTAAACAGTGTCTGTAAACAGTGTCTGCCTGGCTAGAGGGAGGCTCACAAGGACCATCACTTGTGGTGGCTGTGGACCCGTTCTGGTGGTGGAGCTGCATGTGTCCTTGAGATGCTTGCCATGGCGAGAAGAGGGAAGCGAGAGCGACCTGGATCCCTGGCGTTTTGAGGATGACTCTGGTGCTCTAATAATCCAAATAATGTGGGCACACACAACTTAGGAATGGGAAAGACAGTTCCCCTGAGGAGAATCGATAAAGGGAGGAAGATTCTCCCATGGTATCCTCATCCTTGTGACAGTACACATAGAAGCGGTGATGAACTGCTCAGTGAGGTGGGATGCAAGTCGGAGGGCAGAGGGTCAAGAGTGTCTAAGGCTATGGATAAATCTTGGGTAGAGTCTTAAGGTGTGGTCGGCATAGAGAAGCAAAATTCTCTACGGCTGGGAAATGAGCCTCAGCAGGTCCCCCAGCGTGAGGCCGTGCTGTGTGCAGTGCGCAGCCCGGATAGGTGCCGTTTACTAGACTAGGGGTAAACAGTGCCTTTCTAGGTGGAGTACTGTGCAACTGGAGTGTCGGTTGTGCTGCCTCTGGATGGGCGATGGGCGTGGGCCTGCAGCTGGTGAACCTCCCCGAAGTCAGGAAGGCTGTTGGATCCACATAGATCTCAACCACACCTTGAGGATGATTTACCTGATCCCCCCTAAGAAACGTGAACATGTATAAAGTGAATAAGGTAAAATAATTGCTGATAGAGTAGCAGATAACAGAAAGCAAGATCATTCTTCCTGTGTTCACATATATCTCCAGATATGCATAGAGCAGCTGCGCAGATCTCCACGGGGGAGAGATGCAAGCTGGAGGACTGTGGGTTGAGATATTGTGAATGGGTACGGGGGAAGCCCGTGTACGGACATCAGGATGTGATGGATAGATGTAAGAAAGGTACATGTGTGAGTGAGAGGGTGGTAGGGCGTGTCCTCCACCTCGAAGGTGTGCTGTGTGCGGTGCCCTGCCCAGACAGGTAGTGTTCACATGTAGTACTAGTGAACGCTGCTGTTTGGGTAGAGTAAGGCTCACAAGAACATCGTTGGTGGTGGCCTCTGGGACAGTGATGTGGGTGGATTTGCAGATGTCATTGACCTGGATGCCTTGATACCCGAATGACCCCGGGAGCCATCTGTGTTTCTGGCATCCTCAGGATGAGTTAGGTGGTCCTTTCCTCCCAAAATGAACACAAAGAGGTTGCAGGAAGGGAAATCATTCCTCTGAGAAGAAGAGAGAAGTACAATATGCGTTTCTCTCGTGGGGTCCTGATACATCTCAATTAGGCATAGGGCGGGGTGGAGGTGGGTGCGGCTATACACTCAGGGAGAGATGCAGGTTTGAAGGCAGTGCTTTGATATCTTCTAGGGCTCTGGATATCTCATTGGTGCAGCCGATAGGATTTGACGGGAAGACAGATGAAAGCTAGTCGCGACAGTCGGAAGAGGATGGGGCGATCCTTCACCGAGAGCCCTGATGTGTGTGGTGCCCTACCCGGCCAGGTGCCGATTACTTGTATTTTGGGTAATTAGTTCCTGGTCAGGTTGAGTAACACTCAACAAGAGCAACTTTTAGGCTGGCTTTTGGAATGGTGGTAGTGGTGGTGCTGCAGTTGACTTGAGCTGGCTGCCGTGAAGTCACGAGGTCTCTGGCAGCCACCTCATCTCGGGAACATTCGGCGCAATTGTATTAGCCTTTTGCTAGCATCGTGTACACCGCCAGCTGAGCGAAGCTAATGGGACTTTCCAATAGAACAAGACAGAACTCTAATGATCTTGTCCTCTGATGCTCTTCCTACTCATCCTAGCATAAGTTAGAGCATGAGAAAGGATCCCCATTGAGTGATGGGTGCAAGTTGCAGGGCGGTGAATCAAAGTGTCTCGATGTAGGGAATATTTTTGGAATGCATTCAGTATGATGTGGTGGGTAGAGTGGTGACAGGTACGTGTGGAAGTGCCAGAAGTCCTGGGTCGTTCCTCCAACGCGAAACCACACTGTGTGCGTGGCTATGCTCAGAGGGGTGCTGGTCTCTCAGACTTGGTGTAAACAGTGTCTGTAAACAGTGTCTGCCTGGCTAGAGGGAGGCTCACAAGGACCATCACTTGTGGTGGCTGTGGACCCGTTCTGGTGGTGGAGCTGCATGTGTCCTTGAGATGCTTGCCATGGCGAGAAGAGGGAAGCGAGAGCGACCTGGATCCCTGGCGTTTTGAGGATGACTCTGGTGCTCTAATAATCCAAATAATGTGGGCACACACAACTTAGGAATGGGAAAGACAGTTCCCCTGAGGAGAATCGATAAAGGGAGGAAGATTCTCCCATGGTATCCTCATCCTTGTGACAGTACACATAGAAGCGGTGATGAACTGCTCAGTGAGGTGGGATGCAAGTCGGAGGGCAGAGGGTCAAGAGTGTCTAAGGCTATGGATAAATCTTGGGTAGAGTCTTAAGGTGTGGTCGGCATAGAGAAGCAAAATTCTCTACGGCTGGGAAATGAGACTCAGCAGGTCCCCCAGCGTGAGGCCGTGCTGTGTGCAGTGCGCAGCCCGGATAGGTGCCGTTTACTAGACTAGGGGTAAACAGTGCCTTTCTAGGTGGAGTACTGTGCAACTGGAGTGTCGGTTGTGCTGCCTCT
The DNA here is from genome assembly GCF_011762595.2 of Tursiops truncatus. Lineage (NCBI taxonomy): Eukaryota > Metazoa > Chordata > Mammalia > Artiodactyla > Delphinidae > Tursiops > Tursiops truncatus. Next base: position 7,405,868 of record NC_047055.1, read on the forward strand.
GGATGGGCGATGGGCGTGGGCCTGCAGCTGGTGAACCTCCCCGAAGTCAGGAAGGCTGTTGGATCCACATAGATCTCAACCACACCTTGAGGATGATTTACCTGATCCCCCCTAAGAAACGTGAACATGTATAAAGTGAATAAGGTAAAATAATTGCTGATAGAGTAGCAGATAACAGAAAGCAAGATCATTCTTCCTGTGTTCACATATATCTCCAGATATGCATAGAGCAGCTGCGCAGATCTCCACGGGGGAGAGATGCAAGCTGGAGGACTGTGGGTCGAGATATTGTGAATGGGTACGGGGGAAGCCCGTGTAGGGACATGAGGATGTGATGGATAGATGTAAGAAAGGTACATGTGTGAGTGAGAGGGTGGTAGGGCCTGTCCTCCACCTCGAAGGTGTGCTGTGTGCGGTGCCCTGCCCAGACAGGTAGTGTTCACATGTAGTACTAGTGAATGCTGCTGTTTGGGTAGAGTAAGGCTCACAAGAACATCGTTGCCGGAGGCCTCTGAGACAGTGATGTGGGTGGATTTACAGGTGTCATTGACCTGGATGCCTTGATATCCTAATGACACCGGGAGCCATCTGTGTTTCTGGCATCCTCAGGATGAGTTAGGTGGTCCTTTCCTTCCAAAATTAACACAAAGAGGTTGCAGGAAGGAAAATCATTCCTCTGAGAAGAAGAGAGAGGTACAATATGCGTTTCTCTCGTGGGGTCCTGATACATCTCAATTAGGCATAGGGCGGGGTGGAGGTGGGTGCGGCTATACACTCAGGGAGAGATGCAGGTTTGAAGGCAGTGCTTTGATATCTTCTAGGGCTCTGGATATGTCATTGGTGCAGCCGATAGGATTTGACGGGAAGACAGATGAAAGCTAGTCGCGACAGTCGGAAGAGGATGGGGCGATCCTTCACCGAGAGCCCTGATGTGTGTGGTGCCCTACCCGGCCAGGTGCCGATTACTTGTATTTTGGGTAATTAGTTCCTGGTCAGGTTGAGTAACACTCAACAAGAGCAACTTTTAGGCTGGCTTTTGGAATGGTGGTAGTGGTGGTGCTGCAGTTGACTTGAGCTGGCTGCCGTGAAGTCACGAGGTCTCTGGCAGCCACCTCATCTCGGGAACATTCGGCGCAATTGTATTAGCCTTTTGCTAGCATCGTGTACACCGCCAGCTGAGCGAAACTAATGGGACTTTCCAATAGAACAAGACAGAACTCTAATGATCTTGTCCTCTGATGCTCTTCCTACTCATCCTAGCATAAGTTAGAGCATGAGAAAGGATCCCCATTGAGTGATGGGTGCAAGTTGCAGGGCGGTGAATCAAAGTGTCTCGATGTAGGGAAAATTTTTGGAATGCATTCAGTATGATGTGGTGGGTAGAGTGGTAACAGGTACGTGTGGAAGTGCCAGAAGTCCTGGGTCGTTCCTCCAACGCGAAACCACACTGTGTGCGTGGCCATGCTCAGAGGGCTGCTGGTCTCTCAGACTTGGTGTAAACAGTGTCTGTAAACAGTGTCTGCCTGGCTAGAGGGAGGTTCACAAGGACCATCACTTGTGGTGGCTGTGGACCCGTTCTGGTGGTGGAGCTGCATGTGTGCTTGAGATGCTTGCCATGGCGAGAAGAGGGAAGCGAGAGCGACCTGGATCCCTGGCGTTTTGAGGATGACTCTGGTGCTCTAATAATCCAAATAATGTGGGCACACACAACTTAAGAATGGGAAAGACAGTTCCCCTGAGGAGAATCAATAAAGGGAGGAAGATTCTCCCATGGTATCCTCATCCTTGTGACAGTACACATAGAAGCGGTGATGAACTGCTCAGTGAGGTGGGATGCAAGTCGGAGGGCAGAGGGTCAAGAGTGTCTAAGGCTATGGATAAATCTTGGGTAGAGTCTTAAGGTGTGGTCGGCATAGAGAAGCAAAATTCTCTACGGCTGGGAAATGAGACTCAGCAGGTCCCCCAGCGTGAGGCCGTGCTGTGTGCAGTGCGCAGCCCGGATAGGTGCCGTTTACTAGACTAGGGGTAAACAGTGCCTTTCTAGGTGGAGTACTGTGCAACTGGAGTGTCGGTTGTGCTGCCTCTGGATGGGCGATGGGCGTGGGCCTGCAGGTGGTGAACCTCCCCGAAGTCAGGAAGGCTGTTGGATCCACATAGATCTCAACCACACCTTGAGGATGATTTACCTGATCCCCCCTAAAAAACGTGAACATGTATAAAGTGAATAAGGTAAAATAATTGCTGATAGAGTAGCAGATAACAGAAAGCAAGATCATTCTTCCTGTGTTCACATATATCTCCAGATATGCATAGAGCAGCTGCGCAGATCTCCACGGGGGAGAGATGCAAGCTGGAGGACTGTGGGTCGAGATATTGTGAATAGGTACGGGGGAAGCCCATGTACGGACATGAGGATGTGATGGATAGATGTAAGAAAGGTACATGTGTGAGTGAGAGTGTGGTAGGGCCTGTCCTCCACCTCGAAGGTGTGCTGTGTGCGGTGCCCTGCCCAGACAGGTAGTGTTCACATGTAGTCCTAGTGAACGCTGCTGTTTGGGTAGAGTAAGGCTCACAAGAACATCGTTGGTGGTGGCCTCTGGGACAGTGATGTGGGTGGATTTGCAGATGTCATTGACCTGGATGCCTTGATACCCGAATGACCCCGGGAGCCATCTGTGTTTCTGGCATCCTCAGGATGAGTTAGGTGGTCCTTTCCTCCCAAAATGAACACAAAGAGGTTGCAGGAAGGGAAATCATTCCTCTGAGAAGAAGAGAGAAGTACAATATGCGTTTCTCTCGTGTGGTCCTGATACTTCTCAATTAGGCATAGGACGGGGTGGAGGTGGGTGCGGCTATACACTCAGGGAGAGATGCAGGTTTGAAGGCAGTGCTTTGATATCTTCTAGGGCTCTGGATATCTCATTGGTGCAGCCGATAGGATTTGACGGGAAGACACATGAAAGCTAGTCGCGACAGTCGGAAGAGGATGGGGCGATCCTTCACCGAGAACCCTGATGTGTGTAGTGCCCTACCCGGCCAGGTGCCGATTACTTGTATTTTGGGTAATTAGTTCCTGGTCAGGTTGAGTAACACTCAACAAGAGCAACTTTTAGGCTGGCTTTTGGAATGGTGGTAGTGGTGGAGCTGCAGTTGACTTGAGCTGGCTGCCGTGAAGTCACGAGGTCTCTGGCAGCCACCTCATCTCGGGAACATTCGGCGCAATTGTATTAGCCTTTTGCTAGCATCGTGTACACCGCCAGCTGAGCGAAACTAATGGGACTTTCCAATAGAACAAGACAGAACTCTAATGATCTTGTCCTCTGATGCTCTTCCTACTCATCCTAGCATAAGTTAGAGCATGAGAAAGGATCCCCATTGAGTGATGGGTGCAAGTTACAGGGCGGTGAATCAAAGTGTCTCGATGTAGGGAATATTATTGGAGTGCATTCAGTATGATGTGGTGGGTAGAGTGGTGACAGGTACGTGTGGAAGTGCCAGAAGTCCTGGGTCGTTCCTCCAACGCGAAACCACAGTGTGCGTGGCCATGCTCAGAGGGGTGCTGGTCTCTCAGACTTGGTGTAAACAGTGTCTGTAAACAGTGTCTGCCTGGCTAGAGGGAGGCTCACAAGGACCATCACTTGTGGTGGCTGTGGACCCGTTCTGGTGGTGGAGCTGCATGTGTGCTTGAGATGCTTGCCATGGCGAGAAGAGGGAAGCGAGAGCGACCTGGATCCCTGGCGTTTTGAGGATGACTCTGGTGCTCTAATAATCCAAATAATGTGGGCACACACAACTTAGGAATGGGAAAGACAGTTCCCCTGAGGAGAATCGATAAAGGGAGGAAGATTCTCCCATGGTATCCTCATCCTTGTGACAGTACACATAGAAGCGGTGATGAACTGCTCAGTGAGGTGGGATGCAAGTCGGAGGGCAGAGGGTCAAGAGTGTCTAAGGCTATGGATAAATCTTGGGTAGAGTCTTAAGGTGTGGTCGGCATAGAGAAGCAAAATTCTCTACGGCTGGGAAATGAGCCTCAGCAGGTCCCCCAGCGTGAGGCCGTGCTGTGTGCAGTGCGCAGCCCGGATAGGTGCCGTTTACTAGACTAGGGGTAAACAGTGCCTTTCTAGGTGGAGTACTGTGCAACTGGAGTGTCGGTTGTGCTGCCTCTGGATGGGCGATGGGCGTGGGCCTGCAGCTGGTGAACCTCCCCGAAGTCAGGAAGGCTGTTGGATCCACATAGATCTCAACCACAGCTTGAGGATGATTTACCTGATCCCCCCTAAGAAACGTGAACATGTATAAAGTGAATAAGGTAAAATAATTGCTGATAGAGTAGCAGATAACAGAAAGCAAGATCATTCTTCCTGTGTTCACATATATCTCCAGATATGCATAGAGCAGCTGCGCAGATCTCCACGGGGGAGAGATGCAAGCTGGAGGACTGTGGGTCGAGATATTGTGAATGGGTACGGGGGAAGCCCGTGTAGGGACATGAGGATGTGATGGATAGATGTAAGAAAGGTACATGTGTGAGTGAGAGGGTGGTAGGGCCTGTCCTCCACCTCGAAGGTGTGCTGTGTGCGGTGCCCTGCCCAGACAGGTAGTGTTCACATGTAGTCCTAGTGAACGCTGCTGTTTGGGTAGAGTAAGGCTCACAAGAACATCGTTGGTGGTGGCCTCTGGGACAGTGATGTGGGTGGATTTGCAGATGTCATTGACCTGGATGCCTTGATACCCGAATGACCCCGGGAGCCATCTGTGTTTCTGGCATCCTCAGGATGAGTTAGGTGGTCCTTTCCTCCCAAAATGAACACAAAGAGGTTGCAGGAAGGGAAATCATTCCTCTGAGAAGAAGAGAGAAGTACAATATGCGTTTCTCTCGTGGGGTCCTGATACATCTCAATTAGGCATAGGGCGGGGTGGAGGTGGGTGCGGCTATACACTCAGGGAGAGATGCAGGTTTGAAGGCAGTGCTTTGATATCTTCTAGGGCTCTGGATATCTCATTGGTGCAGCCGATAGGATTTGACGGGAAGACAGATGAAAGCTAGTCGCGACAGTCGGAAGAGGATGGGGCGATCCTTCACCGAGAGCCCTGATGTGTGTGGTGCCCTACCCGGCCAGGTGCCGAATACTTGTATTTTGGGTAATTAGTTCCTGGTCAGGTTGAGTAACACTCAACAAGAGCAACTTTTAGGCTGGCTTTTGGAATGGTGGTAGTGGTGGTGCTGCCGTTGACTTGAGCTGGCTGCCGTGAAGTCACGAGGTCTCTGGCAGCCACCTCATCTCGGGAACATTCGGCGCAATTGTATTAGCCTTTTGCTAGCATCGTGTACACCGCCAGCTGAGCGAAACTAATGGGACTTTCCAATAGAACAAGACAGAACTCTAATGATCTTGTCCTCTGATGCTCTTCCTACTCATCCTAGCATAAGTTAGAGCATGAGAAAGGATCCCCATTGAGTGATGGGTGCAAGTTGCAGGGCGGTGAATCAAAGTGTCTCGATGTAGGGAAAATTTTTGGAATGCATTCAGTATGATGTGGTGGGTAGAGTGGTAACAGGTACGTGTGGAAGTGCCAGAAGTCCTGGGTCGTTCCTCCAACGCGAAACCACACTGTGTGCGTGGCCATGCTCAGAGGGCTGCTGGTCTCTCAGACTTGGTGTAAACAGTGTCTGTAAACAGTGTCTGCCTGGCTAGAGGGAGGTTCACAAGGACCATCACTTGTGGTGGCTGTGGACCCGTTCTGGTGGTGGAGCTGCATGTGTGCTTGAGATGCTTGCCATGGCGAGAAGAGGGAAGCGAGAGCGACCTGGATCCCTGGCGTTTTGAGGATGACTCTGGTGCTCTAATAATCCAAATAATGTGGGCACACACAACTTAAGAATGGGAAAGACAGTTCCCCTGAGGAGAATCGATAAAGGGAGGAAGATTCTCCCATGGTATCCTCATCCTTGTGACAGTACACATAGAAGCGGTGATGAACTGCTCAGTGAGGTGGGATGCAAGTCGGAGGGCAGAGGGTCAAGAGTGTCTAAGGCTATGGATAAATCTTGGGTAGAGTCTTAAGGTGTGGTCGGCATAGAGAAGCAAAATTCTCTACGGCTGGGAAATGAGACTCAGCAGGTCCCCCAGCGTGAGGCCGTGCTGTGTGCAGTGCGCAGCCCGGATAGGTGCCGTTTACTAGACTAGGGGTAAACAGTGCCTTTCTAGGTGGAGTACTGTGCAACTGGAGTGTCGGTTGTGCTGCCTCTGGATGGGCGATGGGCGTGGGCCTGCAGCTGGTGAACCTCCCCGAAGTCAGGAAGGCTGTTGGATCCACATAGATCTCAACCACACCTTGAGGATGATTTACCTGATCCCCCCTAAAAAACGTGAACATGTATAAAGTGAATAAGGTAAAATAATTGCTGATAGAGTAGCAGATAACAGAAAGCAAGATCATTCTTCCTGTGTTCACATATATCTCCAGATATGCATAGAGCAGCTGCGCAGATCTCCACGGGGGAGAGATGCAAGCTGGAGGACTGTGGGTCGAGATATTGTGAATGGGTACGGGGGAAGCCCGTGTAGGGACATGAGGATGTGATGGATAGATGTAAGAAAGGTACATGTGTGAGTGAGAGGGTGGTAGGGCCTGTCCTCCACCTCGAAGGTGTGCTGTGTGCGGTGCCCTGCCCAGACAGGTAGTGTTCACATGTAGTCCTAGTGAACGCTGCTGTTTGGGTAGAGTAAGGCTCACAAGAACATCGTTGGTGGTGGCCTCTGGGACAGTGATGTGGGTGGATTTGCAGATGTCATTGACCTGGATGCCTTGATACCCGAATGACCCCGGGAGCCATCTGTGTTTCTGGCATCCTCAGGATGAGTTAGGTGGTCCTTTCCTCCCAAAATGAACACAAAGAGGTTGCAGGAAGGGAAATCATTCCTCTGAGAAGAAGAGAGAAGTACAATATGCGTTTCTCTCGTGGGGTCCTGATACATCTCAATTAGGCATAGGGCGGGGTGGAGGTGGGTGCGGCTATACACTCAGGGAGAGATGCAGGTTTGAAGGCAGTGCTTTGATATCTTCTAGGGCTCTGGATATCTCATTGGTGCAGCCGATAGGATTTGACGGGAAGACAGATGAAAGCTAGTCGCGACAGTCGGAAGAGGATGGGGCGATCCTTCACCGAGAGCCCTGATGTGTGTGGTGCCCTACCCGGCCAGGTGCCGATTACTTGTATTTTGGGTAATTAGTTCCTGGTCAGGTTGAGTAACACTCAACAAGAGCAACTTTTAGGCTTGCTTTTGGAATGGTGGTAGTGGTGGTGCTGCAGTTGACTTGAGCTGGCTGCCGTGAAGTCACGAGGTCTCTGGCAGCCACCTCATCTCGGGAACATTCGGCGCAATTGTATTAGCCTTTTGCTAGCATCGTGTACACCGCCAGCTGAGCGAAGCTAATGGGACTTTCCAATAGAACAAGACAGAACTCTAATGATCTTGTCCTCTGATGCTCTTCCTACTCATCCTAGCATAAGTTAGAGCATGAGAAAGGATCCCCATTGAGTGATGGGTGCAAGTTGCAGGGCGGTGAATCAAAGTGTCTCGATGTAGGGAATATTTTTGGAATGCATTCAGTATGATGTGGTGGGTAGAGTGGTGACAGGTACGTGTGGAAGTGCCAGAAGTCCTGGGTCGTTCCTCCAACGCGAAACCACACTGTGTGCGTGGCCATGCTCAGAGGGGTGCTGGTCTCTCAGACTTGGTGTAAACAGTGTCTGTAAACAGTGTCTGCCTGGCTAGAGGGAGGCTCACAAGGACCATCACTTGTGGTGGCTGTGGACCCGTTCTGGTGGTGGAGCTGCATGTGTCCTTGAGATGCTTGCCATGGCGAGAAGAGGGAAGCGAGAGCGACCTGGATCCCTGGCGTTTTGAGGATGACTCTGGTGCTCTAATAATCCAAATAATGTGGGCACACACAACTTAGGAATGGGAAAGACAGTTCCCCTGAGGAGAATCGATAAAGGGAGGAAGATTCTCCCATGGTATCCTCATCCTTGTGACAGTACACATAGAAGCGGTGATGAACTGCTCAGTGAGGTGGGATGCAAGTCGGAGGGCAGAGGGTCAAGAGTGTCTAAGGCTATGGATAAATCTTGGGTAGAGTCTTAAGGTGTGGTCGGCATAGAGAAGCAAAATTCTCTACGGCTGGGAAATGAGACTCAGCAGGTCCCCCAGCGTGAGGCCGTGCTGTGTGCAGTGCGCAGCCCGGATAGGTGCCGTTTACTAGACTAGGGGTAAACAGTGCCTTTCTAGGTGGAGTACTGTGCAACTGGAGTGTCGGTTGTGCTGCCTCTGGATGGGCGATGGGCGTGGGCCTGCAGCTGGTGAACCTCCCCGAAGTCAGGAAGGCTGTTGGATCCACATAGATCTCAACCACACCTTGAGGATGATTTACCTGATCCCCCCTAAGAAACGTGAACATGTATAAAGTGAATAAGGTAAAATAATTGCTGATAGAGTAGCAGATAACAGAAAGCAAGATCATTCTTCCTGTGTTCACATATATCTCCAGATATGCATAGAGCAGCTGCGCAGATCTCCACGGGGGAGAGATGCAAGCTGGAGGACTGTGGGTCGAGATATTGTGAATGGGTACGGGGGAAGCCCGTGTACGGACATCAGGATGTGATGGATAGATGTAAGAAAGGTACATGTGTGAGTGAGAGGGTGGTAGGGCGTGTCCTCCACCTCGAAGGTGTGCTGTGTGCGGTGCCCTGCCCAGACAGGTAGTGTTCACATGTAGTACTAGTGAACGCTGCTGTTTGGGTAGAGTAAGGCTCACAAGAACATCGTTGGTGGTGGCCTCTGGGACAGTGATGTGGGTGGATTTGCAGATGTCATTGACCTGGATGCCTTGATACCCGAATGACCCCGGGAGCCATCTGTGTTTCTGGCATCCTCAGGATGAGTTAGGTGGTCCTTTCCTCCCAAAATGAACACAAAGAGGTTGCAGGAAGGGAAATCATTCCTCTGAGAAGAAGAGAGAAGTACAATATGCGTTTCTCTCGTGGGGTCCTGATACATCTCAATTAGGCATAGGGCGGGGTGGAGGTGGGTGCGGCTATACACTCAGGGAGAGATGCAGGTTTGAAGGCAGTGCTTTGATATCTTCTAGGGCTCTGGATATCTCATTGGTGCAGCCGATAGGATTTGACGGGAAGACAGATGAAAGCTAGTCGCGACAGTCGGAAGAGGATGGGGCGATCCTTCACCGAGAGCCCTGATGTGTGTGGTGCCCTACCCGGCCAGGTGCCGATTACTTGTATTTTGGGTAATTAGTTCCTGGTCAGGTTGAGTAACACTCAACAAGAGCAACTTTTAGGCTTGCTTTTGGAATGGTGGTAGTGGTGGTGCTGCAGTTGACTTGAGCTGGCTGCCGTGAAGTCACGAGGTCTCTGGCAGCCACCTCATCTCGGGAACATTCGGCGCAATTGTATTAGCCTTTTGCTAGCATCGTGTACACCGCCAGCTGAGCGAAGCTAATGGGACTTTCCAATAGAACAAGACAGAACTCTAATGATCTTGTCCTCTGATGCTCTTCCTACTCATCCTAGCATAAGTTAGAGCAGGAGAAAGGATCCCCATTGAGTGATGGGTGCAAGTTGCAGGGCGGTGAATCAAAGTGTCTCGATGTAGGGAATATTTTTGGAATGCATTCAGTATGATGTGGTGGGTAGAGTGGTGACAGGTACGTGTGGAAGTGCCAGAAGTCCTGGGTCGTTCCTCCAACGCGAAACCACACTGTGTGCGTGGCCATGCTCAGAGGGGTGCTGGTCTCTCAGACTTGGTGTAAACAGCGTCTGTAAACAGTGTCTGCCTGGCTAGAGATAGGCTCACAAGGACCATCACTTGTGGTGGCTGTGGACCCGTTCTGGTGGTGGAGCTGCATGTGTGCCTTGAGATGCTTGCCATGGCGAGAAGAGGGAAGCGAGAGCGACCTGGATCCCTGGCGTTTTGAGGATGACTCTGGTGCTCTAATAATCCAAATAATGTGGGCACACACAACTTAGGAATGGGAAAGACAGTTCCCCTGAGGAGAATCGATAAAGGGAGGAAGATTCTCCCATGGTATCCTCATCCTTGTTACAGTACACATAGAAGCGGTGATGAACTGCTCAGTGAGGTGAGATGCAAGTCGGAGGGCAGAGGGTCAAGAGTGTCTAAGGCTATGGATAAATCTTGGGTAGAGTCTTAAGGTGTGGTCGGCATAGAGAAGCAAAATTCTCTACGGCTGGGAAATGAGACTCAGCAGGTCCCCCAGCGTGAGGCCGTGCTGTGTGCAGTGCGCAGCCCGGATAGGTGCCGTTTACTAGACTAGGGGTAAACAGTGCCTTTCTAGGTGGAGTACTGTGCAACTGGAGTGTCGGTTGTGCTGCCTCTGGATGGGCGATGGGCGTGGGCCTGCAGCTGGTGAACCTCCCCGAAGTCAGGAAGGCTGTTGGATCCACATAGATCTCAACCACACCTTGAGGATGATTTACCTGATCCCCCCTAAGAAACGTGAACATGTATAAAGTGAATAAGGTAAAATAATTGCTGATAGAGTAGCAGATAACAGAAAGCAAGATCATTCTTCCTGTGTTCACATATATCTCCAGATATGCATAGAGCAGCTGCGCAGATCTCCACGGGGGAGAGATGCAAGCTGGAGGACTGTGGGTCGAGATATTGTGAATGGGTACGGGGGAAGCCCGTGTAGGGACATGAGGATGTGATGGATAGATGTAAGAAAGGTACATGTGTGAGTGAGAGGGTGGTAGGGCCTGTCCTCCACCTCGAAGGTGTGCTGTGTGCGGTGCCCTGCCCAGACAGGTAGTGTTCACATGTAGTACTAGTGAATGCTGCTGTTTGGGTAGAGTAAGGCTCACAAGAACATCGTTGCTGGATGGCCTCTGAGGACAGTGATGTGGGTGGATTTGCAGGATGTCATTGACCTGGATGCCTTGATATCCTAATGACCCCGGGAGCCATCTGTGTTTCTGGCATCCTCAGGATGAGTTAGGTGGTCCTTTCCTCCAAAATGAACACAAAGAGGTTGCAGGAAGGGAAATCATTCCTCTGAGAAGAAGAGAGAAGTACAATATGCGTTTCTCTCGTGGGGTCCTGATACATCTCAATTAGGCATAGGGCGGGGTGGAGGTGGGTGCGGCTATACACTCAGGGAGAGATGCAGGTTTGAAGGCAGTGCTTTGATATCTTCTAGGGCTCTGGATATCTCATTGGTGCAGCCGATAGGATTTGACGGGAAGACAGATGAAAGCTAGTCGCGACAGTCGGAAGAGGATGGGGCGATCCTTCACCGAGAGCCCTGATGTGTGTGGTGCCCTACTCGGCCAGGTGCCGATTACTTGTATTTTGGGTAATTAGTTCCTGGTCAGGTTGAGTAACACTCAACAAGAGCAACTTTTAGGCTGGCTTTTGGAATGGTGGTAGTGGTGGTGCTGCCGTTGACTTGAGCTGGCTGCCGTGAAGTCACGAGGTCTTTGGCAGCCACCTCATCTCGGGAACATTCGGCGCAATTGTATTAGCCTTTTGCTAGCATCGTGTACACCGCCAGCTGAGCGAAACTAATGGGACTTTCCAATAGAACAAGACAGAACTCTAATGATCTTGTCCTCTGATGCTCTTCCTACTCATCCTAGCATAAGTTAGAGCAGGAGAAAGGATCCCCATTGAGTGATGGGTGCAAGTTGCAGGGCGGTGAATCAAAGTGTCTCGATGTAGGGAAAATTTTTGGAATGCATTCAGTATGATGTGGTGGGTAGAGTGGTGACAGGTACGTGTGGAAGTGCCAGAAGTCCTGGGTCGTTCCTCCAACGCGAAACCACACTGTGTGCGTGGCCATGCTCAGAGGGCTGCTGGTCTCTCAGACTTGGTGTAAACAGTGTCTGTAAACAGTGTCTGCCTGGCTAGAGGGAGGTTCACAAGGACCATCACTTGTGGTGGCTGTGGACCCGTTCTGGTGGTGGAGCTGCATGTGTGCTTGAGATGCTTGCCATGGCGAGAAGAGGGAAGCGAGAGCGACCTGGATCCCTGGCGTTTTGAGGATGACTCTGGTGCTCTAATAATCCAAATAATGTGGGCACACACAACTTAAGAATGGGAAAGACAGTTCCCCTGAGGAGAATCGATAAAGGGAGGAAGATTCTCCCATGGTATCCTCATCCTTGTGACAGTACACATAGAAGCGGTGATGAACTGCTCAGTGAGGTGGGATGCAAGTCGGAGGGCAGAGGGTCAAGAGTGTCTAAGGCTATGGATAAATCTTGGGTAGAGTCTTAAGGTGTGGTCGGCATAGAGAAGCAAAATTCTCTACGGCTGGGAAATGAGACTCAGCAGGTCCCCCAGCGTGAGGCCGTGCTGTGTGCAGTGCGCAGCCCGGATAGGTGCCGTTTACTAGACTAGGGGTAAACAGTGCCTTTCTAGGTGGAGTACTGTGCAATTGGAGTGTCGGTTGTGCTGCCTCTGGATGGGCGATGGGCGTGGGCCTGCAGGTGGTGAACCTCCCCGAAGTCAGGAAGGCTGTTGGATCCACATAGATCTCAACCACACCTTGAGGATGATTTACCTGATCCCCCCTAAAAAACGTGAACATGTATAAAGTGAATAAGGTAAAATAATTGCTGATAGAGTAGCAGATAACAGAAAGCAAGATCATTCTTCCTGTGTTCACATATATCTCCAGATATGCATAGAGCAGCTGCGCAGATCTCCACGGGGGAGAGATGCAAGCTGGAGGACTGTGGGTCGAGATATTGTGAATAGGGTACGGGGGAAGCCCGTGTACGGACATGAGGATGTGATGGATAGATGTAAGAAAGGTACATGTGTGAGTGAGAGTGTGGTAGGGCCTGTCCTCCACCTCGAAGGTGTGCTGTGTGCGGTGCCCTGCCCAGACAGGTAGTGTTCACATGTAGTCCTAGTGAACGCTGCTGTTTGGGTAGAGTAAGGCTCACAAGAACATCGTTGGTGGTGGCCTCTGGGACAGTGATGTGGGTGGATTTGCAGATGTCATTGACCTGGATGCCTTGATACCCGAATGACCCCGGGAGCCATCTGTGTTTCTGGCATCCTCAGGATGAGTTAAGTGGTCCTTTCCTCCCAAAATGAACACAAAGAGGTTGCAGGAAGGGAAATCATTCCTCTGAGAAGAAGAGAGAAGTACAATATGCGTTTCTCTCGTGGGGTCCTGATACATCTCAATTAGGCATAGGGCGGGGTGGAGGTGGGTGCGGCTATACACTCAGGGAGAGATGCAGGTTTGAAGGCAGTGCTTTGATATCTTCTAGGGCTCTGGATATCTCATTGGTGCAGCCGATAGGATTTGACGGGAAGACAGATGAAAGCTAGTCGCGACAGTCGGAAGAGGATGGGGCGATCCTTCACCGAGAGCCCTGATGTGTGTGGTGCCCTACCCGGCCAGGTGCCGATTACTTGTATTTTGGGTAATTAGTTCCTGGTCAGGTTGAGTAACACTCAACAAGAGCAACTTTTAGGCTGGCTTTTGGAATGGTGGTAGTAGTGGAGCTGCAGTTGACTTGAGCTGGCTGCCGTGAAGTCACGAGGTCTCTGGCAGCCACCTCATCTCGGGAACATTCGGCGCAATTGTATTAGCCTTTTGCTAGCATCGTGTACACCGCCAGCTGAGCGAAATTAATGGGACTTTCCAATAGAACAAGACAGAACTCTAATGATCTTGTCCTCTGATGCTCTTCCTACTCATCCTAGCATAAGTTAGAGCATGAGAAAGGATCCCCATTGAGTGATGGGTGCAAGTTGCAGGGCGGTGAATCAAAGTGTCTCGATGTAGGGAAAATTTTTGGAATGCATTCAGTATGATGTGGTGGGTAGAGTGGTGACAGGTACGTGTGGAAGTGCCAGAAGTCCTGGGTCGTTCCTCCAACGCGAAACCACACTGTGTGCGTGGCCATGCTCAGAGGGCTGTTGGTCTCTCAGACTTGGTGTAAACAGTGTCTGTAAACAGTGTCTGCCTGGCTAGAGGGAGGTTCACAAGGACCATCACTTGTGGTGGCTGTGGACCCGTTCTGGTGGTGGAGCTGCATGTGTGCTTGAGATGCTTGCCATGGCGAGAAGAGGGAAGCGAGAGCGACCTGGATCCCTGGCGTTTTGAGGATGACTCTGGTGCTCTAATAATCCAAATAATGTGGGCACACACAACTTAAGAATGGGAAAGACAGTTCCCCTGAGGAGAATTGATAAAGGGAGGAAGATTCTCCCATGGTATCCTCATCCTTGTGACAGTACACATAGAAGCGGTGATGAACTGCTCAGTGAGGTGGGATGCAAGTCGGAGGGCAGAGGGTCAAGAGTGTCTAAGGCTATGGATAAATCTTGGGTAGAGTCTTAAGGTGTGGTCGGCATAGAGAAGCAAAATTCTCTACGGCTGGGAAATGAGACTCAGCAGGTCCCCCAGCGTGAGGCCGTGCTGTGTGCAGTGCGCAGCCCGGATAGGTGCCGTTTACTAGACTAGGGGTAAACAGTGCCTTTCTAGGTGGAGTACTGTGCAACTGGAGTGTCGGTTGTGCTGCCTCTGGATGGGCGATGGGCGTGGGCCTGCAGCTGGTGAACCTCCCCGAAGTCAGGAAGGCTGTTGGATCCACATAGATCTCAACCACACCTTGAGGATGATTTACCTGATCCCCCCTAAGAAACGTGAACATGTATAAAGTGAATAAGGTAAAATAATTGCTGATAGAGTAGCAGATAACAGAAAGCAAGATCATTCTTCCTGTGTTCACATATATCTCCAGATATGCATAGAGCAGCTGCGCAGATCTCCACGGGGGAGAGATGCAAGCTGGAGGACTGTGGGTCGAGATATTGTGAATGGGTACGGGGGAAGCCCGTGTACGGGACATGAGGATGTGATGGATAGATGTAAGAAAGGTACATGTGTGAGTGAGAGGGTGGTAGGGCCTGTCCTCCACCTCGAAGGTGTGCTGTGTGCGGTGCCCTGCCCAGACAGGTAGTGTTCACATGTAGTCCTAGTGAACGCTGCTGTTTGGGTAGAGTAAGGCTCACAAGAACATCGTTGGTGGTGGCCTCTGGGACAGTGATGTGGGTGGATTTGCAGATGTCATTGACCTGGATGCCTTGATACCCGAATGACCCCGGGAGCCATCTGTGTTTCTGGCATCCTCAGGATGAGTTAGGTGGTCCTTTCCTCCCAAAATGAACACAAAGAGGTTGCAGGAAGGGAAATCATTCCTCTGAGAAGAAGAGAGAAGTACAATATGCGTTTCTCTCGTGGGGTCCTGATACATCTCAATTAGGCATAGGGCGGGGTGGAGGTGGGTGCGGCTATACACTCAGGGAGAGATGCAGGTTTGAAGGCAGTGCTTTGATATCTTCTAGGGCTCTGGATATCTCATTGGTGCAGCCGATAGGATTTGACGGGAAGACACATGAAAGCTAGTCGCGACAGTCGGAAGAGGATGGGGCGATCCTTCACCGAGAGCCCTGATGTGTGTGGTGCCCTACCCGGCCAGGTGCCGATTACTTGTATTTTGGGTAATTAGTTCCTGGTCAGGTTGAGTAACACTCAACAAGAGCAACTTTTAGGCTGGCTTTTGGAATGGTGGTAGTGGTGGAGCTGCAGTTGACTTGAGCTGGCTGCCGTGAAGTCACGAGGTCTCTGGCAGCCACCTCATCTCGGGAACATTCGGCGCAATTGTATTAGCCTTTTGCTAGCATCGTGTACACCGCCAGCTGAGCGAAACTAATGGGACTTTCCAATAGAACAAGACAGAACTCTAATGATCTTGTCCTCTGATGCTCTTCCTACTCATCCTAGCATAAGTTAGAGCATGAGAAAGGATCCCCATTGAGTGATGGGTGCAAGTTGCAGGGCGGTGAATCAAAGTGTCTCGATGTAGGGAAAATTTTTGGAATGCATTCAGTATGATGTGGTGGGTAGAGTGGTGACAGGTACGTGTGGAAGTGCCAGAAGTCCTGGGTCGTTCCTCCAACGCGAAACCACACTGTGTGCGTGGCCATGCTCAGAGGGCTGCTGGTCTCTCAGACTTGGTGTAAACAGTGTCTGTAAACAGTGTCTGCCTGGCTAGAGGGAGGTTCACAAGGACCATCACTTGTGGTGGCTGTGGACCCGTTCTGGTGGTGGAGCTGCATGTGTGCTTGAGATGCTTGCCATGGCGAGAAGAGGGAAGCGAGAGCGACCTGGATCCCTGGCGTTTTGAGGATGACTCTGGTGCTCTAATAATCCAAATAATGTGGGCACACACAACTTAAGAATGGGAAAGACAGTTCCCCTGAGGAGAATCGATAAAGGGAGGAAGATTCTCCCATGGTATCCTCATCCTTGTGACAGTACACATAGAAGCGGTGATGAACTGCTCAGTGAGGTGGGATGCAAGTCGGAGGGCAGAGGGTCAAGAGTGTCTAAGGCTATGGATAAATCTTGGGTAGAGTCTTAAGGTGTGGTCGGCATAGAGAAGCAAAATTCTCTACGGCTGGGAAATGAGACTCAGCAGGTCCCCCAGCGTGAGGCCGTGCTGTGTGCAGTGCGCAGCCCGGATAGGTGCCGTTTACTAGACTAGGGGTAAACAGTGCCTTTCTAGGTGGAGTACTGTGCAACTGGAGTGTCGGTTGTGCTGCCTCTGGATGGGCGATGGGCGTGGGCCTGCAGCTGGTGAACCTCCCCGAAGTCAGGAAGGCTGTTGGATCCACATAGATCTCAACCACACCTTGAGGATGATTTACCTGATCCCCCCTAAGAAACGTGAACATGTATAAAGTGAATAAGGTAAAATAATTGCTGATAGAGTAGCAGATAACAGAAAGCAAGATCATTCTTCCTGTGTTCACATATATCTCCAGATATGCATAGAGCAGCTGCGCAGATCTCCACGGGGGAGAGATGCAAGCTGGAGGACTGTGGGTCGAGATATTGTGAATGGGTACGGGGGAAGCCCGTGTAGGGACATGAGGATGTGATGGATAGATGTAAGAAAGGTACATGTGTGAGTGAGAGGGTGGTAGGGCCTGTCCTCCACCTCGAAGGTGTGCTGTGTGCGGTGCCCTGCCCAGACAGGTAGTGTTCACATGTAGTCCTAGTGAACGCTGCTGTTTGGGTAGAGTAAGGCTCACAAGAACATCGTTGGTGGTGGCCTCTGGGACAGTGATGTGGGTGGATTTGCAGATGTCATTGACCTGGATGCCTTGATACCCGAATGAC
The DNA here is from genome assembly GCF_011762595.2 of Tursiops truncatus. NCBI lineage: Eukaryota > Metazoa > Chordata > Mammalia > Artiodactyla > Delphinidae > Tursiops > Tursiops truncatus. The sequence continues at coordinate 7,423,127 of NC_047055.1, forward strand.
CCCGGGAGCCATCTGTGTTTCTGGCATCCTCAGGATGAGTTAGGTGGTCCTTTCCTCCCAAAATGAACACAAAGAGGTTGCAGGAAGGGAAATCATTCCTCTGAGAAGAAGAGAGAAGTACAATATGCGTTTCTCTCGTGGGGTCCTGATACATCTCAATTAGGCATAGGGCGGGGTGGAGGTGGGTGCGGCTATACACTCAGGGAGAGATGCAGGTTTGAAGGCAGTGCTTTGATATCTTCTAGGGCTCTGGATATCTCATTGGTGCAGCCGATAGGATTTGACGGGAAGACAGATGAAAGCTAGTCGCGACAGTCGGAAGAGGATGGGGCGATCCTTCACCGAGAGCCCTGATGTGTGTGGTGCCCTACCCGGCCAGGTGCCGAATACTTGTATTTTGGGTAATTAGTTCCTGGTCAGGTTGAGTAACACTCAACAAGAGCAACTTTTAGGCTGGCTTTTGGAATGGTGGTAGTGGTGGATGCTGCCGTTGACTTGAGCTGGCTGCCGTGAAGTCACGAGGTCTCTGGCAGCCACCTCATCTCGGGAACATTCGGCGCAATTGTATTAGCCTTTTGCTAGCATCGTGTACACCGCCAGCTGAGCGAAACTAATGGGACTTTCCAATAGAACAAGACAGAACTCTAATGATCTTGTCCTCTGATGCTCTTCCTACTCATCCTAGCATAAGTTAGAGCAGGAGAAAGGATCCCCATTGAGTGATGGGTGCAAGTTGCAGGGCGGTGAATCAAAGTGTCTCGATGTAGGGAAAATTTTTGGAATGCATTCAGTATGATGTGGTGGGTAGAGTGGTGACAGGTACGTGTGGAAGTGCCAGAAGTCCTGGGTCGTTCCTCCAACGCGAAACCACACTGTGTGCGTGGCCATGCTCAGAGGGCTGTTGGTCTCTCAGACTTGGTGTAAACAGTGTCTGTAAACAGTGTCTGCCTGGCTAGAGGGAGGTTCACAAGGACCATCACTTGTGGTGGCTGTGGACCCGTTCTGGTGGTGGAGCTGCATGTGTGCTTGAGATGCTTGCCATGGCGAGAAGAGGGAAGCGAGAGCGACCTGGATCCCTGGCGTTTTGAGGATGACTCTGGTGCTCTAATAATCCAAATAATGTGGGCACACACAACTTAAGAATGGGAAAGACAGTTCCCCTGAGGAGAATCGATAAAGGGAGGAAGATTCTCCCATGGTATCCTCATCCTTGTGACAGTACACATAGAAGCGGTGATGAACTGCTCAGTGAGGTGGGATGCAAGTCGGAGGGCAGAGGGTCAAGAGTGTCTAAGGCTATGGATAAATCTTGGGTAGAGTCTTAAGGTGTGGTCGGCATAGAGAAGCAAAATTCTCTATGGCTGGGAAATGAGACTCAGCAGGTCCCCCAGCGTGAGGCCGTGCTGTGTGCAGTGCGCAGCCCGGATAGGTGCCGTTTACTAGACTAGGGGTAAACAGTGCCTTTCTAGGTGGAGTACTGTGCAACTGGAGTGTCGGTTGTGCTGCCTCTGGATGGGCGATGGGCGTGGGCCTGCAGGCTGGTGAACCTCCCCGAAGTCAGGAAGGCTGTTGGATCCACATAGATCTCAACCACACCTTGAGGATGATTTACCTGATCGCCCCTAAAAAACGTGAACATGTATAAAGTGAATAAGGTAAAATAATTGCTGATAGAGTAGCAGATAACAGAAAGCAAGATCATTCTTCCTGTGTTCACATATATCTCCAGATATGCATAGAGCAGCTGCGCAGATCTCCACGGGGGAGAGATGCAAGCTGGAGGACTGTGGGTCGAGATATTGTGAATGGGTACAGGGGAAGCCCGTGTACGGACATGAGGATGTGATGGATAGATGTAAGAAAGGTACATGTGTGAGTGAGAGGGTGGTAGGGCCTGTCCTCCACCTCGAAGGTGTGCTGTGTGCGGTGCCCTGCCCAGACAGGTAGTGTTCACATGTATTACTATTGAACGCTGCTGTTTGGGTAGAGTAAGGCTCACAAGAACATCGTTGGTGGTGGCCTCTGGGACAGTGATGTGGGTGGATTTGCAGATGTCATTGACCTGGATGCCTTGATACCCGAATGACCCCGGGAGCCATCTGTGTTTCTGGCATCCTCAGGATGAGTTAGGTGGTCCTTTCCTCCCAAAATGAACACAAAGAGGTTGCAGGAAGGGAAATCATTCCTCTGAGAAGAAGAGAGAAGTACAATATGCGTTTCTCTCGTGGGGTCCTGATACATCTCAATTAGGCATAGGGCGGGGTGGAGGTGGGTGCGGCTATACACTCAGGGAGAGATGCAGGTTTGAAGGCAGTGCTTTGATATCTTCTAGGGCTCTGGATATCTCATTGGTGCAGCCGATAGGATTTGACGGGAAGACACATGAAAGCTAGTCGCGACAGTCGGAAGAGGATGGGGCGATCCTTCACCGAGAGCCCTGATGTGTGTGGTGCCCTACCCGGCCAGGTGCCGATTACTTGTATTTTGGGTAATTAGTTCCTGGTCAGGTTGAGTAACACTCAACAAGAGCAACTTTTAGGCTGGCTTTTGGAATGGTGGTAGTGGTGGAGCTGCAGTTGACTTGAGCTGGCTGCCGTGAAGTCACGAGGTCTCTGGCAGCCACCTCATCTCGGGAACATTCGGCGCAATTGTATTAGCCTTTTGCTAGCATCGTGTACACCGCCAGCTGAGCGAAGCTAATGGGACTTTCCAATAGAACAAGACAGAACTCTAATGATCTTGTCCTCTGATGCTCTTCCTACTCATCCTAGCATAAGTTAGAGCAGGAGAAAGGATCCCCATTGAGTGATGGGTGCAAGTTGCAGGGCGGTGAATCAAAGTGTCTCGATGTAGGGAAAATTTTTGGAATGCATTCAGTATGATGTGGTGGGTAGAGTGGTGACAGGTACGTGTGGAAGTGCCAGAAGTCCTGGGTCGTTCCTCCAACGCGAAACCACACTGTGTGCGTGGCCATGCTCAGAGGGCTGCTGGTCTCTCAGACTTGGTGTAAACAGTGTCTGTAAACAGTGTCTGCCTGGCTAGAGGGAGGTTCACAAGGACCATCACTTGTGGTGGCTGTGGACCCGTTCTGGTGGTGGAGCTGCATGTGTGCTTGAGATGCTTGCCATGGCGAGAAGAGGGAAGCGAGAGCGACCTGGATCCCTGGCGTTTTGAGGATGACTCTGGTGCTCTAATAATCCAAATAATGTGGGCACACACAACTTAAGAATGGGAAAGACAGTTCCCCTGAGGAGAATTGATAAAGGGAGGAAGATTCTCCCATGGTATCCTCATCCTTGTGACAGTACACATAGAAGCGGTGATGAACTGCTCAGTGAGGTGGGATGCAAGTCGGAGGGCAGAGGGTCAAGAGTGTCTAAGGCTATGGATAAATCTTGGGTAGAGTCTTAAGGTGTGGTCGGCATAGAGAAGCAAAATTCTCTACTGGCTGGGAAATGAGACTCAGCAGGTCCCCCAGCGTGAGGCCGTGCTGTGTGCAGTGCGCAGCCCGGATAGGTGCCGTTTACTAGACTAGGGGTAAACAGTGCCTTTCTAGGTGGAGTACTGTGCAACTGGAGTGTCGGTTGTGCTGCCTCTGGATGGGCGATGGGCGTGGGCCTGCAGGTGGTGAACCTCCCCGAAGTCAGGAAGGCTGTTGGATCCACATAGATCTCAACCACACCTTGAGGATGATTTACCTGATCCCCCCTAAGAAACGTGAACATGTATAAAGTGAATAAGGTAAAATAATTGCTGATAGAGTAGCAGATAACAGAAAGCAAGATCATTCTTCCTGTGTTCACATATATCTCCAGATATGCATAGAGCAGCTGCGCAGATCTCCACGGGGGAGAGATGCAAGCTGGAGGACTGTGGGTCGAGATATTGTGAATAGGTACGGGGGAAGCCCGTGTACGGACATGAGGATGTGATGGATAGATGTAAGAAAGGTACATGTGTGAGTGAGAGTGTGGTAGGGCCTGTCCTCCACCTCGAAGGTGTGCTGTGTGCGGTGCCCTGCCCAGACAGGTAGTGTTCACATGTAGTACTAGTGAACGCTGCTGTTTGGGTAGAGTAAGGCTCACAAGAACATCGTTGGTGGTGGCCTCTGGGACAGTGATGTGGGTGGATTTGCAGATGTCATTGACCTGGATGCCTTGATACCCGAATGACCCCGGGAGCCATCTGTGTTTCTGGCATCCTCAGGATGAGTTAAGTGGTCCTTTCCTCCCAAAATGAACACAAAGAGGTTGCAGGAAGGGAAATCATTCCTCTGAGAAGAAGAGAGAAGTACAATATGCGTTTCTCTCGTGGGGTCCTGATACATCTCAATTAGGCATAGGGCGGGGTGGAGGTGGGTGCGGCTATACACTCAGGGAGAGATGCAGGTTTGAAGGCAGTGCTTTGATATCTTCTAGGGCTCTGGATATCTCATTGGTGCAGCCGATAGGATTTGACGGGAAGACAGATGAAAGCTAGTCGCGACAGTCGGAAGAGGATGGGGCGATCCTTCACCGAGAGCCCTGATGTGTGTGGTGCCCTACCCGGCCAGGTGCCGATTACTTGTATTTTGGGTAATTAGTTCCTGGTCAGGTTGAGTAACACTCAACAAGAGCAACTTTTAGGCTGGCTTTTGGAATGGTGGTAGTGGTGGATGCTGCCGTTGACTTGAGCTGGCTGCCGTGAAGTCACGAGGTCTCTGGCAGCCACCTCATCTCGGGAACATTCGGCGCAATTGTATTAGCCTTTTGCTAGCATCGTGTACACCGCCAGCTGAGCGAAGCTAATGGGACTTTCCAATAGAACAAGACAGAACTCTAATGATCTTGTCCTCTGATGCTCTTCCTACTCATCCTAGCATAAGTTAGAGCAGGAGAAAGGATCCCCATTGAGTGATGGGTGCAAGTTGCAGGGCGGTGAATCAAAGTGTCTCGATGTAGGGAAAATTTTTGGAATGCATTCAGTATGATGTGGTGGGTAGAGTGGTGACAGGTACGTGTGGAAGTGCCAGAAGTCCTGGGTCGTTCCTCCAACGCGAAACCACACTGTGTGCGTGGCCATGCTCAGAGGGCTGCTGGTCTCTCAGACTTGGTGTAAACAGTGTCTGTAAACAGTGTCTGCCTGGCTAGAGGGAGGTTCACAAGGACCATCACTTGTGGTGGCTGTGGACCCGTTCTGGTGGTGGAGCTGCATGTGTGCTTGAGATGCTTGCCATGGCGAGAAGAGGGAAGCGAGAGCGACCTGGATCCCTGGCGTTTTGAGGATGACTCTGGTGCTCTAATAATCCAAATAATGTGGGCACACACAACTTAAGGAATGGGAAAGACAGTTCCCCTGAGGAGAATCGATAAAGGGAGGAAGATTCTCCCATGGTATCCTCATCCTTGTGACAGTACACATAGAAGCGGTGATGAACTGCTCAGTGAGGTGGGATGCAAGTCGGAGGGCAGAGGGTCAAGAGTGTCTAAGGCTATGGATAAATCTTGGGTAGAGTCTTAAGGTGTGGTCGGCATAGAGAAGCAAAATTCTCTATGGCTGGGAAATGAGACTCAGCAGGTCCCCCAGCGTGAGGCCGTGCTGTGTGCAGTGCGCAGCCCGGATAGGTGCCGTTTACTAGACTAGGGGTAAACAGTGCCTTTCTAGGTGGAGTACTGTGCAACTGGAGTGTCGGTTGTGCTGCCTCTGGATGGGCGATGGGCGTGGGCCTGCAGGTGGTGAACCTCCCCAAAGTCAGGAAGGCTGTTGGATCCACATAGATCTCAACCACAGCCTTGATGATGATTTACCTGATCCCCCTAAAAAACGTGAACATGTATAAAGTGAATAAGGTAAAATAATTGCTGATAGAGTAGCAGATAACAGAAAGCAAGATCATTCTTCCTGTGTTCACATATATCTCCAGATATGCATAGAGCAGCTGCGGAGATCTCCACGGGGGAGAGATGCAAGCTGGAGGACTGTGGGTCGAGATATTGTGAATGGGTACGGGGGAAGCCCGTGTACGGACATGAGGATGTGATGGATAGATGTAAGAAAGGTACATGTGTGAGTGAGAGGGTGGTAGGGCCTGTCCTCCACCTCGAAGGTGTGCTGTGTGCGGTGCCCTGCCCAGACAGGTAGTGTTCACATGTAGTCCTAGTGAACGCTGCTGTTTGGGTAGAGTAAGGCTCACAAGAACATCGTTGGTGGTGGCCTCTGGGACAGTGATGTGGGTGGATTTGCAGATGTCATTGACCTGGATGCCTTGATACCCGAATGACCCCGGGAGCCATCTGTGTTTCTGGCATCCTCAGGATGAGTTAGGTGGTCCTTTCCTCCCAAAATGAACACAAAGAGGTTGCAGGAAGGGAAATCATTCCTCTGAGAAGAAGAGAGAAGTACAATATGCGTTTCTCTCGTGGGGTCCTGATACATCTCAATTAGGCATAGGGCGGGGTGGAGGTGGGTGCGGCTATACACTCAGGGAGAGATGCAGGTTTGAAGGCAGTGCTTTGATATCTTCTAGGGCTCTGGATATCTCATTGGTGCAGCCGATAGGATTTGACGGGAAGACAGATGAAAGCTAGTCGCGACAGTCGGAAGAGGATGGGGCGATCCTTCACCGAGAGCCCTGATGTGTGTGGTGCCCTACCCGGCCAGGTGCCGATTACTTGTATTTTGGGTAATTAGTTCCTGGTCAGGTTGAGTAACACTCAACAAGAGCAACTTTTAGGCTGGCTTTTGGAATGGTGGTAGTGGTGGAGCTGCAGTTGACTTGAGCTGGCTGCCGTGAAGTCACGAGGTCTCTGGCAGCCACCTCATCTCGGGAACATTCGGCGCAATTGTATTAGCCTTTTGCTAGCATCGTGTACACCGCCAGCTGAGCGAAACTAATGGGACTTTCCAATAGAACAAGACAGAACTCTAATGATCTTGTCCTCTGATGCTCTTCCTACTCATCCTAGCATAAGTTAGAGCAGGAGAAAGGATCCCCATTGAGTGATGGGTGCAAGTTGCAGGGCGGTGAATCAAAGTGTCTCGATGTAGGGAAAATTTTTGGAATGCATTCAGTATGATGTGGTGGGTAGAGTGGTGACAGGTACGTGTGGAAGTGCCAGAAGTCCTGGGTCGTTCCTCCAACGCGAAACCACACTGTGTGCATCGCCATGCTCAGAGGGGTGCTGGTCTCTCAGACTTGGTGTGAACAGCGTCTGTAAACAGTGTCTGCCTGGCTAGAGGGAGGCTCACAAGGACAATCACTTGTGGTGGCTGTGGACCCGTTCTGGTGGTGGAGCTGCATGTGTGCTTGAGATGCTTGCCATGGCGAGAAGAGGGAAGCGAGAGCGACCTGGATCCCTGGCGTTTTGAGGATGACTCTGGTGCTCTAATAATCCAAATAATGTGGGCACACACAACTTAGGAATGGGAAAGACAGTTCCCCTGAGGAGAATCGATAAAGGGAGGAAGATTCTCCCATGGTATCCTCATCCTTGTGACAGTACACATAGAAGCGGTGATGAACTGCTCAGTGAGGTGGGATGCAAGTCGGAGGGCAGAGGGTCAAGAGTGTCTAAGGCTATGGATAAATCTTGGGTAGAGTCTTAAGGTGTGGTCGGCATAGAGAAGCAAAATTCTCTACTGGCTGGGAAATGAGACTCAGCAGGTCCCCCAGCGTGAGGCCGTGCTGTGTGCAGTGCGCAGCCCGGATAGGTGCCGTTTACTAGACTAGGGGTAAACAGTGCCTTTCTAGGTGGAGTACTGTGCAACTGGAGTGTCGGTTGTGCTGCCTCTGGATGGGCGATGGGCGTGGGCCTGCAGGTGGTGAACCTCCCCGAAGTCAGGAAGGCTGTTGGATCCACATAGATCTCAACCACACCTTGAGGATGATTTACCTGATCCCCCCTAAAAAACGTGAACATGTATAAAGTGAATAAGGTAAAATAATTGCTGATAGAGTAGCAGATAACAGAAAGCAAGATCATTCTTCCTGTGTTCACATATATCTCCAGATATGCATAGAGCAGCTGCGCAGATCTCCACGGGGGAGAGATGCAAGCTGGAGGACTGTGGGTCGAGATATTGTGAATGGGTACGGGGGAAGCCCGTGTACGGACATGAGGATGTGATGGATAGATGTAAGAAAGGTACATGTGTGAGTGAGAGTGTGGTAGGGCCTGTCCTCCACCTCGAAGGTGTGCTGTGTGCGGTGCCCTGCCCAGACAGGTAGTGTTCACATGTAGTACTAGTGAACGCTGCTGTTTGGGTAGAGTAAGGCTCACAAGAACATCGTTGGTGGTGGCCTCTGGGACAGTGATGTGGGTGGATTTGCAGATGTCATTGACCTGGATGCCTTGATACCCGAATGACCCCGGGAGCCATCTGTGTTTCTGGCATCCTCAGGATGAGTTAGGTGGTCCTTTCCTCCCAAAATGAACACAAAGAGGTTGCAGGAAGGGAAATCATTCCTCTGAGAAGAAGAGAGAAGTACAATATGCGTTTCTCTCGTGGGGTCCTGATACATCTCAATTAGGCATAGGGCGGGGTGGAGGTGGGTGCGGCTATACACTCAGGGAGAGATGCAGGTTTGAAGGCAGTGCTTTGATATCTTCTAGGGCTCTGGATATCTCATTGGTGCAGCCGATAGGATTTGACGGGAAGACAGATGAAAGCTAGTCGCGACAGTCGGAAGAGGATGGGGCGATCCTTCACCGAGAGCCCTGATGTGTGTGGTGCCCTACCCGGCCAGGTGCCGATTACTTGTATTTTGGGTAATTAGTTCCTGGTCAGGTTGAGTAACACTCAACAAGAGCAACTTTTAGGCTGGCTTTTGGAATGGTGGTAGTAGTGGAGCTGCAGTTGACTTGAGCTGGCTGCCGTGAAGTCACGAGGTCTCTGGCAGCCACCTCATCTCGGGAACATTCGGCGCAATTGTATTAGCCTTTTGCTAGCATCGTGTACACCGCCAGCTGAGCGAAGCTAATGGGACTTTCCAATAGAACAAGACAGAACTCTAATGATCTTGTCCTCTGATGCTCTTCCTACTCATCCTAGCATAAGTTAGAGCAGGAGAAAGGATCCCCATTGAGTGATGGGTGCAAGTTGCAGGGCGGTGAATCAAAGTGTCTCGATGTAGGGAAAATTTTTGGAATGCATTCAGTATGATGTGGTGGGTAGAGTGGTGACAGGTACGTGTGGAAGTGCCAGAAGTCCTGGGTCGTTCCTCCAACGCAAAACCACACTGTGTGCGTGGCCATGCTCAGAGGGTTGTTGGTCTCTCAGACTTGGTGTAAACAGTGTCTGTAAACAGTGTCTGCCTGGCTAGAGGGAGGTTCACAAGGACCATCACTTGTGGTGGCTGTGGACCCGTTCTGGTGGTGGAGCTGCATGTGTGCTTGAGATGCTTGCCATGGCGAGAAGAGGGAAGCGAGAGCGACCTGGATCCCTGGCGTTTTGAGGATGACTCTGGTGCTCTAATAATCCAAATAATGTGGGCACACACAACTTAGGAATGGGAAAGACAGTTCCCCTGAGGAGAATCGATAAAGGGAGGAAGATTCTCCCATGGTATCCTCATCCTTGTGACAGTACACATAGAAGCGGTGATGAACTGCTCAGTGAGGTGGGATGCAAGTCGGAGGGCAGAGGGTCAAGAGTGTCTAAGGCTATGGATAAATCTTGGGTAGAGTCTTAAGGTGTGGTCGGCATAGAGAAGCAAAATTCTCTACGGCTGGGAAATGAGACTCAGCAGGTCCCCCAGCGTGAGGCCGTGCTGTGTGCAGTGCGCAGCCCGGATAGGTGCCGTTTACTAGACTAGGGGTAAACAGTGCCTTTCTAGGTGGAGTACTGTGCAACTGGAGTGTCGGTTGTGCTGCCTCTGGATGGGCGATGGGCGTGGGCCTGCAGGTGGTGAACCTCCCCGAAGTCAGGAAGGCTGTTGGATCCACACAGATCTCAACCACAGCTTGATGATGATTTACCTGATCCCCCCTAAAAAACGTGAACATGTATAAAGTGAATAAGGTAAAATAATTCCTGATAGAGTAGCAGATAACAGAAAGCAAGATCATTCTTCCTGTGTTCACATATATCTCCAGATATGCATAGAGCAGCTGCGGAGATCTCCACGGGGGAGAGATGCAAGCTGGAGGACTGTGGGTCGAGATATTGTGAATAGGTACGGGGGAAGCCCGTGTACGGACATGAGGATGTGATGGATAGATGTAAGAAAGGTACATGTGTGAGTGAGAGTGTGGTAGGGCCTGTCCTCCACCTCGAAGGTGTGCTGTGTGCGGTGCCCTGCCCAGACAGGTAGTGTTCACATGTAGTCCTAGTGAACGCTGCTGTTTGGGTAGAGTAAGGCTCACAAGAACATCGTTGGTGGTGGCCTCTGGGACAGTGATGTGGGTGGATTTGCAGATGTCATTGACCTGGATGCCTTGATACCCGAATGACCCCGGGAGCCATCTGTGTTTCTGGCATCCTCAGGATGAGTTAGGTGGTCCTTTCCTCCCAAAATGAACACAAAGAGGTTGCAGGAAGGGAAATCATTCCTCTGAGAAGAAGAGAGAAGTACAATATGCGTTTCTCTCGTGGGGTCCTGATACATCTCAATTAGGCATAGGGCGGGGTGGAGGTGGGTGCGGCTATACACTCAGGGAGAGATGCAGGTTTGAAGGCAGTGCTTTGATATCTTCTAGGGCTCTGGATATCTCATTGGTGCAGCCGATAGGATTTGACGGGAAGACAGATGAAAGCTAGTCGCGACAGTCGGAAGAGGATGGGGCGATCCTTCACCGAGAGCCCTGATGTGTGTGGTGCCCTACCCGGCCAGGTGCCGATTACTTGTATTTTGGGTAATTAGTTCCTGGTCAGGTTGAGTAACACTCAACAAGAGCAACTTTTAGGCTGGCTTTTGGAATGGTGGTAGTGGTGGAGCTGCAGTTGACTTGAGCTGGCTGCCGTGAAGTCACGAGGTCTCTGGCAGCCACCTCATCTCGGGAACATTCGGCGCAATTGTATTAGCCTTTTGCTAGCATCGTGTACACCGCCAGCTGAGCGAAGCTAATGGGACTTTCCAATAGAACAAGACAGAACTCTAATGATCTTGTCCTCTGATGCTCTTCCTACTCATCCTAGCATAAGTTAGAGCAGGAGAAAGGATCCCCATTGAGTGATGGGTGCAAGTTGCAGGGCGGTGAATCAAAGTGTCTCGATGTAAGGAAAATTTTTGGAATGCATTCAGTATGATGTGGTGGGTAGAGTGGTGACAGGTACGTGTGGAAGTGCCAGAAGTCCTGGGTCGTTCCTCCAACGCGAAACCACACTGTGTGCATCGCCATGCTCAGAGGGGTGCTGGTCTCTCAGACTTGGTGTAAACAGCGTCTGTAAACAGTGTCTGCCTGGCTAGAGGGAGGCTCACAAGGACCATCACTTGTGGTGGCTGTGGACCCGTTCTGGTGGTGGAGCTGCATGTGTGCTTGAGATGCTTGCCATGGCGAGAAGAGGGAAGCGAGAGCGACCTGGATCCCTGGCGTTTTGAGGATGACTCTGGTGCTCTAATAATCCAAATAATGTGGGCACACACAACTTAGGAATGGGAAAGACAGTTCCCCTGAGGAGAATCGATAAAGGGAGGAAGATTCTCCCATGGTATCCTCATCCTTGTGACAGTACACATAGAAGCGGTGATGAACTGCTCAGTGAGGTGGGATGCAAGTCGGAGGGCAGAGGGTCAAGAGTGTCTAAGGCTATGGATAAATCTTGGGTAGAGTCTTAAGGTGTGGTCGGCATAGAGAAGCAAAATTCTCTACTGGCTGGGAAATGAGCCTCAGCAGGTCCCCCAGCGTGAGGCCGTGCTGTGTGCAGTGCGCAGCCCGGATAGGTGCCGTTTACTAGACTAGGGGTAAACAGTGCCTTTCTAGGTGGAGTACTGTGCAACTGGAGTGTCGGTTGTGCTGCCTCTGGATGGGCGATGGGCGTGGGCCTGCAGCTGGTGAACCTCCCCGAAGTCAGGAAGGCTGTTGGATCCACATAGATCTCAACCACACCTTGAGGATGATTTACCTGATCCCCCCTAAAAAACGTGAACATGTATAAAGTGAATAAGGTAAAATAATTGCTGATAGAGTAGCAGATAACAGAAAGCAAGATCATTCTTCCTGTGTTCACATATATCTCCAGATATGCATAGAGCAGCTGCGCAGATCTCCACGGGGGAGAGATGCAAGCTGGAGGACTGTGGGTCGAGATATTGTGAATGGGTACAGGGGAAGCCCGTGTACGGACATGAGGATGTGATGGATAGATGTAAGAAAGGTACATGTGTGAGTGAGAGGGTGGTAGGGCCTGTCCTCCACCTCGAAGGTGTGCTGTGTGCGGTGCCCTGCCCAGACAGGTAGTGTTCACATGTAGTACTAGTGAACGCTGCTGTTTGGGTAGAGTAAGGCTCACAAGAACATCGTTGGTGGTGGCCTCTGGGACAGTGATGTGGGTGGATTTGCAGATGTCATTGACCTGGATGCCTTGATACCCTAATGACCCCTGGGAGCCATCTGTGTTTCTGGCATCCTCAGGATGAGTTAGGTGGTCCTTTCCTCCCAAATGAACACAAAGAGGTTGCAGGAAGGGAAATCATTCCTCTGAGAAGAAGAGAGAAGTACAATATGCGTTTCTCTCGTGGGGTCCTGATACATCTCAATTAGGCATAGGGCGGGGTGGAGGTGGGTGCGGCTATACACTCAGGGAGAGATGCAGGTTTGAAGGCAGTGCTTTGATATCTTCTAGGGCTCTGGATATCTCATTGGTGCAGCCGATAGGATTTGACGGGAAGACAGATGAAAGCTAGTCGCGACAGTCGGAAGAGGATGGGGCAATCCTTCACCGAGAGCCCTGATGTGTGTGGTGCCCTACCCGGCCAGGTGCCGATTACTTGTATTTTGGGTAATTAGTTCCTGGTCAGGTTGCGTAACACTCAACAAGAGCAACTTTTAGGCTGGCTTTTGCAATGGTGCTAGTGGTGGAGCTGCAGTTGACTTGAGCTGGCTGCCGTGAAGTCACGAGGTCTCTGGCAGCCACCTCATCTCGGGAACATTCGGCGCAATTGTATTAGCCTTTTGCTAGCATCGTGTACACCGCCAGCTGAGCGAAGCTAATGTGACTTTCCAATAGAACAAGACAGAACTCTAATGATCTTGTCCTCTGATGCTCTTCCTACTCATCCTAGCATAAGTTAGAGCAGGAGAAAGGATCCCCATTGAGTGATGGGTGCAAGTTGCAGGGTGGTGAATCAAAGTGTCTCGATGTAGGGAAAATTTTTGGAATGCATTCAGTATGATGTGGTGGGTAGAGTGGTGACAGGTACGTGTGGAAGTGCCAGAAGTCCTGGGTCGTTCCTCCAACGCGAAACCAAACTGTGTGCGTGGCCATGCTCAGAGGGGTGCTGGTCTCTCAGACTTGGTGTAAACAGTGTCTGTAAACAGTGTCTGCCTGGGTAGAGGGAGGCTCACAAGGACCATCACTTGTGGTGGCTGTGGACCCGTTCTGGTGGTGGAGCTGCATGTGTCCTTGAGATGCTTGCCATGGCGAGAAGAGGGAAGCGAGAGCGACCTGGATCCCTGGCGTTTTGAGGATGATTCTGGTGCTCTAATTATCCAAATAATGTGGGCACACACAACTTAGGAATGGGAAAGACAGTTCCCCTGAGGAGAATCGATAAAGGGAGGAAGATTCTCCCATGGTATCCTCATCCTTGTGACAGTACACATAGAAGCGGTGATGAACTGCTCAGTGAGGTGGGATGCAAGTCGGAGGGCAGAGGGTCAAGAGTGTCTAAGGCTATGGATAAATCTTGGGTAGAGTCTTAAGGTGTGGTCGGCATAGAGAAGCAAAATTGTCTACGGCTGGGAAATGAGACTCAGCAGGTCCCCCAGCGTGAGGCCGTGCTGTGTGCAGTGCGCAGCCCGGATAGGTGCCGTTTACTAGACTAGGGGTAAACAGTGCCTTTCTAGGTGGAGTACTGTGCAACTGGAGTGTCGGTTGTGCTGCCTCTGGATGGGCGATGGGCGTGGGCCTGCAGGTGGTGAACCTCCCCGAAGTCAGGAAGGCTGTGGGAGCCACATAGATCTCAACCACACCTTGAGGATGATTTACCTGATCGCCCCTAAAAAACGTGAACATGTATAAAGTGAATAAGGTAAAATAATTGCTGATAGAGTACCAGATAACAGAAAGCAAGATCATTCTTCCTGTGTTCACATATATGTCCAGATATGCATAGAGCAGCTGCGGAGATCTCCACAGGGGAGAGATGCAAGCTGGAGGACTGTGGGTCGAGATATTGTGAATGGGTACGGGGGAAGCCCGTGTACGGACATGAGGATGTGATGGATAGATGTAAGAAAGGTACATGTGTGAGTGAGAGGGTGGTAGGGCCTGTCCTCCACCTCGAAGGTGTGCTGTGTGCGGTGCCCTGCCCAGACAGGTAGTGTTCACATGTAGTACTAGTGAACGCTGCTCTTTGGGTAGAGTAAGGCTCACAAGAACATCGTTGGTGGTGGCCTCTGGGACAGTGATGTGGGTGGATTTGCAGATGTCATTGACCTGTATGCCTTGATACCCGAAAGACCCCGGGAACCATCTGTGTTTCTGGCATCCTCAGGATGAGTTAGGTGGTCCTGTCCTCCCAAAATGAACACAAAGAGGTTGCAGGAAGGGAAATCATTCCTCTGAGAAGAAGAGAGAAGTACAATATGCGTTTCTCTCGTGGGGTCCTGATACATCTCAATTAGGCATAGGGCGGGGTGGAGGTGGGTGCGGCTATACACTCAGGGAGAGATGCAGGTTTGAAGGCAGTGCTTTGATATCTTCTAGGGCTCTGGATATCTCATTGGTGCAGCCGATAGGATTTGACGGGAAGACAGATGAAAGCTAGTCGCGACAGTCGGAAGAGGATGGGGCGATCCTTCACCGAGAGCCCTGATGTGTGTGGTGCCCTACCCGGCCAGGTGCCGATTACTTGTATTTTGGGTAATTAGTTCCTGGTCAGGTTGAGTAACACTCAACAAGAGCAGCTTTTAGGCTGGCTTTTGGAATGGTGGTAGTGGTGGAGCTGCAGTTGACTTGAGCTGGCTGCCGTGAAGTCACGAGGTCTCTCGCAGCCACCTCATCTCGGGAACATTCGGCGCAATTGTATTAGCCTTGTGCTAGCATCGTGTACACCGCCAGCTGAGCGAAACTAATGGGACTTTCCAATAGAACAAGACAGAACTCTAATGATCTTGTCCTCTGATGCTCTTCCTACTCATCCTAGCATAAGTTAGAGCATGAGAAAGGATCCCCATTGAGTGATGGGTGCAAGTTGCAGGGCGGTGAATCAAAGTGTCTCGATGTAGGGAAAATTTTTGGAATGCATTCAGTATGATGTGGTGGGTAGAGTGGTGACAGGTACGTGTGGAAGTGCCAGAAGTCCTGGGTCGTTCCTCCAACGCGAAACCACACTGTGTGCGTGGCCATGCTCAGAGGGGTGCTGGTCTCTCAGACTTGCTGTAAACAGTGTCTGTAAACAGTGTCTGCCTGGCTAGAGGGAGGCTCACAAGGCACCATCACTTGTGGTGGCCTGTGGGACCCGTTCTGGTGGTGGAGCTGCATGTGTCCTTGAGATTCTTGCCATGGCGAGAAGAGGGAAGCGAGAGCGACCTGGATCCCTGGCGTTTTGAGGATGACTCTGGTGCTCTAATAATCCAAATAATGTGGGCACACACAACTTAGGAATGGGAAAGACAGTTCCCCTGAGGAGAATCGATAAAGGGAGGAAGATTCTCCCATGGTATCCTCATCCTTGTGACAGTACACATAGAAGCGGTGATGAACTGCTCAGTGAGGTGGGATGCAAGTCGGAGGGCAGAGGGTCAAGAGTGTCTAAGGCTATGGATAAATCTTGGGTAGAGTCTTAAGGTGTGGTCGGCATAGAGAAGCAAAATTCTCTATGGCTGGGAAATGAGACTCAGCAGGTCCCCCAGCGTGAGGCCGTGCTGTGTGCAGTGCGCAGCCCGGATAGGTGCCGTTTACTAGACTAGGGGTAAACAGTGCCTTTCTAGGTGGAGTACTGTGCAACTGGAGTGTCGGTTGTGCTGCCTCTGGATGGGCGATGGGCGTGGGCCTGCAGCTGGTGAACCTCCCCGAAGTCAGGAAGGCTGTTGGATCCACATAGATCTCAACCACACCTTGAGGATGATTTACCTGATCCCCCCTAAAAAACGTGAACATGTATAAAGTGAATAAGGTAAAATAATTGCTGAGAGAGTAGCAGATAACAGAAAGCAAGATCATTCTTCCTGTGTTCACATATATCTCCAGATATGCATAGAGCAGCTGCGGAGATCTCCACGGGGGAGAGATGCAAGCTGGAGGACTGTGGGTCGAGATATTGTGAATGGGTACGGGGGAAGCCCGTGTATGGACATCAGGATTTGATGGATAGACGTAAGAAAGGTACATGTGTGAGTGAGAGGGTGGTAGGGCCTGTCCTCCACCTCGAAGGTGTGCTGTGTGCGGTGCCCTGCCCAGACAGGTAGTGTTCACATGTAGTACTAGTGAACGCTGCTGTTTGGGTAGAGTAAGGCTCACAAGAACATCGTTGGTGGTGGCCTCTGGGACAGTGATGTGGGTGGATTTGCAGATGTCATTGACCTGGATGCCTTGATATCCTAATGACCCTGGGAGCCATCTGTGTTTCTGGCATCCTCAGGATGAGTTAGGTGGTCCTTTCCTCTCCAAGTGAACACAAAGAGGTTGCAGGAAGGGAAATCATTCCTCTGAGAAGAAGAGAGAAGTACAATATGCGTTTCTCTCGTGGGGTCCTGATACATCTCAATTAGGCATAGGGCGGGGTGGAGGTGGGTGTGGCTATACACTCAGGGAGAGATGCAGGTTTGAATGCAGTGCTTTGATATCTTCTAGGGGTCTGGATATGTCATTGGTGCAGCCGATAGGATTTGACGGGAAGACAGATGAAAGCTAGTCGCGAGAGTCGGAAGGGGACTGGGGCGATCCTTCACCGAGAGCCGTGATGTGTGTGGTGCCCTACCTGGTCAGGTGCCGATTACTTGTATTTTGGGTAATTAGTTCCTGGTCAGGTTGAGTAACACTCAACAAGAGCAACTTTTAGGCTGGCTTTTGGAATGGTGGTAGTGGTGGAGCTGCAGTTGACTTGAGCTGGCTGCCGTGAAGTCATGAGGCCTATGGCCGCCCCGTGATGTCGGTAGGACGCATGGTGATTTCACTCGTCTGTTGCTAGCGGTGTGAACACCCACAGGTGTGTGAAGCTGAAGGGAATTTTCCAGTAGAACAAGAGGGAATGTGAAGGATGCTGTCCTCTGATGCTGTTCATCATCTTCCTAGGAAATCTTGGAGCAGAAGAGCAGATCCTCAGTGAGTAATGGATGCGTGTTGCATGGCGGGAAATCAACGTGTCTTGAAGTTCGGAAAAGTGTTGAATGTATTCAGTGCGATGTGATGGGAACGAGGTGAACACTTTGTTTGGAAGTGCCAGAAGTACTGGGTAAGTCCTCCAACGCGAAGGCACGCTGTATGCAGGGCCGTAGCAAGACGGGTCGTGATCTGTCAAACTTGGCCTAAACACCGTCTGCCTGGGTAGAGCGAGGCTCACAAGGAATATCATTTGTGGTGGCCTTCGGACACGTTCTACTGTTAGAGCGGCACATGTCGTTGAGCTGCTTGCCATGGCGAGAAGAGGGCCCGGGCAGTGACCAGGATCCCTGGCATTTTGTGGACGAATCCGGTGCTCAAATATTCCTAATAGTGTGGGCAGCCACAGTTTAGGAACGGGAAACACAGTTTCTATGAGGAAAGGAGAGAAAGGGAGGAAGATTTTCCCATGGTATCCTCGTCTTTCTGCCAGTACTCATAGAACTGGTGATGAGATTCTCAGTGAGGTGCAGTGCAAGTCTGAGGGCAGTGGGTTAGCACTGTCTATGTATATGGATACATCTTGGGTACAGTCATCAAGGTGTGGTCGGCATAGAGCAGAAATACCTTGCTATAAATTGAGAAGGAGACTCAGCATATCCCCGCATTGAGGCCCTGCTGTGTGCCCTGCCCAGCCCGGAATGTTGCCGTTCACTAGACTAGGGGTAAAGAGTGCATTTTGGGTAGAGTATTGTGCAACCGGATTATCGGTTGTGGTGGCCTTTGGATGAGCGATGGGCGTGGGGCTCCAGGTGATCTTTCTCCCAGAAGTCAGGAAGGCCCTGGAAGCCACGTAGACCTCAACCGCATCTTGATGATGATTTACCTGTTGCAGCCCGAACAACGTGAACGTGTGTAAAGTAAATAAGGTAAAGATAATTGCTAACAGAGTAGCAGAGAACAGAAGCCATGATCATGCCTCCTGTGTTCCCATAGTTCTGTAGATATGCATAGAGCCGTTTAGGAGATCCCCAAGGGGGAGAGATGCAAGTTGGAGGGCAGTTGGTCTAGATATTTTCTAGTGTTAGAGATCAATCGAGGATACAGCCATGAGAATGTGATGGTTAGAAGCAAGAAAGGTACATGTGTGAGTGAGAAGGAGTTGGGCGTGTGATCCACATAGAAGCCGTGCGGTGTGCGGTGCCCTGTCCAGACAGGTGCTGTTGACATAGACTACCACTGACCGGTGCCCGTGTGGATAGAGTGAGGCTCACAAGAACATCGTTGTTGGTGGCCTCTGGACCAGTGTTGTGGGTGGAGTTACAGGTGCCCTTGAGTTGGCTGCCTTGATATCTTAATGACCATGGTAGCCATGTGTGACTCTGGCATCTTCAGGAGGAGTCAAGAGCTCCTTGGCTCACAACATAAAGGAAAAGAGGTTGAAGGAAGGAAAATCATTCCTCTGAAAAGAAGAGAGGAGTACAATAGGTGTTTTATTGGTGGGGTTCTGATACTTCTCCATTAGGCATATAGCGGGGTGGAGCTGTGTGCGGATATCCAGTGAGGGAGGGAGGCAGGTTGGAAGGCAGTGGTTCGATATCCTCTAGGAGTGTGGATATATCATGGGTGCAGCTGTCAAGATGTGATGGGGCGATAGATCAAAGTTACTCGCGAAGATGGGAATGGGACGGGGGAGATCCTCCACAGAGAGCCCTGATGTGTGCGGTGCCCTACTTGGACAACTGCTGATTACATGTATTTTGGGTAATCAGTGCGTGTCCAGGAAGAGTAACGCTCAAGAAGATCAACTTTTAGGCCGGCCTTCGGACGCGTGGTAGTGGTGGAGCTGCAGTTGTACTTGAGCTGGCTGCCATGAAGTCATGAGGACTCTGGCAGCCACCTCATCTCGGGAACATTTGGCGCAATTGTATTAGCGTTTTGCTAGCCTTGTGTACACCGCCAGCTGAGAGAAGCTAATGGGACTTTCCAATAGAACAAGACAGAACTCTAATGATCTTGTCCTCTGATGCTCTTCCTACTCATCCTAGCATAAGTTAGAGCAGAAGAAAGGATCCCCATTGAGTGATGGGTGCAAGTTGCAGGGCGGTGAATCAAAGTGTCTCGATCTAGGGAACATTTTGGAATGCATTCAGTATGATGTGGTGGGTAGAGTGGTGACAGGTACGTGTGGAAGTGCCAGAAGTCCTGGGTCGTTCCTCCAACGCGAAAGCACACTGTGTGCGTGGCCATGCTCAGAGGGGTGCTGGTCTCTCAGACTTGGTGTAAACAGTGTCTGCCTGGCTAGAGGGAGGCTCACAAGCAACATCACTTGTGGTGGCCTGTGGGCCCGTTCTGGTGGTGGAGCTGCATGTGTCCTTGAGATGCTTGCCATGGCGAGAAGAGGGAAGCGAGAGCGACCTGGATCCCTGGCGTTTTGAGGATGACTCTGGTGGTCTAACAATCCAAATAATGTGGGCACACACAACTTAGGAATGGGAAAGACAGTTCCCCTCAGGAAAATCGATAAAGGGAGGAAGATTCTCCCATGGTATCCTCATCCTTGTGACAGTACACATAGAAGCGGTGATGAACTGCTCAGTGAGGTGGGATGCAAGTCGGAGGGCAGAGGGTCAAGAGTGTCTAAGGCTATGGATAAATCTTGGGTAGAGTCTTAAGGTGTGGTCGGCATAGAGAAGCAAAATTCTCTACGGCTGGGAAATGAGACTCAGCAGGTCCCCCAGCGTGAGGCCGTGCTGTGTGCAGTGCGCAGCCCGGATAGGTGCCGTTTACTAGACTAGGGGTAAACAGTGCCTTTCTGGGTGGAGTAGTGTGCAACTGGAGTGTCGGTTGTGGTGCCTCTGGATGTGCGATGGGCGTGGACCTGCAGGTGGTCAACCTCCCCAAAGTCGGGAAGGCACATAGATCTCAACCACACCTTGATGATGATTTACCTGATCCCCCCTAAAAAACGTGAACATGTATAAAATGAATAAGGTAAAATAATTGCTGATAGAGTATCAGATAACAGAAAGCAAGATCATTCTTCCTGTGTTCACATATATCTCCAGATATGCATAGAGCAGCTGCGCAGATCTCCACGGGGGAGAGATGCAAGCTGGAGGACTGTGGGTCGAGATATTGTGAATGGGTACGAGGGAAGCCCGTGTACGGACATGAGGATGTGATGGATAGATGTAAGAAAGGTACATGTGTGAGTGAGAGGGTGGTAGGGCCTGTCCTCCACCTCGAAGGTGTGCTGTGTGCGGTGCCCTGCCCAGACAGGTAGTGTTTACATGTAGTACTAGTGAACGCTGCTGTTTGGGTAGAGTAAGGCTCACAAGAACATCGTTGGTGGTGGCCTCTGGGACAGTGATGTGGGTGGATTTGCAGATGTCATTGACCTGGATGCCTTGATATCCTAATGACCCTGGGAGCCATCTGTGTTTCTGGCATCCTCAGGATGAGTTAGGTGGTCCTTTCCTCCCCAAGTGAACACAAAGAGGTTGCAGGAAGGGAAATCATTCCTCTGAGAAGAAGAGAGAAGTACAATATGCGTTTCTCTCGTGGGGTCCTGATACATCTCAATTAGGCATAGGGCGGGGTGGAGGTGGGTGTGGCTATACACTCAGGGAGAGATGCAGGTTTGAATGCAGTGCTTTGATATCTTCTAGGGCTCTGGATATGTCATTGGTGCAGCCGATAGGATTTGACGGGAAGACAGATGAAAGCTAGTCGCGAGAGTCGGAAGGGGACTGGGGCAATCCTTCACCGAGAGCCGTGATGTGTGTGGTGCCCTACCTGGTCAGGTGCCGATTACTTGTATTTTGGGTAATTAGTTCCTGGTCAGGTTGAGTAACACTCAACAAGAGCAACTTTTAGGCTGGCTTTTGGAATGGTGGTAGTGGTGGAGCTGCAGTTGACTTGAGCTGGCTGCCGTGAAGTCATGAGGCCTATGGCCGCCCCGTGATGTCGGTAGGACGCATGGTGATTTCACTCGTCTGTTGCTAGCGGTGTGAACACCCACAGGTGTGTGAAGCTGAAGGGAATTTT
This sequence comes from Tursiops truncatus, assembly GCF_011762595.2. Lineage (NCBI taxonomy): Eukaryota > Metazoa > Chordata > Mammalia > Artiodactyla > Delphinidae > Tursiops > Tursiops truncatus. The sequence goes on from NC_047055.1 coordinate 7,444,580, forward strand.
CCAGTAGAACAAGAGGGAATGCGAAGGATGTTGTCCTCTGATGCTGTTCATCATCTTCCTAGGAAATCTTGGAGCAGAAGAGCAGATCCTCATTGAGTAACGGATGCGTGTTGCATGGCGGGAAATCAACGTGTCTTGAAGTTCGGAAAAGTGTTGAATGTATTCAGTGCGATGTGATGGGAACGAGGTGAACACTTTGTTTGGAAGTGCCAGAAGTACTGGGTAAGTCCTCCAACGCGAAGGCACGCTGTATGCGGGGCCGTAGCAAGACGGGTCGTGATCTGTCAAACTTGGCCTAAACACCGTCTGCCTGGGTAGAGCGAGGCTCACAAGGAATATCATTTGTGGTGGCCTTCGGACACGTTCTACTGTTAGAGCGGCACATGTCGTTGAGCTGCTTGCCATGGCGAGAAGAGGGCCCGGGCAGCGACCAGGATCCCTGGCATTTTGTGGACGAATCCGGTGCTCGAATATTCCTAATAGTGTGGGCAGCCACAGTTTAGGAACGGGAAACACAGTTTCTATGAGGAAAGGAGAGAAAGGGAGGAAGATTTTCCCATGGTATCCTCGTCTTTCCGCCAGTACTCATAGAACTGGTGATGAGATTCTCAGTGAGGTGCAGTGCAAGTCTGAGGGCAGTGGGTTAGCACTGTCTATGTGTATGGATACATCTTGGGTACAGTCATCAAGGTGTGGTCGGCATAGAGCAGAAATACCTTGCTATAAATTGAGAAGGAGACTCAGCATATCCCCCGCATTGAGGCCCTGCTGTGTGCCCTGCCCAGCCCGGAATGTTGCCGTTTACTAGACTAGGGGTAAAGAGTGCATTTTGGGTAGAGTATTGTGCAACCGGATTATCGGTTGTGGTGACCTTTGGATGAGCGATGGGCGTGGGGCTCCAGGTGATCTTCCTCCCAGAAGTCAGGAAAGCCCTGGAAGCCACGTAGACCTCAGCCGCATCTTGATGATGATTTACCTGTTGCAGCCCGAACAACGTGAACGTGTGTAAAGTAAATAAGGTAAAGATAATTGCTAACAGAGTAGCAGAGAACAGAAGCCATGATCATGCCTCCTGTGTTCCCATAGTTCTGTAGATATGCATAGAGCCGTTTAGGAGATCCCCAAGGGGGAGAGATGCAAGTTGGAGGGCAGTTGGTCTAGATATTTTCTAGTGTTAGAGATCAATCGAGGATACAGCCATGAGAATGTGATGGTTAGAAGCAAGAAAGGTACATGTGTGAGTGAGAAGGAGTTGGGCGTGTGATCCACATAGAAGCCGTGCGGTGTGCGGTGCCCTGTCCAGACAGGTGCTGTTGACATAGACTACCACTGACCGGTGCCCGTGTGGATAGAGTGAGGCTCACAAGAACATCATTGTTGGTGGCCTCTGGACCAGTGTTGTGGGTGGAGTTACAGGTGTCCTTGAGTTGGCTGCCTTGATATCTTAATGACCATGGTAGCCATGTGTGACTCTGGCATCTTCAGGAGGAGTCAAGAGCTCCTTGCCTCACAACATAAAGGAAAAGAGGTTGAAGGAAGGAAAATCATTCCTCTGAAAGAAGAGAGGAGTACAATAGGTGTTTTGTTGGTGGGGTTCTGATACTTCTCCATTAGGCATATAGCGGGGTGGAGCTGTGTGCGGATATCCAGTGAGGGAGGGAGGCAGGTTGGAAGGCAGTGGTTCGATATCCTCTAGGAGTGTGGATATATCATGGGTGCAGCTGTCAAGATGTGATGGGGCGATAGATCAAAGTTACTCGCGAAGATGGGAATGGGACGGGGGAGATCCTCCACAGAGAGCCCTGATGTGCGCGGTGCCCTACTTGGACAACTGCTGATTACATGTATTTTGGGTAATCAGTGCGTGTCCAGGAAGAGTAACGCTCAAGAAGATCAACTTTTAGGCCGGCCTTCGGACGCGTGGTAGTGGTGGAGCTGCAGTTGTACTTGAGCTGGCTGCCATGAAGTCATGAGGACTCTGGCAGCCACCTCATCTCGGGAACATTTGGCGCAATTGTATTAGCCTTTTGCTAGCATTGTGTACACCGCCAGCTGAGAGAAGCTAATGGGACTTTCCAATAGAACAAGACAGAACTCTAATGATCTTGTCCTCTGATGCTCTTCCTACTCATCCTAGCATAAGTTAGAGCAGAAGAAAGGATCCCCATTGAGTGATGGGTGCAAGTTGCAGGGCGGTGAATCAAAGTGTCTCGATCTAGGGAAAATTTTGGAATGCATTCAGTATGATGTGGTGGGTAGAGTGGTGACAGGTACGTGTGGAAGTGCCAGAAGTCCTGGGTCGTTCCTCCAACGCGAAAGCACACTGTGTGCGTGGCCATGCTCAGAGGGGTGCTGGTCTCTCAGACTTGGTGTAAACAGTGTCTGTAAACAGTGTCTGCCTGGCTAGAGGGAGGCTCACAAGGACCATCACTTGTGGTGGCCTGTGGGCCCGTTCTGGTGGTGGAGCTGCCTGTGTCCTTGAGATGCTTGCCATGGCGAGAAGAGGGAAGCGAGAGCGACCTGGATCCCTGGCGTTTTGAGGATGACTCTGGTGCTCTAACAATCCAAATAATGTGGGCACACACAACGTAGGAATGGGAAAGACAGTTCCCCTCAGGAAAATCGATAAAGGGAGGAAGATTCTCCCATGGTATCCTCATCCTTGTGACAGTACACATAGAAGCGGTGATGAACTGCTCAGTGAGGTGGGATGCAAGTCGGAGGGCAGAGGGTCAAGAGTGTCTAAGGCTATGGATAAATCTTGGGTAGAGTCTTAAGGTGTGGTCGGCATAGAGAAGCAAAATTCTCTACGGCTGGGAAATGAGACTCAGCAGGTCCCCCAGCGTGAGGCCGTGCTGTGTGCAGTGCGCAGCCCGGATAGGTGCCGTTTACTAGACTAGGGGTAAACAGTGCCTTTCTGGGTGGAGTAGTGTGCAACTGGAGTGTCGGTTGTGGTGCCTCTGGATGTGCGATGGGCGTGGGCCTGCAGGTGGTGAACCTCCCCGAAGTCGGGAAGGCTGTGGGAGCCACATAGATCTCAACCACACCTTGATGATGATTTACCTGATCCCCCCTAAAAAACGTGAACATGTATAAAATGAATAAGGTAAAATAATTGCTGATAGAGTAGCAGATAACAGAAAGCAAGATCATTCTTCCTGTGTTCACATATATCTCCAGATATGCATAGAGCAGCTGCGCAGATCTCCACGGGGGAGAGATGCAAGCTGGAGGACTGTGGGTCGAGATATTGTGAATGGGTACGGGGGAAGCCCGTGTACGGACATGAGGATGTGATGGATAGATGTAAGAAAGGTACATGTGTGAGTGAGAGGGTGGTAGGGCATGTCCTCCACCTCGAAGGTGTGCTGTGTGCGGTGCCCTGCCCAGACAGGTAGTGTTCACATGTATTACTATTGAACGCTGCTGTTTGGGTAGAGTAAGGCTCACAAGAACATCGTTGGTGGTGGCCTCTGGGACAGTGATGTGGGTGGATTTGCAGATGTCATTGACCTGGATGCCTTGATATCCTAATGACCCTGGGAGCCATCTGTGTTTCTGGCATCCTCAGGATGAGTTAGGTGGTCCTCTCCTCCCCAGGTGATCACAGAGAGGTTGCAGGAAGGGAAATCATTCCTCTGAGAAGAAGAGAGAAGTACAATATGCGTTTCTCTCGTGGGGTCCTGATACATCTCAATTAGGCATAGGGCGGGGTGGAGGTGGGTGTGGCTATACACTCAGGGAGAGATGCAGGTTTGAATGCAGTGCGTTGATATCTTCTAGGGGTCTGGATATCTCATTGGTGCAGCCGATAGGATTTGACGGGAAGACAGATGAAATCTAGTCGCGAGAGTCGGAAGGGGACTGGGGCGATCCTTCACCGAGAGCCGTGATGTGTGTGGTGCCCTACCTGGTCAGGTGCCGATTACTTGTATTTTGGGTAATTAGTTCCTGGTCAGGTTGAGTAACACTCAACAAGAGCAACTTTTAGGCTGGCTTTTGGAATGGTGGTAGTGGTGGAGCTGCAGTTGACTTGAGCTGGCTGCCGTGAAGTCATGAGGCCTATGGCAGCCCCGTGATGTCATTAAGACGCACGGTGATTTCACTCGTCTGTTGCTAGCGGTGTGAACACCCACAGGTGTGTGAAGCTGAAGGGAATTTTCCAGTAGAACAAGAGGGAATGCGAAGGATGTTGTCCTCTGATGCTGTTCATCATCTTCCTAGGAAATCTTGGAGCAGAAGAGCAGATCCTCATTGAGTAACGGATGCGTGTTGCATGGCGGGAAATCAACGTGTCTTGAAGTTCGGAAAAGTGTTGAATGTATTCAGTGCGATGTGATGGGAACGAGGTGAACACTTTGTTTGGAAGTGCCAGAAGTACTGGGTAAGTCCTCCAACGCGAAGGCACGCTGTATGCGGGGCCGTAGCAAGACGGGTCGTGATCTGTCAAACTTGGCCTAAACACCGTCTGCCTGGGTAGAGCGAGGCTCACAAGGAATATCATTTGTGGTGGCCTTCGGACACGTTCTACTGTTAGAGCGGCACATGTCGTTGAGCTGCTTGCCATGGCGAGAAGAGGGCCCGGGCAGCGACCAGGATCCCTGGCATTTTGTGGACGAATCCGGTGCTCGAATATTCCTAATAGTGTGGGCAGCCACAGTTTAGGAACGGGAAACACAGTTTCTATGAGGAAAGGAGAGAAAGGGAGGAAGATTTTCCCATGGTATCCTCGTCTTTCCGCCAGTACTCATAGAACTGGTGATGAGATTCTCAGTGAGGTGCAGTGCAAGTCTGAGGGCAGTGGGTTAGCACTGTCTATGTGTATGGATACATCTTGGGTACAGTCATCGAGGTGTGGTTGGCATAGAGCAGAAATACCTTGCTATAAATTGAGAAGGAGACTCAGCATATCCCCCGCATTGAGGCCCTGCTGTGTGCCCTGCCCAGCCCGGAATGTTGCCGTTTACTAGACTAGGGGTAAAGAGTGCATTTTGGGTAGAGTATTGTGCAACCGGATTATCGGTTGTGGTGGCTTTTGGTTGAGCGATGGGCGTGGGGCTCCAGGTGATCTTCCTCCCAGAAGTCAGGAAAGCCCTGGAAGCCACGTAGACCTCAACCGCATCTTGATGATGATTTACCTGTTGCAGCCCGAACAACGTGAACGTGTGTAAAGTAAATAAGGTAAAGATAATTGCTAACAGAGTAGCAGAGAACAGAAGCCATGATCATGCCTCCTGTGTTCCCATAGTTCTGTAGATATGCATAGAGCCGTTTAGGAGATCCCCAAGGGGGAGAGATGCAAGTTGGAGGGCAGTTGGTCTAGATATTTTCTAGTGTTAGAGATCAATCGAGGATACAGCCATGAGAATGTGATGGTTAGAAGCAAGAAAGGTACATGTGTGAGTGAGAAGGAGTTGGGCGTGTGATCCACATAGAAGCCGTGCGGTGTGCGGTGCCCTGTCCAGACAGGTGCTGTTGACATATACTGCCACTGACCGGTGCCCGTGTGGATAGAGTGAGGCTCACAAGAACATCGTTGTTTGTGGCCTCTGGACCAGTGTTGTGGGTGGAGTTACAGGTGTCCTTGAGTTGGCTGCCTTGATATCTTAATGACCATGGTAGCCATGTGTGACTCTGGCATCTTCAGGAGGAGTCAAGAGCTCCTTGCCTCACAACGTAAAGAAAAAGAGGTTGAAGGAAGGAAAATCATTCCTCTGAAAAGAAGAGAGGAGTACAATAGGTGTTTTATTGGTGGGGTTCTGATACTTCTCCATTAGGCATATAGCGGGGTGGAGCTGTGTGCGGATATCCAGTGAGGGAGGGAGGCAGGTTGGAAGGCAGTGGTTCGATATCCTCTAGGAGTGTGGATATATCATGGGTGCAGCTGTCAAGATGTGATGGGGCGATAGATCAAAGTTACTCGCGAAGATGGGAATGGGACGGGGGAGATCCTCCACAGAGAGCCCTGATGTGTGCGGTGCCCTACTTGGACAACTGCTGATTACATGTATTTTGGGTAATCAGTGTGTGTCCAGGAAGAGTAACGCTCAAGAAGATCAACTTTTAGGCCAGCCTTCGGACGCGTGGTAGTGGTGGAGCTGCAGTTGTACTTGAGCTGGCTGCCATGAAGTCATGAGGACTCTGGCAGCCACCTCATCTCGGGAACATTTGGCGCAATTGTATTAGCCTTTTGCTAGCATTGTGTACACCGCCAGCTGAGAGAAGCTAATGGGACTTTCCAATAGAACAAGACAGAACTCTAATGATCTTGTCCTCTGATGCTCTTCCTACTCATCCTAGCATAAGTTAGAGCAGAAGAAAGGATCCCCATTGAGTGATGGGTGCAAGTTGCAGGGCGGTGAATCAAAGTGTCTCGATCTAGGGAAAATTTTGGAATGCATTCAGTATGATGTGGTGGGTAGAGTGGTGACAGGTACGTGTGGAAGTGCCAGAAGTCCTGGGTCGTTCCTCCAACGCGAAAGCACACTGTGTGCGTGGCCATGCTCAGAGGGGTGCTGGTCTCTCAGACTTGGTGTAAACAGTGTCTGTAAACAGTGTCTGCCTGGCTAGAGGGAGGCTCACAAGGACCATCACTTGTGGTGGCCTGTGGGCCCGTTCTGGTGGTGGAGCTGCATGTGTCCTTGAGATGCTTGCCATGGCGAGAAGAGGGAAGCGAGAGCGACCTGGATCCCTGGCGTTTTGAGGATGACTCTGGTGCTCTAACAATCCAAATAATGTGGGCACACACAACGTAGGAATGGGAAAGACAGTTCCCCTCAGGAAAATCGATAAAGGGAGGAAGATTCTCCCATGGTATCCTCATCCTTGTGACAGTACACATAGAAGCGGTGATGAACTGCTCAGTGAGGTGGGATGCAAGTCGGAGGGCAGAGGGTCAAGAGTGTCTAAGGCTATGGATAAATCTTGGGTAGAGTCTTAAGGTGTGGTTGGCATAGAGAAGCAAAATTCTCTGCGCCTGGGAAATGAGACTCAGCATGTCCTCCAGCGTTAGGTTGTGCTGTGTTCAGTGCGCAGCCTGGATAGGTGCCGTTTACTAGACTAGTGGTAAACAGTGCCTTTCTGGGTGGAGTAGTGTGCAACTGGAGTATCGGTTGTTGTGCCTCTGGATGTGCGATGGGCGTGAGCCTGCAGGTGGTCAACCTCTCCGAAGTCGGGAAGGCTGTGGGAGCCACATAGATCTCAACCACACCTTGATAATGATTTACCTGTTCCCCCCTAAAAAACGTGAACATGTATAAAATGAATAAGGTAAAATAATTGCTGATAGAGTATCAGATAACAGAAAGCAAGATCATTCTTCCTGTGTTCACATATATCTCCAGATATGCATAGAGCAGCTGCGGAGATCTCCACGGGGGAGAGATGCAAGCTGGAGGACTGTGGGTCGAGATATTGTGAATGGGTACGGGGAAAGCCCGTGTACGGACATGAGGATGTGATGGATAGATGTAAGAAAGGTACATGTGTGAGTGAGAGTGTGGTAGGGCCTGTCCTCCACCTCGAAAGTGTGCTGTGTGCGGTGCCCTGCCCAGACAGGTAGTGTTCACTTGTAGTACTAGTGAACGCTGCTGTTTGGGTAGAGTAAGGCTCACAAGAACATCGTTGGTGGTGGCCTCTGGGACAGTGATGTGGGTGGATTTGCAGATGTCATTGACCTGGATGCCTTGATATCCTAATGACCCTGGAAGCCACCTGTGTTTCTGGCATCCTCAGGATGAGTTAGGTGGTCCTTTCCTCCCCAAGTGAACACGAGAAGCGAGAGCGAACTGGATCCCTGGCATTTTGAGGACGAATCTGGTGCTCGAATATTCCTTATAGTGTGGGCAGCCACAGTTTAGGAACGGGAAACACAACCTTACACCTAAAGCAATTAGAGAAAGAAGAACAAAAAAACCGCAATGTTTGCAGAAGGAAAAAAATCATAAAAGTCAGAACAGAAATAAATGAAAAGAAATGAAGGAAACAATACCCAAAGGTCAATAAAATTAAAAGCCGGTTCTTTGGGAAGATAAACAAAATTGATAAACCATTAGCCAGACTCATGAAGAAAAAAGGGAGAAGAGTCAAATCAATAGAATTAGAAACGGAAAAGGAGAAGTAACAACTGACACTGAAGAAATACAAACGACCATAAGAGATTACTAAAACCAACTCTATGCTGATAAAATGGACAACCGAAAAGAAATGGACAAAGTCTTCAAAAAGCACAGCCTTCCGAGACTGACCCAGGAAGAAATAGAAAATATAAACAGCCCAATCACTAGTGTTGAAGTTGAGACTGTGATTAAAAATCTTTCAACAAACCAAAGCTCTGGACCAGAAGGGTTCACAAATGAATTCTATCAAACATTTAGAAAAAAGCTAAAACTATTCCTTCTCATACTCTTCCAAAATGTAGCAGAGGAAGGAACACACCCAAACTCATTCTACGAGGCCACCATCAACCTGATACCAAAACCAGACAAAGATGTCATAAAGAAAACTATAGGCCAATATCACTGAGGAGCATAGATGCAAAAATCCTCAACAAAATACTAGCAAACCGAATCCAACAGCATATTAAAAGGATCATACCATGATCAAGTGGGGTTTTCCCCAGGAATGCTAGGATTCTTCAATATACACAAGTCAATCAATGTGATACCCCATACTAACAAATTGAAGGAGCAAAACCATACGGTCATCTCAATAGATGAAGAAAAAATTTTGACAAAATTCAACACCAATTTATGATAAAAACCTTCCAGAAAGTAGGCATAGAGGGAACTTACCGCAATATAATAAAGGCCATATATGTAAAACCCACAGCCAACATCATTCTCGTTGCAGAAATAGTGAAACCATTTCCAATAAGATCAGGAACAAAACAAGGTTGTCCACTCTCACCACTATTCTTCAAAATAGTTTTGGAAATTTTAGCCACAGCAATCAGAGAAGAAAAGAAATAAAAGGAATCCAAATCGGAAAAGAAGAAATAAGGCTGCCAGTGTTTGCAGATGACATGATACTATACATAGAGAATGCTAAAGATGCTACCAGAAAACTACTAGAGCTAAACAATAAATGTGATAAAGTAGCAGGACACAAAATTAATGCTCAGAAATCTCTTGCATTCCTATACACTAATGCTGAAAAATCTGAAAGAGAAATTAAGGAAACACTCCCAGTTACCATTGCAACAAAAAGAGTAAAATACCTAGGAATAAACCTACCTCAGGAGACAAAAGACCTGTATGCAGAAAACTATAAGACACTGATGAAAGAAATTAAAGATGATACAAACAGATGGAGAGATATACCATGTTCTTGGATTGGAAGGATCAACATTTTGAAATTGACTATACTCCCCTACGCAATCTACAGATTCAATGCAATCCCTATCAAACTACCACTGGCATTTTTCAGAGAACTAGAACAAAAAATTTCACAATTTGTATGGAAACACAAAAGACCCCAAATAGCCAAAACATTTTTTTTTAACATCTTTATTTGGAGTATAATTGCTTTACAGTGGAGCTGGAGGAATCAGACTCCTGCACTTCAGGCTATACTACAAAGCTACATTAATCAAGACAGTATGGTACTGGCACAAAAACAGAAATATAGATCAATGGAACAGGATAGAAAGCCCAGAGATAAACCCTTGCACATATGGCCACCTTATTTTTGATAAAGGAGGCAAGAACGTATAATGGCAAAAAGACAGCCTCTTCAATAATTGGTGCTGGGAATACTGGATGGCTACATGTAAAAACTGAAATTAGAACATTCCCTATCACAATACACAGAAATAAATGCAAAATGTATTAAAGAGCTATATATAAAACCAGACACTATAAAACTCTAGAGGTAAACATAGGCAACACACTCTATGACATAAATCACAGCAACATCCTTTTTGACCCACTTCCTAGAGAAATGGAAATAAAACCAAAGTATACAAATGGGACCTAATGAAATTTAAAAGCTTTTGCACAGCAAAGGAAACCATAAACAAAAAAAATCCAACCCTTACAATTGGAGAAAATATTTGTAAATGAAGCAATTGACAAAGGATTAACCTCCAAAATTTACAAGCAGCTCATGCAGCTCAATATCAAAAAAAAAAAACAACCCAATCTAAAAATGCACAGAAGATGTAAATAGACATTTCTCCAAGGAAGATATACAGATTGCCAACAAACACACGAAAGGATGCTCAACATCACTAATCATTAGAGAAATGCAAATCAAAACTACAATGAGGTATCACCTCACACTGGTCAGAATGGCCATCATCAAGATCTACAAACAATAAATGCTGGAGGGGATGTGGAGAAAAAGGAACCCTCTTGCACCATTGGTGGGATTGTTAATTGATACAGTCACTATGGAGAACAGTATGGAGATTCCTTCAAAAACTAAAAATAGAACTACCATACGACCCAGGAATCCCACTGCTGGGCATATACCCTGAGAAAACCATAATTCAAAAAGTGTCATGTACCAAAATATTCACTGCAGCACTATTTACAATAGCCAGGTTATGGAAACCACCTAAGTGTCCATCGACAGATGAATGGATAAAGAAAATGTGGCACATATATACAATGGAATATTATTCAGCCATAAAAAGAAATGAAATTGAGTTATTTGTAGTGAGGTGGATGGACCTGGTGTCTGTCATACAGAGGGAAGTAAGTCAGAAAGAGAAAAACAAATACCATATGCTAGCACATATAAATGGAATATTAAAGAAAAGAAAAAACGGTTGTAAAGAACCTTGGGGCAGGACAGGAATAAAGTCGCAGATGTAGAAAATGGACTTGAGGACATGGAGAGGGAGAAAGGTAAGCTGGGACAAAGTGAGAGTGGTGTGGACATATATACACTACCAAATGTAAAATAGATAGCTAGTGGGAAGCTGCCACATAGCACAGAGAGATCAGCTCAGTGTTTTGTGACCACCTAAAGGGGTGGTAGGGAGAGTGAGAGGGAGACGCAAGAGGCAGGAGATATGGGGATATAGTATACGTATAGCTGATTCACTTTGTTATAAAGCAGAAACTAATACACCATTGTACAGCAATTATACTCCAATAAAGATGTTTAAAAAAAAGAAAGGATACTGACGGAAAAAAAAAAAAGAAGAATGGTGAGAGTGGACATCCTTATCTTGTTCCCAATCTTAGAGGAAGAGCTTTCAACATTTCACCTTTAAGTATGATGTTAGCTGTTGGTTTGTCATACTGGCCTTTCTTATGTTATGTTCCTATGTTACCCAATTTATTCAGTGTTTGTATCATGAAAAAATGTTGTACTTTGTCAAATTCTTTTTCTGTATCTATTGAGATTATCATATTTTTAAATGTTTCATTCTATTTATATGGTATATCATTTTTATTGATTCACAAATGTTGAACCATTTTCAGCCTTTTGTGGGACAAATTCTTCTTGATCATGAGGTAAGCTCTTTGTAATGTGCTACTGAATTTGGTTTGTTAATACTTTGTTGAGAACTTTGCATCTAATTTCATCAGGAATCTTGGTCTGTAGTTTTCTTTTTGTGTAGTGTTCATATCTAGCTTTGGTATCAGGATAATGTTGGCCTTGTAACATTATTTTGCTAGTGTTCCATCCCTTCAAATTCTTTGGAAGAATGTGAGAAGGATTGGCATTAATTCTTTTTTACATGTTTCGTAGAATTCACTAGTGAAACCATTTGGTCCTGGGTTTTTATTTGCTGCGAGGTTTTTTCTTTCTGTTTTTTTTTTGCAGTACGTGGGCCTCTCACTGCTGTGGCCTCTCCCGTTGCGGAGCACAGGCTCTGGACGTGCAGGCTCAGTGGCCATGGCTCACAGGCCCAGCCGCTCCGCGGCACGTGGGATCTTCCCAGACTGGGGCGCGAACCCGTGTCCCCTGCATCGGCAGGCGGACTCTCAACCACTGCGCCACCAGGGAAGACCTGCTGCGAGGTTTTTGATTACTGATTCAATCCCCTTACTTGTTATTGGTCTGTTCAGATTTTCTATTTCTTCATAATTCAGCCTTGGTAGGTTGTATAGTTCTAGGATTTTATCCATTCATTCTATTTCTTCATAATTCAGCCTTGGTAGGTTGTATAGTTCTAGGATTTTATCCATTCATTCTAGGTTACAAACTTTGTTGGCATGTAATTGTTGATAGTATTTTCTTATAATCCTTTGTATTTCTGTGGTATCACTTATAGTGTCTCCTCTCTCAGTTCTGATTTTCCTTTATTTGAGCTCTCTCTTTTGTCTAGCTGAAAGTTTTTCAATTTTGTTTATCTTTTCAAAAAATCTACTCTTAGTTTTGTTGATCTTTTCTATTTTTTTCTATTCTTTATTTCATTTTTTTTTCTGAAAATGCACACAGGTGTAACAAAACCTCTTCTTTGGATTTTCAGGCATTATCATGGAAACCTGAATTTTTAGTGTCATCCTTGCCAGGAAATGCAAGAGACATACCTAGAAATCAGTAGGCATAATTTTCAATGATATTAATCTAAATACACTTCAAGCGATACAATTTCTGTGCTTAAACTTCACAACTATGTGAGCCCATTTATTTCCTCATTGATTAACCTTCTTTCAGGTGAGTTTTGCAATTGTGCACATGCATGCATGAAGAGGAATAACAAAGGTAGTTAATGTTGGTAGAATTGTTTATACACATTAGTGGGTGAAAATGCATGTCATGAGCAGAGGAACTAAGTAGAAAAAACTTGAAGAATGAATAAGAAAATTTAGAGAAAATTATGTAGAAGTTGGTAAATAGACTGAGTAAAAGTACAAAAAAAATAGTAATGGGGATTGAGTTAATAGATGTAAACCACTTAGAACAGTGCCTGCCACACAGAATTTACTAAATACATATTAATGATAACTACTAAGAATGCCATCTAATAGCAAGAATTGAAGTTGTTTGGTATCCAGACTACACACATTATTCACATCTTGGTAGCTACGTGCATATATTCTAAATAGGAAACCAACATTTTAGTAGTGAATGTGCTTTGTTAAGCACATAATCTGCTATAGAAATTATATCATTTGCATCCATGTTGATTTTCACCAAAAGTATTTTTCCATGTTTTTTAATTGAGCCTCATGAGAAATTTGTGAGTTTGATGTAATAATAACCTTCTCATGAGGATTAAATGATATAATTCTTATAAATATCTCACAACAATTACTTGCGTAGTTTTAGTATCTGTTTTTATGGATGTAATAATGTGACCCTTTGAAATCTTACCTGGTTTCTGTCAGGTGGCATAACACTTGAGTGGCCTGGATTCTTTTGTTAAATTGCAAAATTGTTTTTCTTTCTTAAAATATGCTTATTCACAACAGTCTGTAATACTTGTACTTTGTAACTAGTGAAATAGGCAGATAAATGCAAAGAAATTGCTAATCTTTCTCCTTACCCTCTTTATTTTCATCCCCTGAGGTGGTAGAATACCAACATCTTGGTGCACATTATCTTACATCAGTACAACTGAAGAGCATTTTAATTGAAGATTATAAAAAGTACACTTAATGGCCTGCTCTCTAAGTTTATTTCAAGGAGAAAAGAAGTTATGCTTCATGCAGATGTACTTCACCTACTGTTCATCAGGGGACTAATAGAAAAGATGAAAAATTAGGTCTTCCGATGACAACTAAGTCTTTTGGTGAACTACTAATGGAAAATAATGATATAGGATTTGTTTGCACACAAGAACGATGTTTGTAAATCTGAGGATTTTATCCCCTTGTCCAAAAGTTTTATATAGTAGTTGTTACAGTTATAGTTATCCAGGCCCTATGTTTTAACAATTCAACTCAGTAAGTTCACTGTATAAGCATATCTCATTTACTCTATTATTTACGTTGATGACCATGATAGACATTCTGTATATCAGTGTGTGTGTATGTGTGTGTGTGTGTGTGTGCACTCGCATGTGCATGTGTGTGTTTCTCCAAATAATGGTCAACAAATTCAGAGAGCTCTAATTATTGGACACAGTTAAGAGAAAAGCAATTCACTAACTCTTAGAAAGAAGTAACTAAGGTAACATACGTTGCTTCTCATAATGTGCAAAATCATTTATGTTTTACTTACTCTAGCCTTATTAAATTTTCTTTCTCCTATAGAGCTAGAACTAATGTCAGTAGCATCCCCTTTCTGCAGCTTTTGGAGCATTGAGCTAAGGGGTTAGCTAAGTTGAGAGTGCAGAGGCCTAAATGAGTTCTATAAAATGAAGTAACTGCATGCTGTGTAGGTTGGCAAATTGAAGCAATCTTAAGATGGGTTTAGGAGTATACAGTATGAAGCCAAGGGCTTGGATTCCCGAGAAGATCATGGGAAAGAATCAAAATGGGTGAATGTGAGGGCACAATGATCTGGAAGAATACCAGTACTAAGATGCCTTTGGATGAGTTTTTCCTTTCCCCTAAGCCAGTGGAGTGTGTGGGTGAATCCCAACAGTGCCGTACTCAACCCTGACTATCTCTATTATCGTGGATAATTGAAAGCCATCTGCACTGGGGTTCTTTACTTTCCCATTATAACCAAAGAATCTATGCAAAAATTGCCTAGCTGTAGTCCGAAGAGACTCAAAATGTTCAGCACTTATTGGGTAAGATCTCCCAGGATTTGCTCTGAATAATCACATCAGGTGGTCCAGAGTAGAGCCCTTATAAAATGTTTTCTGAAAATCCCCAAAGTCTCATAACATTGAAATTACAAATCTCTGTTCTGTGTTATTTTAGAAAGAACATATCCTAAATATCAAAGCTTTAAAAAATACCTCCCAAATGAATTTTTAAGGTCTGAGAGACAGGACAGAGTATCTAGAACTAGCATACAGAAATTACTAAAGACGTTTGATAAAAACTGACTTAACTGGTCATGCAATTGAACTTTTAGTTCTGAGAAATTAAGCATATTGCAGAACATGCTTTCATATAATCTTAAAGATGTCAAATCCATTGTCTTGTAAAAGGGCTTTAGTAATTATATGTCAGTCTTAAGAAAATCAGTTCTACCAGTTGTGAGAAGATTCTATTTCAGTGTCTAATGATCCTCATTATTATAAGACTTTTTATTATTTAAACTTCAATCCTTCAAATCACAAGTTAAGCCTTACATTTTTTCAATCCTACCATATCCTCTCAATTTTTTTGTGGATTTTCAAAAATGCAGCTAATATCAATCATAACTAAGGTTTGTAAAACATTCATACATCCATTATCTTATTAAATCATAACAACCCTGTGATACAAGTACTGTTATTATCTCAGTTTTACAAGACATGGAACTGATGATGATATACTTTATTCAAAGTCACATCTATCATGTGGAGGAGCCACTTGCTCAAAAATTCTAGTATATACGATTAGAGGGGCAGTGACAAAGTACTTCAGCAGTGATGTCACTTCAAGTCATCTGTTCTCAGGACTTTACTCTGATGGGAAACGCCCTCCTACATGATAATAGTAGCTACCACTATTTGCGAGGCAACATTCTAAGCATTTAATATGTATATTAACTGAATCCTTACAGAAACCTTAATGTAGTTATTATTATTATCCCTGTTATACAGATGAAGAAACTGAGGCTCAGAGGTGAAGTAAGTTTTCCAAAGTCACGCAAGTAAGCAGGCAGTGTCAGGATTGCAATCCAGGTAATCAGGCTCTGGAGTCTGTACACTATCGTTGGCATTATACTGTCAGCCAATAGAACTGAAGGAGAATCACTGGGGCTATACCTGGTTTAGCAATCTAATTTCTGCAATCATGGCCTTAACTTTGGTTAACTAATCTGATGAGCTATTGAGTTTTATTGATCATCCCAGGTGCCTCCATGGCATACAGTCAAAATGTTCAATTAGGCATTCCTTCAGTGTCAAAGAAGACAAAAGTGAAAAAGTCATGTTCATACTCACCCTTCTTTACTCTTTAGAATATTCAGAGGACTTAATCAGGGACTTCTTTCAGTTCACAAGTATAGGGAAAAGCCTGTGTCATTGAGCAGCTAACTCTAAAACCTCCAAATTCAAGCAAGGTCTCAGACACTTATCATGGGGGAAAAGACCTACATGGGAAGGAAATGAGTTTCCCCAAATCTTCAGATGTGTTAGATGCTGTTAAAATAGACATGAAAATTATCTTTAAAATTAAACAGTTTTTAATTGAAATCAATGAAACCGAGCCCCTCCTCTGGCTTCTGAAAGGGAATACTTCTTTCCCATTCCTGAGCAGTGGCAGTTGGGTTAATGGAAGACTCAGCATTCTCATCTTCTGGCCTTCTCACGCCCTCTTCCACGGGGGAGAAGTGACTCAAGGTGATCTGTGAGTTCTTAAGAAGAGCCCAGATCTGGGAGGTCAAGCCCCTTTCCACATCGTCCTTTTGGAAAAGAGATGCTGTAGGAAGCATCTCTGCATGACTAGGTCTTTTTTTTTCTTTTGAAAGAAAAAGCCAAGTTCCCTATGTGTATTGTCATTGTGTGTGACCCTTGAAGGTCTTCCTAGAAGAGTGAGACAGCCCATCAACTTGTCGAATACAGTAGGGGCTGGGAACTTTGGGGCACCATGGGAATTTGAGACACCTCCCCTGCCTCCCAGCCCCATAATCATGACATTCTTGGGGAAATCTTGAACTTCAACAGGATATAGAAAGGGGTTTCAAGCCAATCTTATCCTTTTCTTAAAGTGAAAAGAGACCTTAGATGGACATCTGAAGCATATATATGACTTTCTGCAAAATTATCCTTTCAAACAGAATATTTTAAAACACTTCTTTTTATCATTTTTATGAGGAGGGAGTATCAAGAATAACTATTGAAATATCTTTTATAGGAATGAGAATTAATGTGTTTCCCTTGATTTCACACTGACATTTGATGAAACTCTGTACTTTCCTGACATTAGCCTGACATTGATTTCCACATGGAAGAAGAGTGTGAAACACAGAAGTCATATACATGTTTGGCATATAGTAAGTACACAGGTAATATGTATTGAACTAAATTTCGTTGGGATTTAAACGTTATTACACGACAAATAATATATAACCCACAAAGGCATGTGACAAATTAAACATTTACATGGGAGGGTGTGGTTCCTCACTGTGATTATCATATACATATGTATCTATATGTAATATCTATATATCTATATTTACATATGGTTATAGGCATATAGATATATAACGAAATTCTGTGACATCTGTTGTCAGTCAGTTTGTTGTTTGGGTTTAGCCGAGAAGATATCTGTGGGACTGTTTATTTCTTAGGAGGAACCTACAATTCCAGTAGTCTGGCTGGAGGTGAACCGTGATCCTCAGACCCATTTACCTTTGGCAGAAAACCAGCAAGCTTCCATTCAGACTTTCATCCTACTTTCAGATCTTTCTTTATCTTCCTCCTTATACCTCATCCAAGGAATCACTGTAATTGTCCTTTGGCATGCCAGCTGATATTTTCAGCTTCCTGTCTCTTTGCCCGAGGGAAAAATGCTGATTTCCTCTGCTATTTGGCAAATGTCAAAAGAAAAAGACTGGCTACACTATGTATTCCTTTCAGCAGCATGAATGAACATCCTGTATTTTTCCCCCAATCAGGAGAAGATTTAACTAGCTCAAACTTAATTAGCCTAAGCTCAGAGAGTTTGTTCCTATTATTTCTCTATTGCTTCTCCTTCATTTGTTCCTTTTTCTCTTCTAAGAATGATGATCCTAAGGCTTTAAGAATTATATGCCTTTATATATTTGCATATCATGTTTGTGTCTAAATTTTTAATAGGTTCTGGGAGAGTTTTCTGAATTCTTCTGCTTTGGTTTTCTGCAATAATCTATCTCCTGTTCACTGCCTCCATGGTATTTTTTTTTCATTCTGTAATTGTGTTTTTTTATCTGAAAGCAATCTTGCTTGGTTTCATATTGCTTTGTCTTCATCTATGAAATATTCTCTCAAAACTCTTGGAAAATATGAAATAGAATTTATCTAATGTTTTCTCCAGTTCCATGGAGTAAATCTCTTTCATTGGGAGAAATCTTATTCCTTGGTCTACCCATTTTCTTTGGTAGTACCAACTCTTTTCAAATATCTGTGCAGTTGTTCTGTTTTCACACTCTAACCAGAGTGGTCTCTACTAAGTTCTGCTAGTTGGGATGGGTTTCTGTACAAATAGTTTTTTTCTGAGAAGTGGGGTTTTATATTTTTGTAGTTGTATATTTCTAGATTGATGATCTAGTTGATCATAAGTAACTATGGAGGGGATAGATGCCTGTGAACAGTGCTGCACCCAGCAGTTTCTTGCTCTGTTGGTAATGGTAGCATGGAGTTAGAGGACTTTCCCCTTCCCAGGTGGTCTTGACTGCCCTTTCTGAGCCGGTTGCAGCCCTGTCCTCTCTCTGCACCCATACTGGGGAGAAAGTAGGCACGTGAGCTCCCTGGCCTGCCGCTCCACAATCTGTGGAGTGGAGTCGTTCTAAGATGGTTGCACTGTCCCCATCCCCGCACTGCCCCACAGGTCCAGGAGCTTACATGCACTTCCACCCTGGGCGTGGGGATTTAAGAGCTTCTGTTCAGGGTTCCCATCCACTTACCTCTGCACCCCTCAACTGGCGTTTTATTCATGTGTGGAAGAAGAACAGAATAGTATTTCCCTTGACCTCCTATCCATACCACACCTTTTAGAACGTCCCCAGTTTCTTGCCTATTGATGGATTCCTTCTGTTTTCCAGCAATTGTACAGACTTCCCTATTTTTATATTTGTGTGAGCATTTTACTTAACAGAATGTTTAGTGCATTGTTTTCCATAGTGAAAACTTGAAGACTAATAAAAGGTTAGCTAAATTATTTATATCCATTAAATATGAGGCCATTGAAATGAATGTAAATCCATATTTATTTCTAAGTGAGAAAAGCATGTTACAATGTTTATGGCATAGCATGATGACCATTAACATTTTTGGTAACATTATATATAATTAGAGAAAGACAGAAAAATCTCAATGTTAGATGAAGTCATTCTAACATTAGAAATTTGAGGAAAATTTTTAATCTCCCCTCCCATGTCCAGTGGGAGGTCCAGTATCTCCTCCAATATTTCTGTGAATTCTTCACTTCTAGTTCTGAGTTGCTTCTTTTTAACTCTTGTGCTTCACCTTCCCTGGCTCCTTTATTCTCCCAAACCATTACTTCATCCATTCAAACTGTCACAGACACAGTATTTGTGTTTATTGTGGTTAAGAAGGTGGTGCCCACTGAAATGGAGCTTACATTCTCACCCAGGGCATTTGTAGATGTGTTACTGATGACTTGACTGAATGCAGGGGAAGCCATTTGACATCCTTGTTCTTTAAATTTCTCTGGCTAATATGGCCACCTTTCCTCACAGGTGCCATCCTCCTAGCAGACTACTCAATTTTCAATTTCCTCTCTCTCTCTGTCTCTCTCTCTCTCTGTCTCTCTCTCTCTCTCTCATCTCTCTGTCTTTCCCTCTTTGCCTCTCTGTCTCTGTCTCCCATTGAATACCTGTCTTTTCTTTCCTTTTTTTCCGGAACAGTTAGTTTCTTATTTTATTTCCTTCTTCCATTCATATGGATGGGACCTCATGTTTTTCATCCCCAAGTGCTTATCAAGGCATTTATCTAATCAAATACAATTTTCTTTCCTAAAAAGAGCTCTAGTATTGGCTTTTAAAGCAATTAATTTGACTACCTCACTGCATGTATTTATTGCTTTGCAAAAACATGTACTATAGATAGAGACAGATAGAGTCATCCAAATGGAAGATATTATCTCTGGGATTAGGGGTGATTTTATTCCTTATTTCATTACTGATAATCTGCATTTTCTATTTTCCAAAACAAGTGTATATTACTTAATAATCTTTAAAAACAAGCAAGCAAAATAAAGCTTTAATAAAACCCTCAACCTTTCCAACTTTTCTACTTGAAAATAGAATATAATTGTTCACAAGTTATCTTTTCAGGTTTCAAAAGTTTTGACGCGTATCTTATTTGTAAACTGAAGTCTTTTACATACTGTATAGTTTTAAACTGATTTCAACAAAATCAGTATAATTAAGTATAAACACACAATTTCAGTATATACATATTAACCTATAGAAAAGGCAGACTGAAACAGTTAAATGGGTTAATTTGGGGGCAAGAATAGGGATTTACTTTAAATCCTCTGTATGGTTTTAAATTTTTGCAATCAGGTTAATGTATTACAGTTATTTTAAAAACTGAAAAGAAATATACACACAAAACATACAGCAGGAGCTTCTCAGGAGCCTTGTAAATTTATTTTCCATTAGAAAACACCCTTCATAGGTGATTTTGAGGGGTTGACTATTTTACACAGTAGTACCTTGTCACAACTTGATTAATCATGGTATAGTGAATGGAGATTCTGCTGTTAACTAGTTATACAACATTAGGCAACCCATTCCATCTAATATATCTTGTGCCACCTGCAAAATGAGGGACTTACTCTATGTTGGGATGTGTAATTCCCAGGTCCAACATTTTTGTGACCCCACTGAACATTAATTTAGAGATCCAGGACAAAAGGGGAAGAGTATGTGTTAGTGGGTAAAGTGGTTTCTGTGAGTAGGAAACAAGGGTTCATTTTGCTGAGAAGAATTGCTGAAGACCCACAACTGCCTTGACATCCTTGCAGTATAAAGGGCTTAGAGCTGATGCTCTTACAGCCCTCCTTTGCCAAATATTTTCTATATAATTTGTGATTATTTTCCCCATGACAAAAAGTGATGGGATTTTATAGAATGTGTAAATAAGAGATATGATTTCCAGCCAGATGCACTGGGCTGCATCTACTCTGTAGAGAGAAGGATGCTGGCATCTAGACGTACAATATTCTCAGTTTGGGGTTACTCCCTGGTAGTAACTGAGTTGCAACCCAAAGCTGCGTCAAGAAGCCACCTGGCACTTTGCAAAGTCATGCCTTTTCCTTCAAATCAGTTTGAAAATCACTACCTTGCTTTAATCTTTTAAGCAATGTCCCTAGTGACATGAAAGAGTGCTACTTCTCTAAGTGCCTGGACTTAGCACTAAAATATCTGGCCCCTCTTGTGCCCAAATTAAAACTACTATTTATAAAGGGAAATCACTTGTATGAACATAACACAAGACACCCTGCTCAGCTTCAGTACAAAGTACATAACTTTAATCTGTAATGGAAATAAGTCTGTAGAGATCTGGTTTCAGTAACGGTCTACTTTTCTTATTTACAATTATGGAGTGCCTCAAAAATAGTGGAGGCAACAGTTTTATAATAATCATTACCTACCATTCTGGCCAAGTGAAATTTAAAAGCCTTCGTCATATGCAGGAATGAGGAGCAAACTCTTAAGAGAGAAGATTATAGGTCTTCACTGGGTCTAGTTGTGTTGCTGTTGCTTCACGCTTAGTTCATAAGCCAGGTGCCCCCTATTGTCTGTTCCATATGACACTCACTGTGAGATCTTCAGGCCATTTTTTCAAGTCTACTAAATTTATCGTTGCAAGTATGCTCAAAGTATCTAAATCATAATGCTCTCATTCTGTCTTATTTGTTGAAAATGCATATTGGTATGTAGGCTTATTTTATTATTAAAAAACAGTTACCTCCCATTTTGCTGTGTCTTATCTAAATAATCCTGAACTGTGTCGAGCCAGGAATTAATTAGTTTTATATTTCTTATGTTAATTTCTCTCACTTTCCCTGTTAGTTTCAATGGAAATCTGTTTTATTAGCTTAATAACACTTCTATCCTTCTGTGCTAATGGGATTTTTTCATTAAAAATTCAAGGATTTCATATAGGCCTGAATAAATAGGAAATAATTGAATGACAGGGCTGATAAATGGGAACTCTCCAGGTGCCCAGCTTCTGTAACCCCTTCAAGTCCCTGAATAGAACTGACCCTGCCCCATGTGCCATGACAGCTCAGCAATGGGCAGATCCAGTATCAAGGCAGTTATCTGAACATGACCAGGAGGCTCAGAACAGAATGCAGGCAAATTGACTATTTCTTTTAAGGCAAAATTTCAAGGGTCTGACCTATGGAATCAGGGAAAATGACTGATGCTTTCTACACACAGAAAAAAAGCAGATGAACAACTATTCCCAAAGGTTAGATGTCATTCATCGAATTCCATTAAGCAATCAAGTACCAGATGACTCAGAGTCACACTGTTCCTTATGTTGGGAAAACTTCCATTCCACCCACCCCATGCATTAATGCCCCAGCCCCTCAACAAGGAAGGTCTCTCACCTGAGAGAATATGTCATTATAAGCAGGGTGCTAATTGAGAGAGGTCTAACTTGAGGAAGGCTCTAATAGGCTCAATTTTAATGATCATCCTCCACAGAAGAACATATTATACAAAGAGAGCTCTAGAAGTGGCAGTGAGGGCATACTTGGCACTGAGGAGTTTAGGGGATGTTCTGTAAGATTCACAACGTCTTAAAGTGACTGTGAAGGATTCAAGAAAACAGGTGAAAGCCAGGATCCCTGGAGGTGTTCCTGTGACCTATTTATTTTATTTTATTTTATTTTATTTATTTATTCTGGCCAAACCGCTGGGGATGTGGAATATTAGTTCCCCTACCAGGGATCGAACCCGCACCTCTTGCATTGGAAGCATGGAGTTTTAACCACTGGACCACGAGGGAACTTCCTATTTCTTTTTATTTTTTAAAAGTGTGGTAAAGTATACATAACATTTGACATCTTACATTTTTAAGTGTACAGCTCAACGGCATCAAGTACATTCACATTGTTGTGCTGTCATCACCATCCATCACAGAACTCTCTTCATCTTGCATAACTGAAACTTTGTACCCATAAACAACAATTCCCCATTACCCACTCTCCCTGGTAAGCACCATTCTACTTTCCGTCTCTATGAATTTGACGACTCTAGGCACTTTATATAAGTGAAAGTATACAGTATTTGTCTTTTTGTTATTGTCTTGTTTTACTTAGTATAATGCACTCAAGGTTCATCCATATTTTGGCATGTGTCAGAATTTCCTTCCTTTTTAAGGCTGAATAATACTCCATTGTATGGCTATACCATATTTTGTTTATCCATTCATTCATCAGTGGACCCTTGGGTTGCAATGGCATATTTCTAAATTAAAATCAAATTATTCCTGGACACTATCTGATACTAGGTTATCAAAATTGTGTGCTAGAGAAGTTTCTGGTTTACCATGAAACTCCTATTCATGACAGTTTAGCTTTCTGAGCAGATAACAAAAGAGACAAGAAAAGCCTCGTGGTATAATCGCTGTTTGGTGGGAAGCAGTAACAGCACTCATTTAATGCATTTCCTTGGCTACTTGTGGTTTTGATAATATATTTTTTTAATCAGAGCGCTAATCATTAATTTAAAATGAATAAAATTCCAATAGCACAAGTTCTCTCTTAAAAACCTGACACACCTAATAACTTCGTGCTTTTGATGGTATAAATTCCATAGGGTCACGTGGAAGTTTGTCTTGTAAAGATGTAGGCGTTTGGTGTATTATGGGTGAAAAGTGGTGTTTTAATAGCATTACAATGAATATTGCATACTTTACAAAACCGCTTATGTTTTAAAATATTTTTTTTCAAAATGATCTTTTGGAAACTTTGGAAATACCCAAAAAAAGTTCATAGTAGGCTAGCACAAGGATTTTCAGCTTGCTGTAACATCATGTCCTGGTATTTGATGTCTTTTCTTAATCCCCTTGTTGTTTTCTCTTTCTTCTCTATTTCCCACTGTCCTTTCAATTTCCCCCTTTCCACCTTGCTTACTCCTTTTTAGCCTTGCCCTACCTCATCCTGCGCTGGACCTCCAGGTGTCTTCATAAGCATTGCTCAGCGCTGCTGATGGCTCTGAGAGAAAGAGCAGCTGTCAGTGGATTGTGACACGCAGCTAAAGATCATTAGACTCCCTCACCCATGCAAATGGATACATCAGAGTTGCCCTAGAACATGTTAAGTTACAATGAAGTATTATAGACATTCTTGCTCATAAAAGCAAATTTCAAATAGTTACTTTGTTCTTAAGAAGAGTAATTGCTAGTTTGGATCTTCAAGGAATTTACATACTAAGTAAAGCAAACAGTGACAATATAAATTCTACCCTATTACAGATATATGTCTGAAAAGGCACATGTTTTCAGTGAGGATTTTCCTTGGGTTCTTTTCTCCCTTGAGTCTCCTGGATCTTTGGATTTCTCCATGATCTTAATTGCAGTCAACACTAAAATTTGGATCATTCTGCATCTATGGCGATTCTGATGTGAAAATGCACGCAAATAGCATAACGCCACTTTTTTTTTTTTTTTTTTTTGCGGTACGCGGGCCTCTCACTACTGTGGCCTCTCCCATTGCGGAGCACAGGCTCCCGATGCGCAGGCTCAGCGGCCATGGCTCACGGGCCCAGCCGCTTCACGGCATGTGGGATCTTCCCGGACCGGGGAACAAACCCGTGTCCCCTGCATCGGCAGGCGGACTCTCAACCACTGCGCCACGAGGGAAGCCCTTCCCACATTTTTAGTAGCTATAGACTTTGGTTATAGCAAACAGATTTTGTTATATTCATTGAAGCCCTAAGTCACAAAAATACTAGCTTCTCAGTTGAAAGGAAAGGCTACCACTGGATTAATCTCTCTATCCGTCTGACTCTGTCTCTGTTTCTCTCTCTCCACATACACAGGGCTTGTTTCCACTTAAGCTGGGCAATCTTTTTTTCTTTTTCTTAACATTTTATTGGAGTATAATTTCTTTACACTGTTGTTAGTTTCTGCTGTATAACAAAGTGAAGCTGGGCAATCTTAAGCAATGCAGTCTTTCTCCTCTCTTGCTCTTACTTTTTTCCCTCCGTAAGATGGAGAAGACTAAATGATCTCTAAGAGGCCTTCCCACTCTAAGTGTCTTTATTTCAAAGTCTATGAATAACCATGACACTAATATCCACATTGCTACCTCCCTTTTAAAATGACCTATGCTCTGGGAAAGAGAGTTTGATGAATGTTGTAAAAATCACTTCCTGGAAATGCGACTAGCCATTTTCATAATGGATCTGATTTCATGCACCTAGCTTTAAAAGAAGCAATTTGCTTGCCAGATTGCTAAATTGAAAACTATCATTGTGATAAGGAAATTAATGGTTAACATTTATGACCATTTAAAAAATTCACTCCACATTTGTAAGTTCTCAAGCACAGCCTAGAGAATTCCATTAAAGTGTTAGATTTCTGTTGTACAAATGAATATCTTAAAGTACAAGTGAATTGAGATATAGGGTATAGCTGATGTATTTAAATTTAAATGTTATATGCAGTAGGTACTGAGCACACCATAAAGCTAGCTGCAAATGTTTCATTTACTTTTAAAGAGTGACATGGAAATTATATTTTTGAGCAAAAAGGGTTTAGTTAAATGGTTGATGATAATACTCACCTCCCTAAAGTGAAGCACATCTAAAATATGTTTATCTTTCTGAGTCCAAACCAATAAAAGGACATGCTTATTTACTTGCTATATCAAGTATAACCCATAGCTTTATAAACAAACCAAGATTAATGGTAGGAGTATCTGTAACCAAGATATTAAACTATTGATTTGGGAAGACATGTCATGCTTCTGACTTGATTATTTTCAACATATCTCTAAGCATAAGCACCATTAAACAAATAAAATGCAATGAAATGTGGGCTATGCTAAGTTATCTCTTCCTCAAACCTCCATTCATTATAGAGACTGGAAAGCATAGAAAGCTCCAGACACTGGAAAAGAGAATCTCCATGATTGTGGATGGCTCCCACTTGGTGGTCTTCAAAGGGCATCGTTACCCAGGAATGAAAACAGACTCTGAAATGAGTCTGTTCAATGAGTCTGAAGTAGCATGATAGGTGCCTCATTGGCCTTTCTTATAAGTCATAATATTGCTCTTGATGTTTAAAATATAATGCCAATAAGAGCATTTTAAAAATGCATTTTTGTATTGTGGGAGTTGGGCTTGTGGGTAAATACTGATGTATATAGCATCTCTGGATTGAGTTTTGAAGGAATGAGAAAGTCTTTTTTATATTTATCTTTCTTCTTTCCTTTTCTCCTTCCTCTCTTACATAGTCAGATATTAAATATTCAAAAGAAACAAAAATGCATAAAATATGACTTGGTATGAAAGATGAAAGGGGAAAAAGTATAGAAACAAAATGATCTGGTTCTGAACTAAAATTGCAGACCATGCTATTCTACACATGTGCTAAGGATATAACCACAAAATTGTCTCTAAGAGTCATAGCAGCCATTAAGAAAAGGGAGAATCTGTATGCTGTAAAAGCCACAATATCCGTGAAGTACAAATATATCAATGATACAATGGATGTATAATTCTTGGTAGAGAGGCCAGGAAGTTTTCCCAGGCATCCACAGAAACAGTACTGGTTAGTATAATGACTAAGGTCTCTAACACCATATATGTAACAATGACTTTCATTGGGTTGTTGCTTAATATGACTCAATAGAAGTTAATGGTACAGTATCATACCAAAGCATAATTTGGGAAAAGCCATTCTGCTGGAGAGCCAGTATAATTAAATCTATGTGCCTAAGGAGTGGGATTGCTGGGTCATGTGGTAACTCTATTTTTATTTTTCCATAGTGCCTGCACCAATTTACATTCCCACCAACAGTGTAGGAGGGTTCCCTTTTCTCCACACCCTCTCCAGAATTTATTGTTTGTAGACTTTTTGATGATGACCATTCTGACTGGTGTGATGTGATACCTTATTGTAGTTTTGATTTGCATTTCTCTAATAATTATCAATGCCGAGCATCTTTTCATGATTTCACATTTTTAACCACCATAACATACTGCTTCCTCGTGCGAGAGCTTTTCTCATTATCCCAAAATGGCATTTCAGAAAGGAGCAGAGGGCCACTAGACAGCAAAGCATTTCATAAAGACAACTGCTGACCTTGACTTACCCAAATAGAACAATGTAGCACTCCCAAAGACCTAAATCCACTTTGGCCTGGCAGGCAGGGAAAAGAGAGCTGTAGTTGAAATCAGGTGACCTAGATTTTAGTCCTTCTGATGCCACCTAGAGTAAGTTTCTACTCCTCTTTGGCTCAGTTTCCCCAACTATACAATGAGGGTTTTGAACTAGAATGTGTGGGGTCTCAACCAGGGTAGCATAGTAATATCACCTGGAAAACTTGCAAAGCACATTGCTCAGGCCCTGTGCCAAATTTACTGAGCAGTCAATGTGGGCTAGATGCTGTGGAAGTTAGAGAGTTAAGCTTTCTTTCTTTTTATTTTTATTTAAAAATTTTTATTTTATATTGGATCATAGTTGATTAACAGTGTTGTGTTAGTTTCAGGTGTACAGCAAAGTGATTCAGTTATACACATACATGTATCTATTCTTTTTCAAATTCTTTTTCCTTATAGGTTATTACAGAATATTGAGCAGAGTTCCCTGTGCTATACAGTAGGCCCTTGTTGGTTATCTATTTCAAATACAGCAGTGTGAAGAGTTAAGCTTTCTAAGACCAGCTTCTCCTTTGCAAGAAGTCTTTATGGCTTGATGCATAAAGAAACAATTCTACCTATACAGGGGGTTTTGCTGTGTTAGAAGCTAGAGGTGCATATGTGAATCCAGCTACGTCTATAAAAGCAGAAACACTGTCACTCTTTCATGGTGGAGGACACTTGAAAAGGTGCCATGGGGAAAAGCTGAGGATTAACGGCCAGACCATACCTATAAGGACCCAGGACAGGCTGCTGAAGTGAACAAACCCCCAGCATTGACTACTGGAAGCAGATCTAGACACATTAGGAATCCCAATAAAGCACTGAGGAATAAGGACAAAGCCACCGACTTTGCAGTCATGTGTGCTCGCTGGAAATCACAGATTTGTGATTTACCAGCTCTGTCACCTTGGGCAAATTTATTTGACTTCCCTGAGCTTCCATTTCTGCGATTGGAAGATGGAGATGAATAGTACGGGACTCATGGGGTTTTATTCTTGTTGTGCTGTGTGGTGTTATCGTTAACATTTACTGTGTCCTTTCAACTTGTCAGGCGTTCTTCTAAGTGCTTCACGTGTGTGATTTCATTTCATCTTGACCAAACACCAAAGAACATGGCAAAATCACCCACCTGGTAATCAGTCAGCCTGGATCCAGTTCGTCTGATTCCAGAGGACACACTATCTCTGAAAGAAGGTGGATGCTCCAGGATTACTCGTTCCGCTTAGCATGGACAACAGCTCCAAATGGACAGAAGCTACTAAATTGCCTCTTTACAAGCTGAGTCCATTAAATCCTCTCCATTATGAAAATGGCTTCTCTAGTTCCACAAAGTGCTTTTCACAAGATTCATTAAACTTCCTTTCCCCACGTACATGTCATTTTATCAGGGTGTCAGAAATATAGTTATTAGTGCCGTGGGATTTCATGGACTCATAAAATAATAATGTTAAGCTAGAAAAGCCCTGAGGCATTGTTTTGTCTATTCCTCTCATTTTACACATGGGGAAACTGAGGCTTGGTGTGATTTAACCATGAAAACCCACCAGGCTTGTGACTGAATCAGAATAAAAGGTCAAGTTCTCTGTCACTTAAGTCAATGCTCATTTTACTTTATCACTCATTAATATCAGCAAGCAACCTTGCAAGCAGCTACCACTAGTGCTTCATTCATTCATTCATTTATTCAAGAGATATTTATTGAGCACTTACCATGTGCCAAGCACCATGCAAAACCCTGGGGTGAGGAGACATAAGCAGTGCTTGGCTCAAGCAACCCACAGTCTCTCTTACTGGAACAGGTGGGAGGGTGGGGGAAAGCAAGGGGAACCCTGTAAATCAGCAGTTCTTTACTCTGGCCTCATACTAGAATTCCCTTGGAATCTTTAAAGAGTGATAATGCCAAAAATGTCTAGGGACCCACCCTAGACAAGTTGCATAAGAATCTCTGCAGGTAGGGCCTGGGCATCTGTGGTGCCTGAGTGACAGTAATGAGCCCCTAAATTTGGTAACCTCTGCTCTAAGTGCATGATGTTCAGAAAGTGGTCAAGAAAACTATGGAAAGGAGAGTGCTTATGCTAAGGCTTAGCAGGAAATTGCCTTTGCAAGTTAAAGAAAACCTGGCTGGAGGGTCAGTGGCTCTAGGAATAACCAAAATATATTAATGTGGAGCTCATAGCTTAGCACACTCAGGAGTGGGTCAAATCACACAGCATAATACTGGCTACTTTGTCATTCCTTATACTGACAGATTTTTTTTTTATATTTATGAGTCAACAATTGGCTACCAAGCCCTATAAGAGACACTATCACATATAGGGGTGCATTTAATCCTTATATCACTATGAGGTAGGTGCAATCATTATGCCCATTTTGCAGTTGAGGAAACTAAGACTCCAGGAGATGAACTTGCTCGAGATCACAGAGGAAGTGGCAGAACCAAGGTTTAAATATATGCTTTCTAGGAGGAGCTTCAAGATGGCGGAAGAGTAAGATGCGGAGATCACCTTCCTCTCCACAAATACATCAGAAATACATCTACATGTGGAACAGCTCCTACAGAACACCTACTGAACGCTGGCAGAAGACCTCAGACCTCCCAAAAGGCAAGAAACTCCCCACGTACCTGAGTAGGGCAAAAGAAAAAAGAATAAACAAAGATAAAAGAATAGGGACAGGACCTGCACCAGTGGGAGGGAGGCGGGAAGGAGGAAAGGTTTCCACACACTAGGAAGCCCCTTCGTGGGCAGAGATGGTGGGTGGCGGAGGGGGGAAGTTTCGGAGCCACGGAGGAGAGCGCAGCAACAGGAGTGCATAGGGCAAAGCGGAGAGGTTCCCACACAGAGGATCGGTGCTGACCGGCACTCACCAGCCGGAGAGGCTTGTCTGCTCACCCGTCGGGGCGGGCGGGGATGGGAGCTGAGGCTCAGGCTTCGTTTGGAGCGCAGGGAGAGGACTGCGGTTGGCTGCGTGAACACAGCCTGCAGGGGGTTAGTGCACCACGGCTGGCCGGGAGGGAGTCCGGGGAAAAGTCTGGACCTGCCAAAGAGGCAAGAGACTTTTTCTTCCCTCTTTGTTTCTTGGTGCGCGAGGAGAAGGGATTAAGAGTGCTGCTTAAAGGAGCTCCAGAGACAGGCACGAGCTGCTGCTATCATCACGGACCCCAGAGACGGGCATGGAACGCTAAGGCTGCTGCTGCCACGACCAAGAAGCCTGTGTGCGAGCACAGGTCACTCTCCACACCTCCCCTCCTGGGAGCCTGTGCAGCCCGCCACTGCCAGGGTCCCGGGATCCAGGGACAACTTCCCCGGGAGAACGCACAGCACGCCTCAGGCTGATGCAACGTCCTGCCGGCCTCTGCCACCACAGGCTCGCCCGCACTCTGTGCCCCTCCCTCCCCACAGCCTGAGTTAGCAAGGGCCCCCCAATCAGCGGCTCCTTTAACCCCATCCTGTCTGAGTGAAGAACAGACACCCTCAGGTGACCTACATGCAGAGGTGGGTCCAAATCCAAAGCTGAACCCCGGGAGCTGTGCGAACAAAGAAGAGAAAGGAAAATCTCTCAGGAGCAGCGGATTAAATCTCCACAATCAACTTGATGTACCCTGCATCTGTGGAATACCTGAATAGACAACGAATCATCCCAAATTGAGGAGGTGAACTTTGGGAGCAAACATATATATATGTTTCCCCCTTTTTTTCTTTTTCCGTGTGGAGGACAGGCTATTGGCGCTCCAGCCAGGAATCAGAGCTGTGCCACTAAGGTGGGAGAGCCAAGTTTACGACACTGGTCTACAAAAGACCTCCCAGCTCCACGTAATATCAAATGGTGAAAATCTCCCAGAGATCTCCCATCTCAATGCCCAGACCCAGTTCCAGTCAACGACCAGCAAGCTACAGTGCAGGACGCCCTATGCCAAACAACTAGCAACAGAGGAACACAACCCCACCCATTAGAAGAGAGGCTGCCTAAAATCTTAATAAGGCCACAGACACCCCAAAACACCACCAGACGTGGACCTGCCCAACAGAAAGAAGAGATCCAGCCCCATCTGCAAGAACACAGGCACCAGTGCCCTCCACGAGAAAGCCTACACAACCCACTGAACCAACCTTAGCCACTGGGGACAGACAACAAAATCAACAGAAACTACGAACCTGCAGCCTGCGAAAAGGAGACCCCAAAAACAGTAAGTTAAGCAAAAGGAGAAGACAGAGAAACACACAGCAGATGAAGGAGCAAGATAAAAACCCACCAGACCTAACAAATGAAGAGGAAATAGGCAGTGTACCTGAAAAAGAATTCAGAATAAAGATAGTAAAGATGATCCAAAATCTTGGAAATAGAAAGGACAAAATACAGGAAACGTTTAACAAGGACCTAGAAGAACGAAAGACCAAACAAACAGAAATGAACAACCCAATAAATGACATTTAAAATCCTATAGAAGGGATCAAAAGCAGAATAACTGAGACAGAAGAACGGATAAGTGACCTGAAAGATAAAATAGAGGAAATAAATACTGCAGAGCAGGATAAAGAAAAAGAAGGAAAAGAATTGAGGACAGTCTTGGAGACCTCTGGTACAACATTAAATGCACCAACATTCGAATTATAGGGGATCCAGTAGAAGAAGAAAAGAAGAAAGGGACTGAGAAAATATTTGAAGAGATTATAGTTGAAAACTCCCCTAATATGGGAAAGGAAATAGCTAATAAATCCAGGATGGACAGAGAGTCCCATACAGGATAAATCCAAGGAGAAACATGCCAAGACACATATTAATCAAACTATCAAAAATTAAATAGAAAGAAAAAATATTAAAAGCAGCAAGGGAAAAACAATACGTAACACATAAGGGAATCCCCATAAAGTTAACAGCTGATCTTTCAGCAGAAACTCTGCAAGCCAGAAGGGACTGGCAGGACATATTTATGGTGATGAAAGAGAAAAACCTACAACCAATATTACTCTACCCAGAAAGAATCTCATTCATATTTCACAGAGAAATTAAAAGCTTTACAGACAAGGAAAAGCTAAGAGAATTCAGCAGCACCAAACCAGCTTTACAACAAATGCTAAAGGAACTTCTCTAGGCAGGAAACACAAGAGAAGGAAAAGACATACAATAATAATCCCAAAACAATTAAGAAAATCATGATAGGAACATACATATCGATAATTACCTTAAATGTAAATGGATTAAATGCTCCAGCCAAAAGACATAGACTGGCTGAATGGATACAAAAACAAGACCCATATATATGCTGTCTACAAGAGACCCACTTCAGACCTAGGGACACATACAGACTGAAAGGGAGGGGATGGAAAAAGATATTCCATGCAAATGGAAATCAAAAGAAAGCTGGGCTAGCAATTCTCATATCAGACTAAATAGACTTTAAAACAAAGACTATTACAAGAGACAAAGAAGGACACTACATACTGATCAAGGGATCAACCCAAGAAGATATAACAATTGTAAATATTTATGCACCCAACATAGGAGCACCTCAATACATAAGACAAACACTAACAGCCATAAAAGGGGAAATCATCAGTAACACAGTCATAGTAGGGGACTTTAAATCCCCACTTTCACCAATGGACAGATCATCCAAAATGAAAATAAACAAGGAAACACAAGCTTTAAATGATACATTAAACAAGATGTACTTAATTGATATTTATAGGGCATTCCATCCAAAAACAACAGAATACACATTTTTCTCAAGTGCTCATGGAACTTTATCCAGGATAGATCATATCTTGGGTCACAAATCAAGCCTTGGTAAATTTAAGAAAATTGAAATCATATCAAGTATCTTTTCTGACGACAATGCTATAAGACTAGATATCAATTACAGGAAAAAATCTGTGAAAAACACAAACACATGGAGGCTGAACAATACACTACTAAATAACCAAGAGATCACTGAAGAAATCAAAGAGGAAATCAAAAACTACCTAGAAATAAATGACAATGAAAACACGGCACCCCCAAAACTTATGGGATGCAGCAAAAGCAGTTCTAAGAGGGAAGCTTATAGCTATACAAGCCGACCTTAAGAAACAAGAAACATCTCAAATAAACAACATAACCTTACACCTACAGCAATTACAGAAAGAAGAACCAAAAAACCCCAAAGTAGAGAGAAGGAAAGAAATCATAAAAATCAGATCAGAAATAAATGAAAAAGAAATGAAGAAAATGATAGCAAACATCAATAAATCTAAAGGCTGGTTCCTTGCGAAGATAAACAAAATTGATAAACCATTAGCCAGACTCATCAAGGAAAAATGGGAGAAGATTCAAATCAATAGAATTAGAAATGAAAAGGAGAAATAACAACAGACACTGCAGAAATACAAAGGATCATGAGAGATTGCTACAAGCAACTCTATGCGAATAAAATGGACAACCTGGAAGAAATGGACAAATTCTTAGAAATGCATAACGTTCTGAGACTAAAACAGGAAGAAATAGAAAATATGAACAGACCAATCACATGCACTGATACTGAAACTGTGATTAAAAATCTTCCAACAAACAAAATCCCAGGGCCAGATGGCTTCACAGGTGAATTCTATCAAACATTTAGAGAAGAGCTAACACCTATCCTTCTCAAACTCTTCCAAAATATAGCAGAGGGAGGAACACTCCCAAACTCATTCTACGAGGCCACCATCACTCTATTACCAAAACCAGACAAACATGTCACAAAGAAAGAAAACTACAGGCCAATATCACTGATGAGCATAGATGCAAAAATCCTCAACAAAATACTAGAAAAAAGAATCCAACAGCACATTAAAAGGATCATACACTATGATCAAGTGGGGTTTATCCCCGGAATGCAATGATTCTTCAATATACGCAAATCAGTCAACGTGATACACATAATGAAAAATTGAAGGATAAAAACCATATGATCATCTCAACAGATGCAGAAAAAGTTTTTGCGAAATTCAACACCCATTTATGATAAAAAACCCTCCAGAAAGTAAGCATAGAGGGAACTTTCCTCAACATAATAAAGGCCATATATGACAAACCCACAGCCAACATCGTCCTCAATGGTGAAAAACTGAAACCAATTCCACTAAGATTAGGAACAAGACAAGGTTGCCCACTCTCACCACTCTTATTCAACAGTTTTGAAAATTTTAGCCACAGCAATCAGAGAAGAAAAAGAAATAAAAGGAATCCAAGTCAGAAAAGAAGTAAAGCTGTCACTGTTTGCAGATGACATGATATTATACATAGCGAATCCTAAAGATGCTACCAGAAAACTACTAGAGCTAATCAATGAATTTGGTAAAGTAGCAGGATACAAAATTAATGCTCAGAAATCTCTGGCATTCCTATACACAAATGATGAAAAATCTGAAAGTGATATTGAGAAAACACTCCCATTTACCATTGCAACAAAAAGAATAAAATGTCTAGGAATAAACCTACCTAAGGAAACAAAAGACCCGTATGCAGAAAATTATGACACTGATGAAAGAAATTAAAGATGATACAAATAGATGGAGAGATATACCATGTTCTTGGATTGGAAGAATCAACATTGTGAAAATGACTCTACTACCAAAATCAATCTACAGATTCAATGCAATTCCTATCAAAATACCACTGGCATTTTTCACAGAACTAGAACAAAAAATTTCAAAGTTTGTATGGAAACACAAAAGACCCCGAATAGCCAAAGCAATCTTGATAAAGAAAAGCGGAGCTGGAGGAGTCAGGCTCCCTGACCTCAGACTATACTACAAAGCTACAGTAATCAAGACAGTATGGTATTGGCAGAAAAACAGAAATATAGATCAATGGAACAGGTTAGAAAGCCCAGAGATAAGCTCAGGCACATATGGTCAACTTATCTTTGATAAAGGAGGCAAGAATATACAGTGGAGAAAAGGCAGCCTCTTCAAGAAGTGGTGCTGGGAAAACTATATAACTACATATAAAAGAATGAAATTAGAACACTCCCTAACACCATACACAAAAATAAACTCAAAATGGATTAAAAACCTAAATGTAAGGCTAGACACCATCAAACTTTTAGAGGGAATCATAGGCAGAACACTATGACATAAATCACAGCAAGATCTTTTTTGACCCACCTCCTAGAGAAATGGAAATAAAAACGGAAGTAAACAAATGGGATCTAATGAAACTTAAAAGCTTTTGCACAGCAAAGGAAACCATAAATAAGACCAAAAGACAACCCTCAGAATGGGAGAAAATATTTGCAAATGAAGCAACTGACAAAGGATTAATCCCCAAAACATACAAGAACCCCATGCAGCTCCATATCGAAAAAACAAGCAACCCAATGCAAAAATGGGCAGAAGACCTAAATAGACATTTCTCCAAAGAAGATATACAGACTGCCAACAAACACATGAAAGAATGCTCAACATCATTAATCATTAGAGAAATGCAAATCAAAACTACAATGAGATATCATCTCACACCGGTCAGAATGGCCATCATCAAGAAATTTACAAACAATAAGTGCTGGAGAAGGTGTGGAGAAAAAGGAACCCTCTTGTACTGTTGGTGGGAATGTATATTGATACAGCCACTATGGGGAACAGTATGGAGGTTCCTTACAAAACAAAAATAGAACTACCATGCGACCCAGCATTCCCACCACTGGGCATATACACTGAGAAAACCATAATTCAAAAAGAGGCATGTAACAATATGTTCATTGCAGCTCTATTTACAATAGCCAGGACATGGAAGCAACCTAAGTGTCCATTAACAGATGAATGGATAAAGAAGCTGTGGCACATATATACAATGGAATATTACTCAGCCATAAAAAGGAATGAAACTGAGTTATTTGTAGTGAGGTGGATGGACCTAGAGACTGTCATACACAGTGAAGTAAGTCAGAAAGAGAAAAACAAATACCGTATGCTAACACATATATATGGAATCTAAACAATAAAAACAAACAAACAAAAGAAAATGGTCAGAAGAACATAGGGGCAAGATGGGAATAAAGATGCAGACCTACTAGAGAATGGACTTAAGGATATGGGGAGGGGGAAGGGTAAGCTGGGATAAAGTGAGAGAGTGGCATGGACATATATACACTACCAAACGTCAAATAGATAGCTAGTGGGAAGCAGCCGCATAGCACAGGGAGATCAGCTCGGTGCTTTGTGACCACCTAGAGGGGTGGGATAGGGAGGGTGGGAGGAAGGGAGATGCAAGAGGGAAGAGATATGTGGACATATGTATATGTATAACTGATTTACTTTGTTATAAACAGAAACTGACACACCATTGTAAAGCAACTATACTCTAATAAAGATGTTAAAAAAATAAAAATTAAATATACACTTTCTGACTTGCAGACCCTTTTCCATCACATCGTGTTGCAAAGGAAATGCCCTTTTATCAAATAGACAGGATATGCTCTTAGGTCCTGTGTGATTGAAATTGTACAGTCAGAATGCTGATCAATAGCGTGTTAGGCTGGTCTCCACCCTGATTCTGTTCTCCCTCATCTTCCCTGCCTGTTTCCAGTCTGTCTTCCTGCCATACCAGCCAAAGGCACTGTCCTGAAAGATAGAGGAAGGGAACACACATGCCATTCAGCCTTCCCTCTTCCAGGAGGCACGAACACGTCATCTCTCATGACTTTGGAATCACTCCTTATGAGTTTTGCCAGACAACAGGCACAAAGAATTGTGTCTTATTCTTAGCACACATTCTCAGCAAACCTTTTAATGACTCCTGTGGAACCAGTTCCATGCATACTGTGTTTCTGTCTATACTGAACATTAGCAAGCACAAATAAACATTTCTCTAAAACGCTTTGAAATTAGCAAGACAATGTTAAGCACATTCCTGCTCTTTTGTTGTTTTGAGAACTAAAATATGTATTTATTGTCTTCTGAAGTAACCAAAATTCTCAGACTACACTGTGCTTGTCTGTTTTGGCTGCATTTAAGGTTGAAAGGAAAGCACATCAGTTTGACATACTATGTAGATTTGAGCCCTGGTCTGCAAGTATTTTCATCTGCTTCTCCGAGGTGGTAGGTAGAATGATGGAAGTATTTTTATTTCATCTGTTGGCAGCCCATTCCCACGTCCAACACGCTCATGAGAAGTGCCTGCAATGAAAAGCCAGCATAGGGTGTCAGAAAAAATAAAAGGCAAACCAAATTTAATCTTGGTATTTTTATGGGTACCGTGAGGGAAAAGTAAATGTCACAATGCTGCCTGCAAGATGCTACCACTTGCATGCCAGCTTCCCTTTCCAGTATGACTTAACAACAAAGTTTAGCAGCCACTGACTAAGAAGCTTTTTAGAATAAAAACATGCTGACATACACAGTGCTCCCAAGACATTCACACCCAAGCGAACACAGACCCAGTCTCCCAGCATCTGGAGTTTATACTGCAGTGTGGACTTTGGGGGGCAGGGACATATGTAAAACCCACCATATCCTCCAAAGTCATTCATGTTTAGGCCGGGAGTAGGGTGGGTGAGATGTAATCATAGTCATAAAATAAACTCATTACAACAAACAACCGCTATCATTTCATGAGGCTCCTTAGCAGAAGGAGGAGACCTCTGTGCTCAGGTTGCCAAAGCTCTCACTCAAGCCCCAGAAGATAAGGGATCATTAGTGTCTCACAAAATAATGCTGAGTTTCCTTTCACTTTCCTAGTGACTGTTCAGACCTGGTTTTAATACTGTATTCTATTCACGAATTTCAAACATCATCTAGCATGTGGGCTTCCACAAACGTTGTGTTGATACAAGTGCTTTTTAAAAGTGCTCAGGAAGACCAGGACAAGGGCACTGTACAGGTTGCCAAAAACTCTTGCCAGAAAACTAAAAAATGTGGTGTATGTTTCCAGCATGGCACAATAGCTGTGCTCTGCGGCCGCCCTGGAGCGGCATGTCACTATGTCGCCACCCTCACATGCTCCGGGTGAGCATCTAAGCTGCGGCCCAGCTTTCACAAAGAACCTGCTCTTGGGCACTTCGGGGAGAACAGCTTTCCAGGTCGCCTCTAGAATGAGGCTCTCCCTCTGTCATACATCTCCCTAAGCAAGATGAAAATAGGAACAGCAAGCGCTCTGTGCCAGGCGAGGCCCGCCGGAGCCTGCACATCAGGCAAAGCGGCGCTCCCAGCGGAACACGGCAGTGCAGCCGCTGGGGTTCTTGGCACCAACAAAATATTTCTTGGGCATGAAAGGCTGCCAGGCCAGGGCTGAGTGCCATGGTAAGAGAGGAGAGAAATGAACCAATCAAGGGAATTTCTCTTTCCTTTTCTCAGAACCTCAAACTAAAAATAAAACACAGGACACTATGAACTACTAAAAATACAAGCCAGCACAGGGGGAGCACACCCACAGCCATGCACACACGCACACACACACACACACTCGCTCAGGGTGGGTGGGAACATGGCCTGAATTAATACACGCAGAGCACTGCGAGTATCGTATGACACAGATTAAGTTCTATGTAATTGTTATCATTATTACTTGTATGAAGATGGGCCTATGTCCATATTGGACCACAGGAATAAAACACCCTGAGTTGCTCAAGATAGTTGCTTCACAATCCAGTCTCGACAAGAATAGATCAAGTTGTATGGACCTAGAGTCCGTCATACAGAGTGAAGTTAAGTCAGAAAGAGAAAAACAAATACCGTATGCTAACACATATATATGGAATCTGAAAAAAAAAAAAAGGTCATGAAGAACCTAGGGGCAGGATGGGAATAAAGATGCAGACCTACTAGAGAATGGACTTGAGGACACGGGGAAGGGGAAGGGTAAGCTGGGACAAAGTGAGTGACATGGACATATATACACTACCAAATGTAAAATAGATGGCTAGTGGGAAGCAGCTGCATAGCACAGGGAGATCAGCTCGGGGCTTTGTGACCACCTAGAGGGGTGGGATAGGGAGGGTGGGAGGGAGGCGCAAGAGGGAGGGGATATGGGAGCATATGTATATGTATAGTTGATTCACTTTGTTATAAAGTAGAAACTAACACACCATTGTAAAGCAATTATACTCCAATAAAGATGTTAAAAAAAGAATAGATCAAGTTGTAAAAGGACTCACCTTTGCACATTAAAATTAATACAGAAAGAGAAATGAAAGAAATAATGGAAGCAATTAGGATCATGCTATGCATTGAAAACAAAAGTCTAAGAATGTCATAAGCAGAGAAAAGCTAGTATCAGTTGACCCAATAAGGTCACCAGACTTTGGAAAACCTTTTTAGAACCTCTCTCCTCTTCTTGAGTATTAGGAGTCTTGTGAGCAGCCATGTGATTACAGAGGTTAAAGGTTCCCAGACTTACAGAAACCAAACACTGAAATTATTTTCCTATCTGCTTACCTTCTCCTTGAGGTCAGAAATGCCCTGCTTTAGTCAGTATGTTACTCAGGCTGTCTATGGTTTTTTAAACACAACTCAGACTGAACCTTCCGTGTTAGACATCTGAGTTCAGGAGAGGCTGTCTGTAGCTGTAATTTGTGAATGGCCCTATCCACCGGGGTGCTTCTCACACATAAGCCTAATTCATCACCCTATTCAATTTTCTCTTAAAGTTATCACCCTTGAGACATATTTTGAATCCTGGAACGTGAGAGCTGGAAGGGGCCTTTGAGATCAACTGGTCCAACCTCCTCATTTTACACTCACAACAGATAACTGCATTCCAATTTGTCACCAATGTTGCTTCTGGCACGATGAGGGGTGCTAACACTGGGAAAATAGTAAGCGTTCCTCTTCCCCACATTCTCAGAAAGGCCAAGGTCATAGTCACCCCTCCCCCAGCCAACCTCACACACAGTTTTCACTGTTTCCTTTCTGTTGCTGTGTGAGGCAGCTCACAAAGCAACAGCCCCTTGTTGCTGAGGGAAGAACAAAACCCTGGCCTCCCAGCAGTGGAGAGATTTATAAGAGCTCAAGTAAGGTCTAAAGGGTAAATTACCCTGTGACTTGTATGTAATCAGCATCTTTTCTAGTATACTACAGGAAGACGCTGATTACAGGGAAGGCAAAGGTGGGCAAAAAGGAGCATAAATCATCACAGAAGATGAAGCTTGAACAAGTTATGGTCTTCATCATTTTTTCAGTCTTTACACCACATTCTGCTAAATCTTTTTTTGGAAAAGCATTTAAGAAGAACAAACATTAGAGTCTTTCCGGATTTATTTAAAAGTAGGAATAGGGAAAAAATAAAAGTAGGAATAGGAAATAACTTGATATTCTGTGAGATATTCTTTATTTTTAGTCAAGAAAGAATATGCCCATAAATTGGAGAGAGTAGTCCAGAATTGAGAGCTGTAATTATTGAGGAATCACTTCCATTTGGAGGAAGCAGCAAAGGCTTCACGGAGGAGGTGTGACTTTCACATTTCTTTCTCCTCTTCCTGTTTCATTCTTTATCGTTTCCTTTCACAGATTTCTGAAAGAATGTTGTTATATTTAGGTAAAATTAGGATAAGCATACCTTAACTTCTATCTCTCTCTCTCTCAATCCTATACATCATCCACAGAAATCTCAAGTGCCCATTACATCCTGGGAACTTTCAGTGTCAAGTTAACCCCACCTTAGCACTCAGAGCACTGCACTGCAAGTGCTCCCTAGGACAGTAAGCTCCATGAGGGCAGAAACCTTGTCTGTGTTATTTACCACTGTGTGCCCAGCACAGAGAAAGTGCCCAATCAGTTGACTGAATGAATGATTATGGAACCAGCTCTTCGGAGAGCTATGTGGCTGTGATCTCAAATGCAACTGAGAAGAATATATTCCTAGGCAGTGTTTTCCCACATCCCCTTGACCTTTATAAGGGCCATTACCCATCTGACCCATCCATGCAGGATTCTGGTACCTAGCATGAAGCAGGCACCTGAATATTGGTGTAACAGCATACTGAATAGAAATCATTTAGTAAAGCCATCATCGTAGACCTAGACGTTTTAAGATAGCCCCTTTCAATATAAAATATGCAAGCCCTTTTAAGTAACAAAATTGAGAATCAAATGTAAGTAATAACTCAGTTATAATTCTCTACTTAAATGTTTTCTGATTGCGGTGTGTAATACATGACTGACATCCAAATTATATTGACCTTCCACCTAAAAATCATCTGAGTTTTACAATAAATTCACATTTTACCAGGTTCCCACAGTCCACACAGAATTTATATACTCATCTAGTCACACATACATACATCTCCATTCTAAAGAATAGATACCAGCTAGTGTTCATGATTCAGAGGAACTGTTAAAACATTCATTAATCGGGGCACTTATACATGTTTCTGATGGAAGTACAGCCATTTATTTGAAGCAAGTCATTTATCTACAAAAGGCCTTCAGTACATGTGAAGAAGTAAAAATATCTATGCTTCTCATAGGTACTTTGGAATTCCACACAAACAGGGATATGGGCTTAGTAAATGCTTTTTATGCCAAGACTTTATTATACAAAGCTTTAGTTAAATATATGTGAACATCCCGTACAATATAAACACAAGATTCTAGAAAGATATGACCCCTCCATTTTTCTCACCTTGCAAAGATAGATAATGATAGCTCCTCCAATTCCTTACCTCCTTTTCTCATTGAGACTTCCATACCCCTACTTTCAGCTGCTCCAGCTCCTGTCTTGACTTCAAAATTGTTTTCCCATCTCTGGTTTCTCCCTACCCTAGTCCATTATTCAAGGCACCAAAAAGATTTTTCTAAATACAGATTTAATCTTGTTACTACCCTGCTCAAACCCACAATGCCTTCAGTCTCCTTAGCATGACGTTCAAGGGCCTTCATGAGCTGACTGCAGCCTATCTTATCGCCTCATCCTTGCCATTCTCCCTCTATGCTCCAGCCTCCAGTTAGTTCCACCAGATGTCTCACCTCGACCAAAACAGGTGACGCACTTGCATCCTTCTGTGCATTTGAATCTCTGTTCCCTTTTCCACCTTTTGCAGCCAACACAATTCTACTCACCCTTCTCAGTCCAGCTCTAGGGTAAATTTTGCTAGGTCTCCTGCTCAGACCAAGTTATTGGCTGCCTCCTCTCTTTGCTCAATGCACTCTATGTATCCTTGTAGCATTTGTAGGTCTGCAATAGCATTCGTTTTATGCATGACTTTCTGCACCACTTGATTGTGAACTCATGGAGGATTAGTGCTGGAGTTTTGTGCAGTGTTTAATAAATATTCGTTACATGAATGAATGAGTGAGTTAATGAGTTAATTACTTCCCCCTGCTATGGACGTTAGTCAGCATTCAAAAGAGTCCTTTTGCATTTGGGAATCTCTTTATTTCCATTTGGTATAATGAGGCCTCTTAAGTCTACCAGAGATCTGGGAAAAGGAAATGTAATAGATGGGAAAATATTTTTAAGTAGGCATGTGTGGGCATTAGCTTAATCCCTTTAAAGACAGAAGTTACATGCCGGAATATATCATGAATGAGAATGTTGAAGAAATGCTTCGTTGAATAATAGCTAGGAGTGAAAAGTTCTTGTCTTTAACCCTGGGAGCAGTAAGGTGATAATCCATATTTCAGTCCTCTCTCTCTACTCGCTCTTGTCAGTGTTTACTAGATGAAAAAAAACATCAACTTCTTTCGTCCAGATTTCTGGTCTCTAAAGAGTGAAGAGGAAATACTTTCATATTAATTGTTCTTGATTTTCAAATTTTTATGAAGATCAGGTGAATTTACAAACTTGGTAGTATGGTTTAAAAAATAAATTGCTGGATGAGACCTTCACGATGGCAGAGGAGTAAGACATGGAGATCACCTTCCTCCCCCAAAAATACATCAGAAACGCAACTACATATGGAACAACTC
This sequence comes from Tursiops truncatus, assembly GCF_011762595.2. Taxonomy (NCBI): domain Eukaryota; kingdom Metazoa; phylum Chordata; class Mammalia; order Artiodactyla; family Delphinidae; genus Tursiops; species Tursiops truncatus. The sequence goes on from NC_047055.1 coordinate 7,487,503, forward strand.
CTACAAAACACCTACTGAATGCTGGCAGAAGACCTCATACTTCCCAAAAGATTATATATATATATATATATATATATATATATATATATATATATATATATATATTTCCTTTTTCTCTTTTTGTGAGTCTGTATGTGTATGCGTCTTTGTGTGATTTTGTCTGTATAGTTTTTCTTTTACCATTTGTCCTAGGGTTCTGTCTGTCGTTTTTTTCTTTCTTTTTTTTTTTTAGTATAGTGTTTAGTGCTTGTTATCATTTGTGGATTTGTTTTTTATGGTTTGGTTGCTCTCTTCTTTCTTTCTTTTTTTTCTCTTTTTTTATTATGTTTTAATTTATTTTATTTTTAATAAGTATTTTTCATTTTAATATATATTATTTTCCTCTTTCTATCTTTCTTTCTTTTTTCTCACTTTTCTTTTGAGCTGTGTGGCTGACAGGGTCTTGGTGCTCTGGCCGGGTGTCAAGCCTGTGCCTCTGAGGTGGGAGACCTGATTACAGGATATTGGTCCACAAGAGACCTCCCGGTCTTACATAATATCAATTGGCAACAGCTCTCCCAGAGATCTCCATCTCAACGCTAATACCGAGCTCCACTCAATGACCAGCAAGCCCCAGTGTTCGACAACCTAAGTCACACAACTAGCAAGACAAGAATACTACCCCACCCATTAGCAGAGAGGCTGCCTAAAATCATAATAAGGTCATGGACACCCCAAAACACACCACCGGATGCAGTCCTGCCCACCAGAAAGACAAGATCCAGCCTCATCCACCAGAACACACGCACTAGTCCCCTCCACCAGGAAGCCTACACAACCCACTGAACCAACCTTAACGACTGGGGACAGACACCAAAAACAACGGGAACTACGAACCTGCAACCTGCAAAAAGGAGACCCCAAACACAGTACGATAAGCAAAATAAGAAGACAGAAAAACACACTGCAGATGAAGGAGCAAGATAAAAACCCACCAGACCTAACAAATGAAGAGGAAATAGGCAGTGTACCTGAAAAAGAATTCAGAGTAATGATAGTAAAGATGATCCAAAATCTTGGAAATAGAATGGAGAAAATACAAGAAACGTTTAACAAGGACCTAGAAGAACTAAAGAGCAAACAAACAATGATGAACAATACAATAAATGAAATTAAAAATTCTCTAGAAGGGATCAATATCATATGAGGGAAACACAACAGGCAATATGTGAGAGGCCTTCAGGAAAAGCAGTGTCCAGGTTTCAGTTAGACTCTAATGCAAGAAGGGAAAGGAATCATTGAGAGAAGAGCTTGAGGATGTTTATATCAGGATTTGATGAGTTTCAGAAGGTAGTGGAAAGATTTTAGGAATTGGGGAGGAGCAAGGGATAATGTAAACTAAAAGACTGTCCAGGGAAGCCAGTGTGGGAGCTTCTGGGAGTGCTGAGCATCTTATAGTGACAGATATAACCTGGGATAAAGAGCCATATGTAAAAATATGATGCATAACTGATAACTTTCTCCAGCCTCATCTTCCTAAACTCTATTTGTGGAACATTATGGAATGAGATAATGGGTATGAAAATATTATGTAAATTCTAAAGCACACTACAAAATTAGACTATTACTATTATTGAGATTACGATTGTTATTTCCTGTTACATCTGGAATCCTAGAAAGCATGATCTTGATAAAATAATGGAAAATTTCAGCCAAAGAAATTTTGAATTGAGAACCTTTAATTTTTTGGTAATTTTAAAATATTTATTTATTTACTTACTTATGTATGTATGTGTGTATTTATTCATTCATTCGTTCATTCATTTACTCATTCATTTGTTTATTCATTTACTCATTCATTCATTCATTCATTCGTTTATTCATTTTTTCATTTGTTCATTCATTCATCATTCATTTATTTATTAATCCATTCATACATTCATTTATTTCTTCATTTATTCATTCATTGATTCATCCATTCGCTCATTCATTTATTCATTTACTCATTCATTCATTCATCCATACATTCATTCATTCGTTCGTTCATTCATTTACTCATTCATCCATCCATCCATCCATTCATTTACTCATTCATTCATTCGTTCATTCCTTTATTTATTCATTCATCCATTCATTCATTCATTTCATTCATACATTTACTCGTTCACTTATTTATTCATTTACTCATTCATTCATTAATTTACTCACTCATTCTTTCGTTCATTCATTCAGTCATTCATTTGCACATTCACTCGTTTGTTCATTCATTCATCCATTCATTCATTCATTTACTCATTCATTCATCCATCCATTCATATACTCATTCATTCATTCATTTACTCATTCATTCATTCATTTACTCGTTCACTCATTCATTCATTTATTTACTCATTCATTTATTTATTCATTTATACATCCATTCTTTTGTTCATTCGTTTACTCATTTAGTCATCCATCCATTCATTCATTTACTCATTCATTTATTCATTCATACATCCATCCATTCATTTACTCATTCATTCATTTACTCATTCACTTATTCATCCATTCATCATTCATTCATTTACTCATTCATTCTTTCGTTCATTCATTCATTCATTCATTTGTTCATCCATCCATTCATTCATTTATTCGCTCATTTATTCATTTATTGATTGATTGATTGATTGATTGTTGTGCCCGATCTTAGCTGCAGCATGCAAACTCTTAGTTGCACCATGCATACAGGATCTAATTCCCCAACCAGGCATTGAACCTGGGCCCCCTGTACTGGGAGTGTGGAGTCTTACCCACTGGATCACCAGGGAAGTTTCAGAGAATATTTAATGTTTAAAGTCTTTAGATGTATGATTGCTTAGATGAATGCAATCTCTTATCATGAAAGATCAGAGGTGAAAAAGCTTTCGGAATGCCACTTTTTGCAAAAACTGCTCTACGAGCAAGAATAGCATGAATTTGATTGTAGCCTCTGAATTTCGTGCTGCTTAAGTGTCCTATAAATAGGGCTTCAATAAACTTCAGAGTTTGATTGCCCTTACCTTTAAATAATAGTCCCACAGGCATAATCTACTAGTCATAGGGCAACTGGTTCTAGAACACTTTCATTGGCTGCCTAAGCTCTCCTCTTATTTAGCTCTTTACAATATGATTTCCTGCCCAATAACAGCTTCTGAATGTCCTTCTAGATCTTCAAAGACCAGCTAAATGTCACTTTCTCCCCAAACAGGGATATCATCTTTGCACTTTACATGTATGCTATTTCATTTAATCCTTTCTTTGCAGATGGGGAAATCAAAGATGATGGGATTAAGTGACTAAGACAGTGATTCACACATACTGAACATTTCAGTTTTTTGATGGATGGAATTAATGATTCCTGCTGCGAGAGGAAGTAACATATCATAATTGTTAAAAGCATTCGTTTTGAAATCAAAGAGACTTACATTCTAATCCCAGATCTGCCACTTACTAGCACTGTGGCTTAGAAAAAGTTAATCCCTTATATTCTTTCAGTTTCAGTGTCTTCTGCTGTAAAAAGGAGATAATAATAATACCAGTTTCATAGAATTGTGGACATTAAATGCAACACTGTGAGGAATGCACTTAGCACAGTGCCTGTCACATAGTAAGTACTCTATAAATGTTAGTTATGGTTATAACAGAAAGTGGTGTTAGAACAGAAGGTGAATTTGTGTACCAGTTTCATAGAATTGTGGACATTAAGTGCAACACTGCGAGGAACGCACTTAGCACAGTGCCTGTCACATAGTAAGTACTCCATAAATGTTAGTTATGTTTATAACAGAAAGTGGTTTTAGAACAACAGGTGAATTTGTGTTTTGGCTGGATCTAAAAGGAATTAGACTAGCTTAGTGTTACCAGAAAAAATACAGGATGCCCAGTTAAATTTGAATTTCAGATAAACAACAAACATATATATTTTAATATGTGTGTGCCGTGCAATATTTGGAACATACTTATTATAAAATTATTTTTGTTTACCTGAAATTCACATATACTGAGTGTTCTATATCTTTATTTCATAAACCTGGCCACCTTACACTGATTCCTTTTGTGATCTCATTTGTTTTTTTAAGAACACCTTAAAGAATGTGTTGGGAAAACTCATGTGGTTGGTCTGTAGCTTGTACCTTGTGTGTGAACCATTTGCTTATTTTCTCTTTCAACATATTTATTGCAGTATAATTGCTTTATAATGTTGTGTTAGTTTATACTGTATAACAGGGTGAATAAATTATACCTATACATATATCCCCATATCCACTCCCTCTTGCATCTACCTCCCACACTTCTTATCCCACCCCTCTAGGTGGTCACAAAGCACTGAGCTGATCTCCCTGTGCTATGCAGCTGCTTCCCTCTAGTTATCTGTTTTACATTTGGTTGTGTATATATGTCAATGCTGCTCTCTCATATCGTCCCAGCTTACCCTTCCCCCTCCCTGTGTCCTCAAGCCCAGTCTCTACGTCTGCTTCTTTATTCCTGTCCTGCCCCTAGGTTCTTCAGAACCATATATATTTTTTTAGATTCCGTATATGTGTGTTAACATACAGTATTTGATTTTCTCTTTCTGACTTACTTCACTCTGTATGACAGACTCTAGCTCCATCCACCTCACTACAAATAACTCAATTACGTTTCTTTTTATGGCTGAGCAATATTCCATGTATATATGTGCCACATCTTCTTTATCCATTCATCTGTTGATGGACACTTAGGTTGCTTCCATGTCTTGGCTATTGTAAATAGTGCTGCAATGAACATTGTAGTACATGTCTCTTTTTGAATTAATGGTTTTCTCAGGCTATATGCCCAGTAGTGGGATTGCTGGGTCATATGGTAGTTCTATTTTTAGTTATGTAAGGAACCTCCATACTGTTCTCCGTAGTGGATGTATCAATTTACATTCCCACGAACAGTGCAAAAGGGTTCCCTTTTCTCCACGCCCTCTCCAGCACTTATTTGTAGATATTTTTATGATGGCCATTCTGAGGTGATACCTCATTGTGGTTTTGATTTGCATTTCTCTAATGGTTAGTAATGTTGATCATCCTTTCATGTGTTTGCTGGCAATCTGTATATCTTCTTTGGAGAAGTGTCTGTTTAGGTCTTCTACTCATTTTTGGATTGGGTTGTTTCTTTTTTTGATATTGAGCTGTGTAAGCTGCTTGTCTATTTTGGAGATTAATTCTTTGTCATTTGCTTCATTTGCAAAAATTTTCTCCCACTCTGAGGGTTGTCTTATCATCTTGTTTATGGTTTCCTTTGCTGTGCAAAAGCTTTTAAGTTTCATTAGGTCCCATTTGTTTATTTCTGTTTTTATTTCCGTTTCTCTAGGAGGTGGGTCAAAAGGATCTTGCTGTGATTTATGTCATAGAGTGCTCTGCCTATGTTTTCCTCTAAGAGTTTTAGAGTGTCTGGCCTTACATTTAGGTCTTTAATCCATTTTGAGTTTATTTTTGTGTATGGTGTTAATAAGTGTTCTAATTTCATTCTTTTACATGTAGCTGTCCAGTTTTCCCAGCACCACTTATTGAAGAGGCTATTTTTCCTCCATTGTATGTTCTTGCCTCCTATATGAAAGATAAATTGACCATATATGTGTGGGTTTATCTCTCGCCTTACCATCCTGTTCCATTGATCTATATTTCTATTTTTGTGTCAGTACCATACTGTCTTGATTACTGTAGCTTTGTAGTTTAGTCTGAAGTCAGGGAGCCTGATTCCTCCAGCTCCGTTTTTCTTTCTCAAGATTGCTTTGGCTCTTCACGGTCTTTTGTGTTTCCATACTAATTGTAAAATTTTTTGTTCTAGTTCTGTGAAAAATGCCAGTGGTAGTTTGGTAGGGATTGCATTGAATCTGTAGATTGCTTTGGGTAGTATAGTCATTTCACAATGTTGATTCTTCCAATCGAAGAGCATGATATATCTCTCCATCTGTTTGTATCATTTTTAATTTCTTTCATCGGTGTCTTATAGTTTTCTGTATAGAGTTCTTTTGTCTCCTTAGGTAGTTTTATTCCTAGATATTTTATCTTTTTGTTGCAATGGTAAATGGGAGTGTTTCTCTTTCAGATTTTTCATCATTAGTATATAGGAAACAAGAGATTTATGTGCATTAATTTTGTATCTTGCAACTTTACCAAATTCATTGATTAGCTCTAGTAGTTTTCTGGTAGCATCTTTAGGATTCTCTATGTATAGTATCATGTCATCTGCAAACATTGACTGCTTTACTTCTTCTTTTCCGATTTGGATTACTTTTATTTCCTTTTCTGACAAAGGATTAATCTCCAAAATTTACACATAGCTCATGCAGCTCAATATCAAAAAAACAAACAACCCAATCCAAAAATGGGCAGAGGACCTAAATAGACATTTCTCCAAAGAAGATATACAGATTGCCAACAAACACATGAAAGAATGCTCAACATCATTAATCATTAGAGAAATGCAAATCAAAACTACAATGAGATATCATCTCACACCGGTCAAAACGGCCATCATCAAAAAATCTACAAACAATAAATGCTGGAGAGGGTGTGGAGAAAAGGGAACCCTCTTGCACTGTTGATGGGAATGTAAATTGATACAGCCACTATGGAGGACAGTATGGAGGTTCCTTAAAAAACTAAAAAAAGAACTACCGTACAACCCAGCAATCCCACTACTGGGTATATACCCTGAGAAAACCATAATTCAAAAAGAGTCATGTACCAAAATGTTCATTGCAGCTCTATTTACAATAGCCCAGAGATGGAAACAACCTAAGTGCCCATCAACAGATGAGTGGATAAAGAAGATGTAGCACATATACATGATGGAATATTACTCAGCCATAAAAAGAAATGAAATTGAGTTATTTGTAGTGAGGTGGATGGGCCTAGAGTCTGTCATACAGAGTGAAGTAAGTCAGAAAGAGGAAAACAAATAGCATATGCTCACACATATATATGGAATCTAAAACAAAATGGTTCTGGTGAACCTAGGGACAGGAAAGGAATACAGATGCAGATGTAGAAAATGGACTTGAGGATACAGGGAGGGGGAAGTGTAAGATGGGATGAAGTGATAGAGTTGTATTGACATATATACACTACCAAATGTAAAGTAGATAGCTAGTGGGAAGCAGCCGTATAGCACAGGGAGATCAGCTCGGTGGGATAGGGAGGATGGGAGGGAGACGCAAGAGGGAGGAGATATGGGGATATATGTATATGTATAGCTGCTTCACTTTGTTATAAAGCAGAAACTAACACAATTGTAAAGCAATTATACTGCAATAAAGATGTTAAAAAATTTAAAAAGTAAATTGCTTGCTGTAGGTACAAATTATTTGTTCAATTTACAAAACTGGAAATTTCTTCATCCAAAATTTAATTCACAAGCTTATTTAGTATAATTTCTAATCATGGCACAATTTGTAAAGTAAGCCATAGAATCATGCATTTTTGATCAAAAGAGGTTTTAGTACCATTTTTGTCCAATGTAGATAACAGATTTGGGGAGATTTTGATGTCATTATTACTTATAGATTAAAAAGCCATCAGCAGTATGAGATATGTGTGCAGAAAGCCACACAGCAGTTTTTAATCTACCAATTCTAGGGATAACCAAAAACAAATGTAAAGAAATCTTGATTTGTCTATTTAGGCATCAAGTAGACACCTTTTGTACTTATTTTCTAAATCAGTCTTTAAGATTTATTTGTATGATCTTTACTTGGTTTGATTGTTTATAACAATCATGAATGGAATTTAGTAACACTAAGGTTATTAGCTTAAAACAAAACAAGTAATGCCAGAAGATTTTTAAGTCACAGGCTAGCTCTCTACTGTGATTCAGCAACTTTTAGCAGTTGCAGAGCCAAGCTTTCTGAATCTCTAGCCACCTGACCCTTCCCAGAGCTCATGGAGAGAAGCTTGTGGTGCTTGAATCCACACTTCCATGCTTGAGGAAGCAAGGCAGCCAGCCCTACAGCAGAGACTGCCTCTCCTCTCGGCTCAGGGCCTCTGCACTACTTGACACTATTGAGATTTTGTCAGCCCAAGGAATCAGTGAGCAATGTGGTGAGTGCTTTTATTTAAAAAAAAATAGAAGAAGAAGAATGTAAGCCCCAAGTGTTGAGCCCAACATACGGTGTGGACTTTCCTAAGTCACACCCATGCCCACACAGCCCTTCAATAATTGATGTGTTTTCAGGTCAGAAAGCCCAAATACATCAATCAAAGGCACTGTTGTCCCTAGGGCTCATTCATTTGCATTCCAAGAAAGACCCATGGTTTGAGGATCAGATGTAAGCAGGAGACTAATACGTGGCCCAACATCTCAGGCTTCCGAATGGGCTTCGGAGGCAGCTGTGAGGGTTGCCTCCAAGCTCCTCCTATGCGCCTGACAAATGCTTGATAGAAATCTGTGCATGGGCATCGGGGGAGGGTTTTTTTGTACAATGCTGTCATGATGTGACCTTTCTCATTTACTATTTAAAGAGTTTTGCTATGAATAACTGTGAAAATTTATCTGGGCTCCAGTTAATGGAAATCCTCAAAGGCTTTGGAACAATTTCATTTACAACGAAGCAATAGAATTACAGTGGAAATATCCTGATCCCGTGAATCAGGCTTTCATCATGTCCAGCTCTGGTCTAACTTACAGTGTCAAATTTCCCTAGTTCCCTTCCCCTCAAAATGTTTCTCTTTCTTTACGTTCTTAAATGGAGAAAATTCTGCTTTCTTCTTTTCCATTTCTTCTTAAGGCTGTTCTGTTGATGAATGAAACCTGGGCTCACTGGAAGCTATTCTTGTGATCACAGCTTAGATGGCAGAGGTAAATGGAGAGTTTAAAAAAGTACTCAATTTCTTTCCCACAAAGCCTACCCAAATCATACAAAGCCATTTTTTTACCTGCCCTACAAAAACCAAATTGCTCTTCTCACATCGCAAAATCATTTAACTGCTCTCACCAGCTGTACACCGTTGAGATAACCACCACTGCCACTGCTTTAGCCCCAGATACTTTCACTTATCTTAACCACGCACACGCACACACAAACACCTTCTGAATTAGCTAAAAACCGTGTCAAATGTAAATAAAATGCGTTTAAAAGGAGAAGCATCCACAGTTTCATTTAGTGTGGGACGGCGTATGAGGGACACTTGTCCAGAAAGATGAGACGGGGCAGGCTGTTCAGAAGGTAGAAGTCCTGGTACTCACAGATCCGCCTTAGGCAGGAGGAACTGGTGGAATTTCACTGAGTCTCTGGTGTCGTAGACCCTGGACTGGTGACATCACTTGTGAGGGCCAGTGAAAAGTGAAAATGTAGGGTCTCTTGTTCAAAACTTCTTCACAATTTCAAGAGCCATCAGAGCAGCAGAGCATTAGACCAAGTGTGGGACACTTCTAGACACTTCCAAGCTTGAGTCCCAGCCCTGTGTGGATCTCCCGCCCAGAGGCCTGTGCGAAGCTCAGGGAAGCCTGAAATGCCTCCCCAGGTGGCCTCAGGTTTCTCTGCTCATAACCAAGCCCTTTGAGCCTCTCTCCCTTCAGAATTCATGAAGAAACAGCCCTTTTTTCCTTACCCATTTTGCCTTATGCTTTTCCCTTAAAGAATATAAATACTATTAAACTAAGAATCTGGTGAAGATAAAAGATGGACGTGTTACTAAATATGGCTCTCTAAACCATCGGTCTGTACTCCCAGCTGGTGGACAGTCTGCAGCTGAACATAAGAGCAGGGTCCCTTGGCTTTATTTTCCTCCCATTTCCCTCATCCTGGACCACAGTCTTCTGTCTGCCCTAATGCTCAAATAACTCTTTCTGCCAGACGACTCACTCCTCTGTTTATTCAGGGAGACCCAGTGATGGTGTGGACAGGACATGAGTTTCAAGTCAGTCAGAACTGGTTTCAAAGTACACCTCTGCCACTTTTTGTTTTGTTTAACAAATACATTTTAGTTTGCAAATATTAAGTCACTGATTCTCATAACCACCCCGTGAGGGCAAATATGATTACTGTCTCCTTCTTTCAGGTGAGGAAACTGAAGCCCAGAGAGGTGAAGTGACTTGCCCAAGGTCACACAGCTGGTGAGTGGCAAAGCTGGGCTTCAACTCTCAGCACGTGGCCTCCAGAGTGCCTGCCTGCTTGCAAGCATTTCTCTGTGCTAACTTGTTGAACTAGGTGGCTTCTCCCTACACTCACTGGATCACCGGGGCAAGTACCAAAACTCCCTAAACCTCAGTTTTGTCATCGTAACCCAGATATAATCATCTCAAATGCTAATAGAAATGCATGTGAAATACTTATAAGGCCCTATACAAATAGTAACAGTTCTATTGATACAATTTTTACTTTGCTTGAAGAACATTCCATTATTTGTGGAATTGAGTCCAAATTTCTTACTCTGGCTTTCAAAGCCAACAAAAGGTACATCAAACCAGCCTTCCATGCTCTTCACTATTCTTCGCAGGCCTATTTCTTTCTTCCTTCCTTTCTTTTTTTATTTTTAACTTTCTAACTAGTTTTTATTATTTGTTACTTCTCTTGAATTTTCAAAGTAAATTGTTATATCATCTGCCAATATGGGCAATATCTTTCTCCCATGACATTGCCTTTTATTTATTTATTTTTCTGATATTTTGAAGTAGAAATAATTTAATAACTATTCACAAAAGAGAGAAACACTGTTTCTTGGTCCTCAATATCATACTGCTGTAGGCTAATTCTTTTTTCTTTAACATCTTTATTGGGGTATAATTGCTTTACAATGGTGTTATTTTTTTAAAATTAATTTTTATTGGAGTATAGTTGATTTACAATGTGTTAGTTTCAGTTGTACAGCAAAGTGATTCAGTTATACATATACATATATCCACTCTTTTTTAGATTCTTTTCCCATAAAGGCCATTATAGAATATTGAGTAGAGTTCCCTGTGCTATACAGTAGGTCCTTATTAGTTATCAATTTTATATATAGTAGTGTTTATGTGCCAATCCCAATCTCCCAATTTATCCCCGCCCCCCCCTTCTTGCTTGGTACCCATAAGTTTGTTTTCTTTGCAGGCCTATTTCTGTGTTTACATTTTCAAGCTTGCTGATTCCCCAAGCCTTTGCCCAATTCAAGGCTCTTTTTTTCTGCCCTGCTTCCTCCCAGCAGCCTTCTCAGATAATTCCAGCGTAATCTGCACTGATCTTTTTCTTTTCTGACCCTGACCTTTCCTAACCCTTTCAAGGATAAGTAGCTCATCTTCCCAACTTGGTTTTATATTCCCTGAGGCCAGGAGCCACGTCTTACTTCTGATGTATATGTTATGTCTCCCCAACACACAGGAGCCGATTTTTTCATTCCCTCCCATCCCAGTCTCTTCCCAGCGCTGGGCACGTGCTGGGCCTTCAGGAACACTTGTGGATTTGTTTTAGATGTGCACAGCCTCTACTCAAGTGCTCAGCACACAATGAGCACTCCATAAATCATATTTTTAGAGACAATCTGTTACCACATAAGGACTACCAGAAATTACTCATACTCTTTGTGTAAATGGATTTATACAATTATAATGTTTAGCAGCTGGAATAAGGATGAGGGAAAGAAAATCATGAGACTGTAGTCCAAATGTTTTCACTGGTGTGTCACAGAACAGGTGTGAGGATTGTTGAAAATAATTTGTTATTAATGATAGTTAACGTGTCAAGTTTGCAAGTGATTTACTATATTTTATGAATTGAAGTGGATTTCAGGTTTCCCCAGTAGTAAGCTGGTTTTTATTCAGTTGTTTTCTTGACTGGCAAGGCTAAGTCTACTTTCGGTTTCAGATGAGGAAACTGGGGCTCAGAGACGGGAAGGAACTGGTCCAGTGTCACATGGAGAGTTAGCAGAGACATGGAGGCTAAATCCGAGGGCTCCTTGTTCTCTGGGAAATGGTCCCCCCACTGTTCTCAGATCCTCCTTTGTCAGCAAATCAGAAAGAATCAGTGTGATTGAAGACTAAAACAAAGCAGAACCCAGTAAAACCCACAGTCTTACTCACATAGGAAAATGTTTGTCTCCTGGTAAGGGATCAAGGCTTGAGAAAGATTTCTTTCAGAGAGGCAAGGCAAGAAGATTTAGTGAAACTCCCCGTTTCCTGGCCCTCTGTTATAAATCATTCTGGAAAGTACCTATTTACCCCTCTCTTCCTAAGACGTTACCTTGTCTTTGTACAAATATCCATCCTTAGATATAGAAACTCAGAAAGTCCAGGTGGAAAAGAACAAACTACATCAACACAGGTAGGGCATCCTCCCACTTTAATCTGTAAGAGCAGAATAATTAGCTTATTTTTTAAATTTCAGAATATTTGAACTGTTTGAGTAGTAGAACTGAACAACTTTCTGATGAATTTGCACAAAACAAAATCTGAATAAATCCAGTTTAAAATGAATAAGATTCCTTCAGCAAGCCCTGCTCTCAAATTACCCAGATTATTGCTTAAAATGTACTTGCTTTTCAGAGATCTATTTAGTAAATAAAATAGGTTTTGTTCCAAAATTTCAAGTTAAACATTTGAAATGTAATTATACTCTAAATCTTTAGTATCTCAGTGGCATCCTAGTTTTTAAATTTTTTAAGATGATGGCTTGGACAAGGATAGCCTACATTTCCTTTTTCACAACCTTCTGTAACGTGGAAGAAGAAAACACAAAGCAAAGTGTAGCTGGATTTTCCTTTCATTCACTAGCGTTTTTAATAAGCCCCACAGACACCTGGAAAGCAGAGGAAGTTTTTGAATGAATGTTTTTTCCTCTTTTCTACCCTTGTAAAAATTATGTCAGCTGAATATTACAAGATTGAGGGCTTTATTTCTTTGTTTCCAGTTAAAATCCATTTGACCAACTAGAGACGCATTGGCCCAGTAGTAAAACTATGGCTGAATTTTATGATCAGGAAGAAGCCAAACACCACTTGTCAGCTAAAAATTTTGTGCACTGGAATGAATCATTGAATTTCTGAAGCTCAGCTGAGTTGTCCAAGGGTCCATCAGTTTCCCGGATGATAAGAAACTTGGCAGAGCTGGCTAAAAGGGTGGGATGATGAACAACCAAATGGGAAAACTGCTTTGTGCCCTGAAATATGATAATATGATCTTCCTAGATAGATTCATAGCTTGACTTTCCTAATTATCACACGGAATAAACTCATCAACCCCATAGAAAATTCCCCTGCCAAACAGCTAAATGAAAATCCCATCACCTCCCTCCCCTCCCCAAAAGCAGTAGAATGTTGTGATTTACAAATAAGTAAGAAAAATGATTTAAACATTTTTAAAGTCAAGTTTAGGAAGAGAAGTTAACCCAAGACAAATGGTACATTTGAATCCTGTAAAAAATAAAATGAGTATGGCTATGTCCAAATTAGACACTAGAAAGGAGAAGGGTAAGAGATTTTCGGGCTTGAACTTCCTGAATAATTGCCTCAATGCGCTGTTTGCTTTGTGTGTAGCAGTCACTCCCCAAATAGCCTAGAATCGTAGAGCATGTCCATTGAGTTCATCCAGACCAACACCGTTCCCAGGGAGGAAAACTGAGACCTCAGTGAGAACTATGACTTGTTCTCACAGGTTTTTAGCTGCATGAAGATTAGAACCTCAGATCCTGGGACTCTTTGCTATGAAACATCACCTATAAGTTCTTATTTTGGATAAATCAGACTTTATGACACAACTGTGTTCTGACAGAAATATGACTTAATGTAGTCTGAACCCAAAGAATTTCTCTCCTATCTGGAAGACTTAAGAAACAAACCAAATACACAGATCCTAGGAAGAACTAAATGATAATGTCTGGAAGAATTCATCATTCAAGCTTGTCAGGGAGTGTATTTTTTCTCAACTAAGTCTCCCAATGCCAAAAGCCAATAACAAGTCAATATCAGCACTCAGCAGTAAAGCTACTTTAACTCTAGAATGAGATCATTGGGTTCAATAGACAGACTCAGGTATCACTTAAAATCGGGCCCTCAGGCATGTAATAAACTTGGATCTTGCCTGTGTGTCACCATAACTTCTCTGCCATCCTCATGGAGTATGTGTGTGTGTGTGTGTGTGTGTGTGTGTGTGTGTGTATGTGTGTTCTTCATAAGCTCTGAAAATGGCCCAAGTAAATATCTGTTTAGGACTTCCTGGAACAGCTAAGAACCCACTCTAATCACTTTGAACTTAGATCCTTCAGTTTTCCACCCTTCTTCAGTATTCACATGAGAGCCAGAGTCTTATTCATTTATTCATTATGGAAATATTTATTAGAGGGTTATTAAGTTCCGAATCATTATGTCAGGTGTTAATGATGTGAAGGTAAAGGGAGCTTGAAGAGTGAGGGACTTGGCCAAGGATTACCCAGAGCAGACCCCATTCACCTCTCCTGTCTGCCCAACAGTCACTCTGTGAGCCAGAAATTACCTTATACTTTATGTTGTAGCCAACATTCTGTCAAGATCAAATATGTCCAAAAATGCCAGGTAACTAGATCTGACAGATAATTAGCTCAAATGTTCCTTTTTAGGGTAGTGTTGATAGCAAACATAAAATATTTGAAAAATCAAATTAATAAAAATGATGTATAACTAATCACATACTGGTTGCCCAGGGAAACACGGATCAGGTACATTTCCAGACCCCATTCAGTAATGACAGCATCTATTTTGATGGTCTTTTCCCAGTATCAACAGACACATATGACTTGCTGATGTCTTATATGACATGTGTTCAGAATGGGGAGCTGTACATCCCTTTCATTCCAATTCCACTTCCACTCATCTTTGTAAAGGATGAGATAATCTAGTGTGCTAAGCACCAACTCTTCAATAAAACACTCTAGAATGAGACTCTTTCAATTGTTTTACCAATTTGTGAAGGCCACATGAATAAATTGAATATATCGTGCATACAGCAAATTAAGAATCTCAAGAGAGGATAATTTGTTTCAAGTCCTCCTGTCCATCACACAAACCTCAAAACCTTTGTTACGTTATACATTTGTGAATGGAGCATACCTGGCAGATATATTCTGATGTTCAACCAATGCAAAATCCAAATAAGTCGCTTTGCTATAATATTACCACAGTTACAGCAACAAATGCATCTCTCTCCCTCTCATTTGTTTTGACTCTAGTCTTTGGTAATACAGTAATAACATCTTCTTTAATGGATTCATAATTTCTATTCCTTGGATTTGCATGTCAATCTTTCTCTCATTTTACAGATAAAGATTTATTAGATCACCTATTGTATTAGATAGAATTTTATAATGAAAAACAGTTGGCTCCTGTGTGGGTGGATGTGTGTGGTAGGGGGAGTGTGAAATCAAACTTTCTTTCAATTCCTAGAGAGACAGCTCTATTTGAATTGTTTTTATTGTTCTCTCTAGTTTTAATTTTTTAATGCTGATACTAATGGGCATTAATGGAAAAGTATTAATATGTTTTAAAAAGCACGTTTTACCCTTAATATGTAAATTATATAAAGAAGACCTAAATTTGTAAACATTTGAACAGTATATATATCAAGGCAAAGAGGATGGTTCCAGTAATAGTTTGTCATTAATTCCTCTCAAGAGTGTAAAGAATTTTTCTAACTAATTCAAATGTTTATTTTTAGTGAATATTTATTTAGTAACTGAAAGCTAACTACAGCACAAAATAACTGTATAAAGTTTATCCAATAAGACATAATATCATTTGACCACATTTTCAATATTTCATTTTGCCTATTAACAGCCCAAAATATGGCATTCATGTTTTGAAACAATGTCACTATTTGGCACAGAAGTCTATTTACACGAGAGCTCGTTTCATTTGCCATTTATTCCAATAACTTGAGAACAATTATTTGCAACTAAATCTAACGGTATTTGTACAAGTACTTTCAAGCTAAAATACTGCTAAAAAATTCCAACACACATGCAGTTTAATTTGTTTACATAATACCATATATTTATTATAAAACCTGTGACTCTAAGCGCTTTATAGGATCTGAATACAGGAGTCACTCTACCCTCTAACGAATCATGGCCACGTCTGACAGAGGAGACGCTGCTGAGCAGAAGAGTCCTGTGTTCAATGGAGTTGAAATGGGTTGGCTACTCAGACTGCTCAGGAATGTTACTGCGCCATCATAAAATCGCCCCATAGCTCAAGTCACACGAAACTGCCGCGGATTTTCAAGTATAAGCCCTTAGCAACCGAGAAACTGGTAGCACAAGCAGCATTGGCAAAACACACTCTGATTAGGCAGGTGGGCTCCGTTTTAAGCAAAGTCGATATTGAAACTCCAAACATACAAAACAGATAAATTACAGAGTGATTATTTGTCTTATAAAATGGTTTTCTGCTTTATAAAAGGATTCACAAGTTTCCTCTAACTGGCAGCTCTCCTAATGCATTTAAAATACAATTTAACTTACAAAACTTCAATTTACACGTGACTTTTTGCACAACCATTGTGAGAAGCAAAGTACACCTATATACAGTACTTAATTTTTCTCTCTCAGGATTTAGGTAAGTGTCTTATTGTCTCTGTAAAAGACAATTAAGCCAAAATGTTATATTTTAAGCCACTGAAATAGAAAGTAAATATTGCCTTTAAAACATGGATATTCCAGAAAATGTAAGTATATTTGTGATTTTTGTATTTACAATTTGGGAAGTCATCTTTACAATGTAGATCGTTAGATAGCACAAGTATATAGCTATCTTCAGGCCATAATATTGGTCCCTCTTCTGCAGAAAGTTGTTTTATTTTATTTTTGTGGGTTTTCTCCCTTTGTAGCTGTGTAACTCTAAAGAGATGTTAATGGTGGTTACACAGTAGCTAACCTATGATATATCAGTTTTATACTTCATTGCACAGAATCACCTTTAAAAACCCAACTTCCTGCATTTCACTGCTGTTCCCACTGTTTACTCTGGGTGATTGTCATTCAGATAACATTCTCCTTTATTAGCACTAAGCTCTCTGTGGGGGGGGGGGGTGAGGAGGTGGGCAGAGAGCCTGTCTACTGTATCTCTGTGCCCCCTCAGCACACAGCACAGAGCCTGGCACCTAGGAAGCAAGCACTCAAATACTTATTGAATGAATGAAGAAATGACTGGATTAGGAGAACTGTCCGGAAGGCTTCCTTCAGTCTAGCATCTAATCTAGTATGTTTCTGGAATGCATCCAATCAAGATGAATTTCCAGAGTCTGAAAAATCACAGAACCTCCCTCTTTTTCATTATACACTTTCTGTAAAATCCATAAAACATTGAGCCCTCGATGACATGGAAATATTTAGAAAAATTAAACCACCTTAGAGGTCAGAGGACAAAGCAGAGGAAACTGAAGGGTCATTTCCTTACTCACCAACTGCTGGAGGGAAGTAACAAGGCACACAGGTTGACGAAAGTCCAAAACCAAGTTAGACTTTTGGCAATTGCGTCCAGACTGAGAAGTGGTGCTTTTGAGTGTTTCAATACAAACTTAGACACAGGTATATTCAGAAACAGAGGAAGCAACTAATTAAGAGCTAGAATCAAAGTGAATTACCATTTGCCAGACATATAGATCTGTTCCAGGCAGGGCCAGGGGAAATCGTATTCTGTTGGCTGGAACCATTTCACTGTGCTGATGTTCATACCCATTACAAGCTGCATGTGAAATAAAAGTGAAATAGCAAAATCCAGCTGTAGGAGATAAAAATAAAAATCTTATATGTTTGAAAGCACTTCAGTGGGTAAAGCAAAACAACATAGTCAGTGGGGATGCTAATAAGTTAATCAAATTAAAGTGTTTGTGATTGCATTAAAAAACAAAGCTTCACAGTATATGATGTATTATGCCTTTAAATGAAATAGTCTGGACACATTCAAACGATTTCATCTTAAAACCTAATACAGAATAAAGTAAATATCTAAGAAGCATGAGAATCTAAAATTAAACCATAGTTATTAAGCAAAAGAGTTTATGAATCTGAGTTCTTCCAGGAGGCCTCTTTAGAGTCTGGTAACTAAATGAACAGTAAGCTATCTCTGCTTACAATTAATGAATTAGTTTTTCTATGGATAATGGTGTTTTACAGGAATGACTTTATTTTCAGGAGAATACGAACACTGAAGTGGAATCACCACATCAGTAGTTCTAGTGATAGAATGTCAACCAAAAAACTATCTTAATAGAATATGTATACTAATTTGCCTTCATAATCATTTCCCCAAATACCTACCTCTGTATTCTGCATTTATCATTGCACCAAATGAGAGCAGCCACGAGAGAATTTTTGAAACTCTTACATATATAAGAGGAGGTGGTTTCCAGAAGCTATCTCCAAGTTCAACTGGTAAAATACTCTTGCTCCTCTTCTATGAAATGTAAAGTCTCTGTACATTAACTTTCCTGTAGATCATTTCAGCCCACCATTTTCAATTTCAATCTAATGGATTTAAATAAGAATTATGATCTCTAATCAAAGAATGAACATTTTAGCTTGTCACTGTAGATATTCGGAGACTTTAGGGTATTAAAGGCATTTTTTTTTCCTGAATGTACTTTACATATATATATATATATATATATATATATATACAATTATCATCTATTGTTAAATAAAAACTATTTTGCACCAGTAGTTATTAATCCAAATAATTTGGATTTAAGTAATTTCTAATTGAAAGCCTATCTCATGAATTGTTTATAGTGACAGATAATAAACTATTAGTCATTTTAAAGCTTTAAAAGTAAGTTATCAGGATCCACTTCAATTTCCACATGATAATAAAGGATTATTATGTGCAGTAACCTATTTATGAAAAGGAAACAGTGTGCTTCTTTCAGACGCCATCAATTGCTTTAATAAGGAATTGAAAAGCCGGACTACTTTATATGCAGATCACCATTCCAGTTGCATAAGGATTTACAATAGACAAAATAAAACTATTTTTTTCTAAAGAAGGGCTGTTTGTTTAAATCACACAATAATATTTGCATCTAAAAATTATTTACAGGCTAATAAGGCTTCATAAATGCTATGTAGACTTGGTTAGTTAAAATCATTTTAATGCTAAGACCAAAACCAAAAGCTTGCTGAAGCTGACAAGGAAAAATTCAAGTAACCCTTGCCTAAAGAAGGCAGGAAAAAAAGGATGCCTACTTTCTTGGTTTAGGTACTTATTAATCAGGTTGGAGATGCAAAGAGTACATCATTTGATAGCACCCTGTTAACGCTTCCATAAGCTCAAGAAGAAAACGCTGCTTTCTCTGAAAATGTGAACATTGAGAAGGATTCTGAGTCTAACCTTTAATCCTAAAAGAAACAGAAACTAACGTATACATTTGTCTCTGCTGCCTTGAATTTGCAAAGAACTTACTTGGGAAGTCTTAATCTCACCTTTGAAGTCTTCCTTCAAGGTATGTAATGGCTCATATGTCTTTATTAAATGAGGTGTGTGGCGGCCTCTACTGGTGTGTGTTTATAGAAAATGTTTCAATAGGCAGAAAAAATACTAATTTCAATTAAAAAGTTAGAAATACAGACTCTCATTTAAATATATAAAAATATCTAATGCAGAAAAAATATATTACAAGTTGTGTAATGTACTCTTAATTAGGAAAATAATCTAAAACACTGACCATGTTAGTGTAAAATAACGATTTACGGAAGGGCATTAATTGTTCAATTCACTCTGATATTGGGTTAAATATATTTTATTAATGAATTACTGATCCCAACTGAGGCATTTTATTACCTCTAGTCCACTGTTAAGTCCCCTTAGTTGACTTAAATTAAATCACTTAGAACAAACCCAAAGGAAAGGAAATATTTTACAGTTAAATCTATAAAGTCCTAGAACTAGAATCATTTGATGACAGGTCGGTTTCTATAACTCAAGCAAACTGTACGTTGACTTAATATAGCTGACATTTCAATCTATTTTACAGTGTTTTTAATTTTAAAAATACAACACATTAAAATATGTTCAATTTATCAAAGCTAAAAGCAACATTTAAGTAATGTACTTAAAGTGCAAAGGCACTTTAACACAAAGAAGTGATGCCTAGTGACTATGCTTGGTAACTGAAGACGGAAATACCATATATCATTATTTACAAAAGAATTTATAGTCTCAAAAGATCTTTGGAGATCTTCTACAAAATACACTAAATATCCATTTTCATTTGAAAAGTTTGCTTACTCTTTCTTCATTCACTATAATTCCTCTTCCCATTCCCACACTGGAAAAATAAAAGAAGAAAAAGGAAACAAAACCATAAACAAAATATATGAAAAAAATGCACTGTAGAAACATTCATGTTCAATGATGATTCCTAAGGAGAGAAGGAAAAAAAAGGTGGGGGAGGGAGGAGAGCAAGAGAGAAATAATTTAAAGGAAAACTTGAAAAAGCAGTATCATTGCTTCACCCCATCCCCCAAACATCTTCAAAGTCCCCCATTGAGGCTGGGAAAGGGAGAACACAAACACACACGAAAGCAAATGCAGTGCTTCCAACAGTTTGGAGCAGCATCCTTTGATGCCAGAGGGTTGTAAATGATTTCCCTTCACAGCTGACTGATTGCAGTTTGTTTTTCCAGAACTTCGAGGTAGTCTGGTTCTGATTGCGGCTTAGCTTGCAGTAAAGGGTGGTCTGGTTTTGACTGCCCCACAAAGCATTTCCTGGGAGTTCCATATAAAACGGTTTTATTGATTCTGTCTTGGTTTTGGCGTCGAGATTCATACGAAGGGGCGAACTGCCTTTTAGGTAAGGTACAAAAGTTATAGTGGACGAGTCCTGCACTGGGGAGTTCCTTGACGCGCTCAGCGATATTCTGATACAGCAGCTCGGGCTCTCTTGGGGTGGCTTGCTTTTCTAGCAACTCGGTGGCACTTATAGTGTAAGCAAGTGTGGCTGGCTCTTCTTTCTTCTCCTCCAGGTTGCTGTAACTGAATTCTTGCAGGTTTCGGTAATAGGCCACTGGGTCTCCTTCCTTCTGCATGTAGATGGGGTTTTGGCACATCTGACCCACAGGTGGGGGGATGTAGTTATAGACGTGGCCGTCTGCTTTATCCTGAGTCTCAGTGTTATAAGACCCATACTGTAACTGGAAGGAACTTACATCTAAGTTGTTGGCACTCCTGGGAACACTTGGCATTCCCTTTCGGCGTTTCAGGACAAAGACGAATAGGCCAGCCCCAAAGCAGACAGATAAGATAAAGACAACCAGCAATCCTAAAATTAAGACAGAAAGTGGAACTTCAGTGTGTAGTTCAGGATAGGAACTGGGAGACACACTAAGTGAGCGAGGTGTGTCTGTGTTGTGATTCATTGACAAAATGGTTCCATCTGACAAGTTTGGACCGTCTGGACAAATAGCCTCCCTGCCCAGAAACTTCAGGATCTCCCCAGCGTGCTTAGCGGGAGATTCACAGGTCACCTCATTGATGATGACAGGGGAGTTGGCATGCTCTGTCCAGTCCTTTAGTCCCATGATGTCACAGGTGCAGTCCCACGGGTTCTCTTGCAGATCTATCTGGATAAAAGCCGGAAGCTGATCCAGAACCCCTTTCACAGGCAGGTGAGAAAAGTGGTTGTTTCTCAGATTCAGCCTGGTGAGGGCCGTGCCCCCAAATATATTATCAGGTAAGGACCGCAGCAGGTTGTTATTCAGAAACAGTAGCTGTAGGTTAATCAAAGCATCAAAGGTCAGCGGCTTAATTTCCTTAATGACATTATACTCTAAATAGAGATACTGCAAGCTCTGCAGTCCATCAAACATAGCCGGATATAGCACTTCAAGGTAATTGCCATTCAGATAAAGTCTGCGTAAACTGGTCAGGTTTGTGAAGGCACCTTCCTGAATGACTGCAATCCTATTGTTTCCTAAATGCAATAGATCCAAAGAACTGTATTCTAAGAGGTCGTTCTTATAGACAGTTTGAAGATAGTTCCCTGTTAGGTAGAGTTTCTTTGGACTGGTAGGTTTAGGCTGCAGGTCGGAGATATTAGT
Organism: Tursiops truncatus; assembly: GCF_011762595.2. NCBI lineage: Eukaryota > Metazoa > Chordata > Mammalia > Artiodactyla > Delphinidae > Tursiops > Tursiops truncatus. The sequence continues at coordinate 7,509,509 of NC_047055.1, forward strand.
GAACTTCCTTTCTTGGCAGTTGACATTTAGACCGTTGTCCGAACTCTGAGAGGTGCAGACACAGCTACTGGGGCAGGTGAGGGGCACCGGGGACTTGGTCTGGTACACCATGATGGGTCCAAAGCTCTGCCTGTCTTTCGACACTGTGACCCGGGGAGTTGGGCGATTTCTCATTTTGGGTGGCCGGCTCGCTTTTGCAGCCCTGGTTGGGTTGAGAGCCGGATTCATTGTAGGTGACAGCCTTTGGACATGTGTGTCAGCGTGGCCGCCCCTCTGACCGGAGTCACCGGTACTTTTTCTGGGACAGAGGTCTTGCCTGGTCAGCTGGGTCACATCTTTCCCATGCAATCTGAAGGGAGTTTCACAGACAATCTCCCCCACAAAAACAGTTATGGTGTCCAGCCAAGCCTTGAGAGGAAGTAAGTCACAAGTGCAATTCCACGGGTTTTCCTCCAGCTGAATCTCCATGATGCCTCCGATATGCTCGAGGACGCCGGCAAAAGGCATCACTTTCAGCCGGTTCCCTCGCAGGTCTAAGTGGGTCAGCAGGACGAAGCGGAACACATTGCTGGGCAGAGACAGCAGAAGGTTGTCATTCAGGATGAGCACTTTGAGCTTGTTCAGTTTGCTGAAGGCCCCCGCCTCGATGGCACTGATGTAATTGTAGTCGGCCTGGAGGTACTCGAGGCTCTCGAGGCCCAGGAAGGTGTCCTCCCTCAGTACTTCGAGCTTGTTGTTGTTGAGGTGCAGCCTCTTGAGGGTTTTCAGGCCGCTGAACGCCCCGGTTCGGATCTCCTGCAGCCCGTTGTTACCCAGGTGGAGAGTAACCGCGTTGGAGTAATTGACGAACTCGTTGGGGTACAGTCTCGTCAGGAGGTTGCCATTGAGGAAAAGCTGATAGATTCGATACTGGGGGGGCTGGAGCAGGCTGACAGTTGTAAATCCTTTGTTTTCGCAGTTAATATTCAGTACGTTTTCCTTCTCTTCGCACAGGCAGCGGATCTTGCAAATGTCTTTGGCAGTTTTGCGACTCTCGGTCTGTAAGATCCCGGCCACGGTTAACACACTGAGGAACCAAACGCCGCTCAGCATCTTTAGGCACCGTCGGTGTCAGCTCAGGTACCTACAGGCAAACCTTGGGGAGGGGGGCAGGAGAGAGCGGGATGCGGGGGAGAAAGAAACACGGAAGCCCGATTAAAATGGCAAAGCGAGGGGGCGGAGTGGGACGGAGGAAGAATGCGGGGAGTGGACAGCACGGCAGAATGAAATCACTGCGTTTTTCAAAGCGCTTTCTGCTCTCCTCCCCTCCCCCGCAGCCCACCCACACACGCGTCCCGGAACACACGCTTGCACCTGATTTCCCGGCGGGTCGCAGCCAGCCGCGGAGTCATTAGTAACCGAGTTGTCCTACTAAATCCAGCCCATCTCCTCCTCCTCCTCCCCTGGGGTATCTTGAAGAGATCTCGGGCGGCTAGCCCGTCCTGGGCTCCCAGCAGAAATTGCTTTACTTTTTTTTTTTTTAACTGCGCAAAAAGGGGGTGGGAAGATCAGGGGACTGGCGGCAGGGGAAGGGAGAGGGTGGAAGAGCAAAGACAGCGCGCGGTGGGGGTTACTCACACATCAGGAGAAGACGGGACCCCTCTCCTCTGCAGTCCGCTGGTAGTTTAGCATCTTCGGAAAGAGAGGGAGAGCAAGGTAAAAGGAGACGCCGCTTACGGAAGGATGCCCTGCTTTCTGTCGGTGGATTAAATTTTGCTGGGGGGTGCGCACTGATTAGGAATCCGGCAGGCGGCAAGAGAAGAAGAGGAGGGTTGGAGCGGCGGGAAGCTGAGCCCACGGGGACCCGGGGGTTCGACTGAGCAGGGAGGTCGCGAAGCCTGCCGGCTGGGGCGGCGGGCGGCGGAGACGACCGAGACTGGGCGCGCACTTCCAATCCGGCGGCAGGGGCACCAGTGCGCCCGGCAGTTTGAATTTGAGAGGCTTTGCAGGTTCCGCGGGACCGGGCTGGGGTGACGTCACGGGGGGAGGGGGCAGGCTGGGGATCGAGGGCGCGCAGTGGGGGAGGGAGGGGCAGATGCTTCCCTTCCCTGCGAGTGGCTTTGCAAAGCTCAAATCCCGGCTGCGTCAGTTGCTTCTGAACTACTCCACCTCCAGCCCGGCGGGCGGCGAGTGGCTGGCGAGCTCCTGGAGAGGGGGTTCTCCAGGAGGGGCACCGCCGGGACTCCTCTGGCTCCTCCGAGTGGTTTCTTCCACCCGCCCCTCCCTCCTGGCTCTTCCAGCGGGCCAGTGTGTGTGTGTGTGTGTGTGTGTGCGCGCGGGGGTGTCTCATTCCAGATTCTCGAGCAGGGGTCCAGATCCTTCCGAGTAAGGGATGTGTGTGTGTAGTGTGTGTGTGTAGATGTGTCTCTTTGCTACAGGACTGGGGCCCGCCTGCCAAACTCCTAGCTCACATGCTCTTGGTGTGGAGAGTGGGGTGTGTGTGCACCGGTGTGTCTGTGTGGGAGGGCGAGGAGTTCTTTTGGGGGATTTATGCTTTACATACAGAGCTTTGTTTCAGTGCTGAGAGAATTACTTTCTGGGTGGTGACTGGCCAGATATTTGCCGGGAATCTGAAAGCCAGCTCAACGTTAGCTTATAGACTGAGATAAACAACAACAAAACCCTTCTCCCCCTGAGGTTTATACTTAGCCAGATAATGAGGTTTAAACGTGTGCTTTTTGCCTGAAGGAAGGAGAAGAGAAGTGGGTGTCAGACAGGCACTGCCAGGCTGAGCTTCAGCTGGGAGTAGGAGCCCAGGAAAGGGTGCTGAGCCCTCCAGGCTGCAGGGTCAGGGAACCAGGGAACAGAAGGCGGAGATGCAGGAAGACTGGCTCCTGAGAAAGAGGAGGAATGAAAGGAGTCCTGGCCTGAGACTCAGGAGACCTGGCTTCGGATCCAGCTCTGTTGCCAGGTGTCACTTGTTTCTGGATCTTCCCACCCCCATGGGCAAAAGGGGTGGACTTATAAGGGTCCTCCCAGCTCTGACATTTAATCGGATTCAGATAACCTTTCCCCGGCCAGGTGTTGGGTTTTTGCCTTCGGTATCTCATTTCTCCTTAATTATCTTAAGGTCCCCTGGACCCAGGAGTCTCCCAGTTGGAGTCCATTTGCAAGATGGGAATGTCTGCTGGTGCCCGAAAGGGCCAGGCGCTGCCTCTGGTGGGCATGGGGGAGATGAGGCAGCAAAAGCAGGGGGTGAAAAGAGAATGGGAAGAGGAAATGACCAAGCGATGTGCCAGTCCCGCCAGACACTTTAGTTGGCTCTCCCCGCCTCTTGGTCCCGCCTGCCGCAGTCGACACAGGGTCCCATTGCTGCACCAAGTGTGGCAGAGGGGCAATCGCATAGGCAAGCTGAGCCTTCGGAGAACAGAAAGCGCCCTGCTTCTCCCCTCCTCCTTCCCTAGGAAGCTCAGGTCCTAGGATTGTTCCACCCATACAAGTTCTTTCCTCCCCAAGAAGGGCTCTCATGGTTTATAAACTTAGGCACTAAAGCAACCTGTGGCTCTGGCCTTCTCCTCCGCAATTTGTCACGGGCGTTCTTCTTTCCCCCTGCTTTTCCTTTGGAGAAGAGCCTTGGGCCAGACATCATGAGACCCTCCCCATCCAGTAATTCTTGCTTCACCTTGGGCAACAACCTTTCCTTCCGGGCCCTCGAATTTCCCTTCCCTGTGCCAAAGGGCAACGGGAGAGTGACTGTCCACAGAGGGGGAGGGGGCAGCCCTGCGATGGTCTTCCACCCTCCATGGCAATTGCATCATTAGATGCGAGTGGGGTGATGCAGTGGGAGCACAATTAAGCTTCCTTTCATAGCAAAGGGGCATTTGTTTCTACATATTTCCAAATATTAAATATACATAGTTCCTAGAGAGATATGGTTTATTCATTCAGTCGTTCATTTAACAAACATTTATTAATTAGGTTAATATTTCATTGAAGTAGACGCCAACATGAGAGCTAGACAAGACCTTTGAAATCAGATTCATTTTATAGATGAAGACATTCCTCAACCAGGGGAAGTGCTGACTTGCTTAAGTTCAAGAATCTATAAAATTAGAAACAGAACCCAGAAGTTCTGAGTCCCAGGCCAGCAGTTCTCAAAAAAACAACTCCTGCTTACTGTGAATTAGACAACTATCTACCTAAACTTCAATAGTGGTGGTGTTTTACTTAAATGTGTTTTTTTTTCTAAAAATTGTATTTGAAAGTGAAATACCAAATATGTGTTTCAGTTCTCAAATATCGTAATTTCCTTTAAGACACTGATGACTCTGTCAATACTCCTTGAGGACAGAGCCTATTAGGAATTGGTGGGGGTAGATAGATGAGGGGGCGCTTGAAATTCTTGATACTACGGGGTGAGGGAAACGGAGCGGTGAGGGCTGGGGTAACGGCACTGGGGACCCCGCGGCGGGGCGGCAGCTCTCCCTTCCGCGGTTAGCTGCCGACACGGGTCGGTGGACCCTCCCACCACTCCTGCGTCTCCCGCTCGTCCCTGAGCTTCCGCAGCCGTTTCCCCAAACACAGTTATTGGGAACAAATCAGCCTCCACCCCGATAAAGCACTTTAAGGAAGTTTCCTCTGGCCCCGCGTCTCTGGAGGAGCGGCCGCGGCACCGCGCCGGGGAGAGCGGGTTCCTAAGGCGGCGGAACGGTGCCGGGTGAACACGGAGCCCGCGGGAGGCAGAGGCGGACGCTAAAATAAGGCAAACGCTCCCCGTCCTCGCGGGGGCGAGGGAGGTAGAAACGCGAACTCCGTCGCCTTGGTCTCACTCGCATCTTCTCGAGTGAAACCGGGCTCGGGTCTCCGGGGCCGCCAGCGGGCGCGGCGAGTGAGGGCGGGCGGGCAGTACCCCTGCGCCCCGGCTGCGAGGGGGTTAACGGAGCCCGGCCGGCCCGGGGAGGGGGCTTCCACCGCCCGCCCGCCGCCGCCTTCGGCCCCCGCTCCGGAGTCCCTGGCCCAGCCCTTCCCGAAGGGCTCTTCCCGGCGACCCAGGGGCCGGGCGAGTCCCCTGTGGCCGGGCCCCATGCACCGACCGCTCGCGCAGCTCTCCCTGCCCTCACCCCACACCGCCGCGACGGCCGCTCGCGCCGCCCTCTCCCCCGGGCCCGGGCGCCGCGTCCTCGTCGGGAGCGGTGGCCGCGGGGCCGCACGACGCCCGGAGCCGGACCACGCCCGCGCGACTGTCCCGAGGCCGGACAGCCGGAGCGGGGGCGGCGGTCAGGGGCGGCCACCCGCGCGCGATCCCTGGCGGATCGCGCCGTCTGCCCACGCCCGTTCCCTCCGCCTGGGGCTGTGGCCGCGAAAGTCAGGGGCCAGCGCGGAGCCAGCTAGTCGGCCGCGTCGCCGCGGCGCCCCCGAGTACTCAGAACTTACCCGGCGAGCGCGCCGCCCGGAGCTTCCCCCAGAGGCGCCCGCGGCATCCGCGACCCGGGGAGGCGCGGGAGGCTGCGCGGCCTGGGCCCGGCGCGGCCCGGGAGCGAGGGCTCGGGGGCGAGCGCGGGCGGCGCCCCCAAGGGCAGGCAGATCCCCACTGGAGCGGCTCGCCGCCTGGCAGCGCTTCTGGCAGGAAGGAGGGAGGGATCCGGGAGGGAGGAGGAGAGGAGGGCGGGGGCGGGGAGGAGGAAAGAGAGGGGAGGGCGGGCCGGCGGCCCCTCGCCCGCGCTTATCAATCACCCCGCAGATCAAATGTCCCCGCGGCGCACCAGGGAGGGGGATGGACCGGCCCACAAAGGAGCCGCTGCTCCGTTTCTCTGACCAGCGCCGCGGAGCTCTGCTCAAGCCTCCCGGCCCCCCTCGCCTGGAACTCTGCCCAGTCCCTGCAGCTTCCACCGGGGGCTGCGGATCGGACGCGGTCAAGTGAAATAGGATGGCACTCGGTCAGGACTGTTTGCTAGGGTACACTCTGATCACAGGGTGGAAGTTACGGACAAGTGAAAGCAGCCAGCCCTCCGAGCCGGACACGGTCCGGGACGGCTGCCTTCCCTTAACTAGTCAGCGCCCGGTCCTCGCAGCTTGCGGGCAGATCTGTAAGGACCTCCTACGAGGACGGTAAACACGGTATTTCCATATAATGTAGAGCCGGGCGAGACCAGTGCAAACGCTTTCACCAGAGCCAGCCCTTCGCAGCATTCCATTCCCTGTTTCCGTTTGATTCTTTTCATTCTTCATGACGTTGCCTGGATCTACTAGAGCGGACTTTGGGCCACCCTCTCTTCCCTTTTCTCCTTTCTTTGCACTCCTGTTAGTAGTCCAGGTGGTTGTGTTTCGATAACGGGAAGGCGCTCTGGGCAAGAGTCACTGTAGTTCTAGAGGGAGCTGCGGTTTTCGCCCAGAGCGTTGCGGTTCCCTCCAGACCCGCTTTCCCCAGGGCCTCTCCTCGCCTCTGCCAGGGTCTTAGGGAGAAAGTTGCAGTTGTGTAAAGACTGGAGCAGGGAGTTGATTTGATGGCACCGAGACATTTCCCCTTCAGTCGTGGAGGAGAGCAGCCTTAATTAAAGTCGTCACCGTCCCCTGTCCTTTTCATACCCCCTACGGAGTCTGTAAAACCCCAATTCTTGAGAATATCCACCACCAGCTGGGTGGCGGAGAATAGGAGGGGAGGGGAGGGGAGGGGTGCAAAATTAGAGCAAAAACTAGCTCTGGGGCTAATGAATCTGCGTTGGGATTTGTCTGTTTCGAGGTTATTTCCTATACGTTTAACCCACGTTCTCCTGGCACAGACCTCTACCTCATTCTTCTCCTTACCCTGGGGAATCTTTTGTGCTTCTTCTTTCTCTTCTAGGCTTTCTTTTCATAATGGAGACCATGCTGGGTCTTTTTAATAGAAAATTACTGATAATCTTATATTATGCACATATGCAGAGTTTACCTTAGTAATAGTCCAAAGAATTATCTCTTATAATCATATCTCTGAGGTTTTAAGGATCATTACTGTTCCTTTTACTTCAGTCCTGAGAAAGCCTTTTTGAGATTTCCCTGCCACTCAGATAAGTAATTTCAGAATAACACGGGTCTCAGATATGCACATGGGCAGGCTATTTTACAGTTACATATTCAGAAACATTGCCTTTCTTTATTAATATCCTTATTTGTGTAAAACATCAAACGTGCTATTCGCTACAGACTATAGCAGCAGCCTGGGCACATCATAGTGTTACTGAGAACAGTTAATACTGTTTCTTCTGTGTTTACCTCATTTCTGACTGTGTCATCTTTTCGTGTAGTTATTTAATGGGGGCTATAAACAACCACAAAACACAGAGCTGAGGGGCTATTCAAAGGCAGAAATAATGAGACAGTCATGCTGAAAAAAAGGAGACAGTTTACTGAGAAGGGTGGTGTGTCCCTAGCCAAAGAGGACACAAACAAAAGCCATAACATATACAGATTAGATGAGGAACAGGCTATCAATGATACAGACCGACATTTTATTTTGATCCAGTAGAAACTTGCAAAATATGGCATGCATCCATTTTAAGTAGCCTTGTAAGCAAGTCTAACATGTTTATCAGCCTTCAGAAAAGCATTTAGCAGCCTGCCTTTCTGCACGGGACCACACTGATAGTAAGATTTTTTTAAAAAGAGCAGACTTTTCTTTTTGTCGGCATAACATTTTCAAGTAGGTGGGTAGCTGTTTCAAAGGGTGTCCTGAATCACACACACACACACACACACACACACACACACACACACACACACACACAATGATGAGCAATACAGAACTTTCTGTGAGGGTTGTTGCATAGATAATTACAGAAGAGAGCTTGAAGCATGTGAAAGTTTTAAATGTACCAATTTATTTGAAAGCTGCTTTATACTGACTTTTCGAAAAGTTTCTGTGTTAGGGGAGAAAAATCCTGACATAACTGAATATCAAAGACATGCATATTAATGTACTTCTGTGAATTAATAAAAATGGCATTCTTAATTCTTTGGTGTAATGGCATTGTAAAGGCATCTCTGTTTGTGTGCTGTTCTCTGTTGATTAGTTCATATTACTAAAGGGCTTAGAGATCCCTGACTGCAATGCTAGTGGGGCAATACAGAAATTAAATTTTGCTTGGGCTTTTATAATTTCAATCTAAGATCAGGAGAAAATCAGATATTTCATCTAGGATGAATTTTTTAAATGTGTATACATTACTAAGACAATGCAAATGTTGCACAGTTACTGTGTACTACACAGTTTGCCTGTGAATGTTGCTTCTCCACCTTTTCCACACCTATCCAGGGCTGGGAAGCTTTAAAAAATTTACAAAATAAGACAAAGTAGAAACCTCATGCAGAGTCAGTAAGTCTAAGACCGATCGATGTGAGTTGTTTTCTGGGAATACTGTCCATTTGAACCAAAGGTTTCAAAGAAGAGTTCAGACAGAGACAGACAAATTCCTAAATAAAGAAACGAGACACAGAGGACATGCCGTTAATACCGGTAATTATAGCTTAAAGGATATTGTAGACATTGGTTCTGTGATGCTATTGAAAGTGTGGATATTTTTTCAAGTCAATTCAATTATTTTGATTATTTTGGCAGGCTTGGTTGGAAGAGTGCTGGGCCAGGACCCAGAATAGTTTGTCTTTTTATCAAACACATATCCAAACCCTTGGAGACCAGTAACCTGGGTTCAAATCCCAAGCAGGCACTGCTCCTACCTAAGTTTCCTCACGTGTAAAACTGAGTACTAGCACCTGCCATATGGCGTCAGTAAGGATGGGATTCATGAAAAACCCTTGAAAGTTGTGAAGAGGTACACATGTGTACTTCTTGAAATGAGGAATTCTTAAATTCCCTTCTTAAGTAAATTATACAAAGCAATGATTTTAGTGAGAAAGCATTGTTTTAATTGAAATTGGATAATAGAACCAGGATTAGAAAGTTATTTACTATTCTGGTTGGAGGTATATTATGTCAAACATTCAAATGAAAACTTGAAAGCATTTCGTCTTTTCCCTAGATTTTTTCCAAATAGCTGAATAGGTGTGTATATCAGGATTTCTCAATCTCGGCACAATTGACATTTTGGACCAGATCAGTGTTTGTTGTGGAGGGCTGGCATGTGCAATGTGGGAGGTTTAGCAGCATCCCTGGCTTCTCCTACTCTCCAGTAGCACCAGTATCCCATATATTTATATACATACACTATATGTATACTATATAGTATATACATACATGTTTTATGTATATATAGTGTGTATATGATATGTATATGTGTATATAAACACCTTACGTTTATTTCACACTTAAACAAATTGAAGGAACATAATGTACATGATGACTTATGACAGAGCAAGACCAAGATTCCAGGCTCCCTGATGCCCTGCTTCATGGTCTGCCACACCCTGCAGCCCGCCTGCCACCTCTTCTACCCCAAGTACCGTCAGTGGAGGTGCTGCTCTTCGCAAAGAAATATATTTTCTATCATGACCCAGGGCAGTCATGGGTGGAAACCAGAGTTTCTGAAACAATATTACCCTTGTCATAGCCAGGCACCCTAAAATATTCTATCGTAGTTGATTTTAAAAATTGCTGGCTGTGGCCTGCTAAACTGATTTCATGAGGGACTAACAGGTCATATCTCACAGTTTGAAAAACACTGACATACTGGATCTAGCAGAAGAGGAAAATGGGGCAGAACAGAGGAAGGGGGCAGTAAAGCAAAAGGAGGAGACTAGAAATAGAGAAAAAAAGAAGTGAGTATGGTGCAAAGTTATAGTAAAACTTATGGCTCTCAACCAATTGTATTCAAATCAAATGTCACTTAGTGGTGGGCCCTGCTCCCTGAGGGTCCCAGACCTCCCTTTGTGGGGATTGAGCAGAGTGATTCATCAGTTAGGACCCTATTTAAGCTTACTGGACCTGGGAGTGAATATACATGGCAAAAGCCATAGATTTTACAGGTCAGACTTAGGATAGCATTAATAGGTATTTCAGTTATCCTGACGCATTCTTTCCTATTAATCTCACTGCAGCTGGAAGTTATGTTTTGGTCTGGAGTTACAACCTAATGCACTCAGGAGGAAGCCAAATTTACTGAGTTTGACACTGCACATTATTGGAACGGTATAATGCAGTCGAGCCTCTGTACTAAGTTCTGTTGATTTTATTTATGTATTTATGTTTGGCTAGTATAAATATAAGGTAAAGTATGTGCTGTGGCAGAGAGTTTAATGCTGACTCTGCTGGAACATTCAAAAGTGTCTGCACACGAGGCCCCCAGTTCTAAAGAGCAGCTACTAAGGATTTGCATTAAGTATTTCTGATTTTTAAAAAAGTCATCATTTGTGAAGAGGACAAGGCCATTAATATTCAAAAATAGCAAGGATGACACACTCCAGATCTACCCTGAAGTGATTTGCACAAAATGAAGCAGGGTTTAGAAATTATAGGTTCAGAGGGGAGGTGAGTAAGATTTAGAAAGTAAATAAAATCATTTCCAAGTAATAGCTGGAGGCAGCATTCAACCATCATTGCAAATCAATGAGAGGAGAAAGGATTTTTTTTACCTTGAATCTTGATGATTTATTACTCAGATGTGATATCAGTTCATTTTTATTTTCCTTCCATTTTTCATCTCCCAGGAAGCTGCCTAAGTGATATTACAGTGCCACCTGGCACACACCCCAATTCACCTGATTATTGCAGGTGAGGTCACCTGATTATTGCAGGTGAAGTCACCTTTAAGTCAAATATAATGGCTCCAGGACATATATCAAACAACGTTTGCAGCTGTCTGTGGTCGTACCATGGTTCCTAGGCAAATTAAAAGGAAAGAAAAGGGCTTCCCTGGTGGGGCAGTGGTTGAGAGTCCGCCTGCCGATGCAGGGGACACGGGTTCGTGCCCCAGTCTGGGAATATCCCACATGCAGTGGAGCGGCTGGGCCCGTGAGCCGTGGCCGCTAAGCCTGCGCGTCCGGAGTCTGTGCTCCACAACGGGAGAGGCCACAACAGTGAGAGGCCCGCGTACCGAAAAAAAAAAAAAAGCTTCAAATTTCATGACACTTTTGATAACTTAAATATCCTTGAAGATCTTTCAGAAACATAGCCTGATGTCTATCTGGGGTGGAGGAACCATATGGAGTTTCTCAAAAACATCACTTTGGGGCAACTCCAGGAAAGCATGACAAAATTGGAGGCATAATCATCACCAGATTTGTCCCCCACCCTGGACATCGCCACAGCAATTCAAGTACTGTAGTAGGGTCAGTGTCACTTTAGTAATATTTTGAAAGGAGGGAAAAGCAAGCTTGTTTTTTGCTACACATCATTGCTTCAGAATAATGAGTTCAGCATGCTAACCCCTTAGCTCTTTATATATTGGTCTAGTTGGTACAGGTCAGGAAACAGCACTATTTGAACTAGACAACTTATTTGCCATCATTTAAATATATTGAATATTATATTTCAATATATAATATTGAATATACTGAATATTATTTTAATATATTTTTTCAATAGAAATACCAATATTTAAGGAGATGTGTACAGTATTGCTAAATGATGAATGCTGGCTATTATTTGCAGCAAGAAAAGACAATTGTCAAATTAATGAATTGATGTTCTGCTTACAATTTTTATAAAATATAACCACTCAACCTAAGATAACTCCTGTCTCTCGAATACAAATAAGTAATACAAAACAATTTGGGGTAAGCCCGAGTCGAGTCCCTGATTTAAAGTTTCAGTTGCTTAGAATTCAAATATATGATTTACTCAAGGGTCAGAACAAATCTGCTATGATTTACATTGACAACATTGGGGTGTATTAGGCAGCAATGGAATCGTTCGTTACCCCTGCTACGGCCCTTAGCCAAATTCAGTCTTGGGTTGTAGTGACGATATTGATCACAGGCTACCTGGCTTCATCAAATTGTGCTTTTCCACTGATTTTTAAGTAAGTGGTTTGTCCAAAACGATTCCCAGAATGCTAATGAACCATAATACCTATATGGAGGTAAGTTATCCAATTTCTTGATCCATTTTCAATATCAATATGCAATAGCACCTTAAGTCATTAAAAAAACTGCTATGATATATTAATGTAACAAATAATTCTATGTAGAAAGATCTCAAAATATAAGGGTGTAGGACGAGTGATCTACAGTTAAACCGCTGCTTTCGCGCATGTTCAACTGTTATCTTTCATTGAAATACCAAAGTAATTAGTCATCTTGAAGAATTTTCTAGTTGCAGAATGTCAGGGATTATTTTGGGTATAGATGTTGACTAAAAGCACTTGATAACCTAAGAATTTGTGTTGTGTATGTTTGCCTGCCTGCTTTCCCTCCTTCCTCCCTTCCTTCCCTTCCTTCCTTCCTTCCCTTCCTTTTTTTCTTCTGATTTGGGAATTTGTTAATCCACAATTAGATATTTTGTCAAAGAAAACTATTGACACCTCAAACAGCAGTCTGTATCCTGAGAAAATGATTATTTGAAATGAGCCAGCATCACATAGAGGTTTCTGTGAGAAAGAGACCATCACGACTGCTCTTTTAACTGAATTTTCCATAGACTGGGAGGATGGTAGAGCTGGGAGGGATTTAAAGTTAGAGGACTTTAGCGTGTGGTTTGTGTGCGCCTCCAGCGTCGTCTACATCCCCTGGGCCCTTGGTAAACAAACAGGCAGATTTCTGGGGCCCACCCCAGACTCGTGGAATGGAACTTTCTGGAGGTGGAGTCTGAGATTGACATTTTTATGGGTTTCCCAAGAGACTCTGATGCAATTTGCTGGGCCAATTCTAGTCCAACATCTTCATTTTATAAGATGGGGAAACTATGGCTCAGGAAAACGGAGTGACATTCAAAGTCACATAGGCAAAGCAAGAGTCAAACTCAGATCTCCCAACGCTCATGCAAATGCTGGGTCGTCTTATGTTTTGATACTTTAGTTTTAGAATTGTATTTTTCAATGACAATCAGCATTAAAATTTAATGCAGCACAGTGCACTCTGCTTATGAACCATGTTACAATATGCCCATAAAAAGTGGCTTGCTGGTCAGCCACAAGAAGCAAAAACATTTTATTTCTAAAGTCTTTTGACTAAAAGTTTATTGCTATTTATTTGTGTTTTGGGTGATAAACTATATAAAATGGAATAAAATGCTTGATAAATACTTACTGAATTGAAAAAAATGAGCACTGACTTCGGTATTGAGTTTGAAAAGATTTACTCTATTATGGGCACAGAGATGCTAAAATGTCAAATTTAATGGAATCTGAAGTAGCTTACATTTCATGTTATCATTTACTAGGTCTACTGAATCATTCTGAGGATATGGCAGGGAGACCAGGGTCTATAATAGTGGGGTTTTTTTTCATTTTGCTTTTTTCTTCATTTCAAAATTTTGAGTAAAGTTACATAAACCCTTCAGAATAAGCTTCATAAGTGTAGGGGCTGAGGATGCTATCTTGAAGCTCTCTTGACCTATAAGTGTCAACTTCAAGAAAATTTCTGCTAGAAACTTTTGAAGATAAAATAGAACATCTAATTAACATTTAGAAGAGTAAGATATATATCCATTTCAAGTAACCTGACCTGGATTTCAGCAGCAGGATCTCTTCTTGACACATTTGTAACTTATTTTAATTGCTAATAGGTACTGTGTGTATACATCCAAGGCAAAAGGGGCCTTAACCTCTTAGAGTTACAAGAGTGAATTAACTTGAAACTAAACAATACATTTTTGTGAAGAGACATTCTGTTGGGCATAATCTAATACTGAATCAAATGCATGTGATTGACAAGAACCAATTTTCCAAGAACGTTGAAAGGACTACTGACATTTTTATGCCCCATTTGCATCACTATAATTATTTTCAAGGGAAATCAGGAGATTTCACGGGTATGAAGTGGGGATAGTAGAAAATGTGTGGGCTTTGGAGTCATATAGACCTAGGTTTGAACCCCAGCTCAACCATCTAACCAAGAGTGTGAGTACTGGGCAAGTTACTTAAATTCTCTGAGTCTCACTTTGCTTTTTTGTAAAGTCTGGGTAATTTACAAAGCCTGGTAACGCTGACTTTGTGAGGGTTGTTGTGAAAAACATAGAAAGTAGATCTAAAATGTTTCATACTGTGTGCATTTAATAGGTGAAGCAGGAACCATGTTCTCCTTCCAGTGTCCTTAGCTCGGTCCACAGAGTAAGGAATACCATCCTCTCATACTTCTTGGAAGTAAAAGGAAGAGATTTCCGATTTCCTTTTCTCTCTCTCTCTTTCTCTCTCTCTCTCTCTCCCAATCCCAAAAGAGAAATGAGCTTGCTAATGACTTTGCGTGAAGAATCTGACCAAGCTCAGCTCTGTGCCTTTTGTTTTCTCTTTTTCAGGGCCACCTACTCTCAGAGTGTGCCTAACACTGCCTGGGGTGGGGTGGCTCCATCCGATTCAGAAGTCTTCACTGGGAAGTCCGACTGTGGCCATAGACCAAAGCAACTTATTCAATTCAAGCTTAATAGTATGAAGCTGGTATTTTGATCTCCATCTATATGATCTCAATTAGTTGTGAATCCACAGTGGATTTAAAGGAGGGAACAGCTATCACCCCCAAATCCCCAAAAGTGGAGGGTCAATAAATTATGACTACTCTTATCATGGGGGTTTTGATGGCATCTTCATTCTTTTCTTGAATCAAGACGGTCATTACTAAACTGCTTTCAGCTATGCATGACCATGTGGCTGAGTCCTGGCCAGTGACAGTGGAAGTGTCATTTGGAGTTCTGGAAAGTCTCTTTAAGAGGCGAGGTGAATCCCCTTATTCTGCCCTACTTTGCTTCTGTTCCTACAGTCATCTTGGATCATAAGGACTAAGGTTACCCCCTAGGGTGGTGGAACAGATTCCCAGAAGCTGCTTAGGTCCTAAGCACCACGTGGAACCGTCATACCAGCCCTCAATTTTTTTACCTGTGGTTTAAAAAAAATGTGAGAATTAAAAGTCTATACTCAGGTGACACTAATCCAAACAGATATATTTAGCTAAAGCAATACCATCCTAAGAATCTTGCCATTTAAGAAAAAAAATCTGGCACAGGAGCTGTATAAACCCGAGCAACTCATTCTTAGGACTGATTTTTTTTTTCTACAAAGCAACAGGATAAGCTTAAGAATATATAAGATCTTTGTCTACTAGAGAATTCTGTGACCATATCTAAATACGATCACTCTGGATTGTTGAACTAGTATTTTAGTAAGAAACAAAGCCTTCTTTACAGTTTGGCAAAAGCTCATTAATTTGATTTTGAGGGGGGATGATTTGAGTGCCCTCTAGGCTGAAGTTTATCTTTGTACGATCTAAAACAAAAAAATCCCTCAACAAATCTGCAGGGTAATTGTTGGCTTACTTAGAAACCAACTGCTTTCTAATTGAAAGCTGGCAGCTTCCTATTTGCATCGAAACAGTTAATGTACTAATTTTAAATGATTTTTTAAAATCTGTCTACTAAAAGAGTCTGGCAAGACCTTATTAATGTTACTCATATTGTAGTAAACGGGTCCAAAACTGAAACTCAATATTTTTGATTCCTTGATGACTAGCATCAGGGATAAAACTGCTTTTCGAAAATTACAGGAAATTTGCCTCCTGAGGCTGGAAGAGTGAAAGTGGGAATGTGCCTTGGGAGTAGGTAGTCTTGCTCTTTGTTCTAGAAGGGATTAAGCTTTTTGACATGCAGAAGTAGGCTAAATACTTATTCTTTGTTTTCTGATATTGGAAGTAATCTAAGTGTAAATAATTCCAAGTGGAATGCTAACTTATTCTAGTAATGCAAAAGTTTACTTTTGGGGGGGTGGAGGGATGGAAATCCAGGCATTCCTGGATATCTAGGGATTTCCCATTTCCTTTGGCATGCTCTGGGACAAAAGCTGAAGAGCCTTGGAACTGGGGAGAGAGAGATGATGGGAGAAGAAACTCTGGCAGCTGGTCTGCAAGAGACCTTCCATATTGGAGTGTGGATTTGGGGAGCAATAATGTCTGATATTGAACACAATTTCCCTTTTCTGCACTGTAATCACGTTTCCAGCAAAATGTGTTAACCACCACACTCTCTTGTGTTAGTACTACCTTGGGGAGGGGAGGAAGGAGCTCTCTTTCTGTATTCAGAGGTTTTGGAGAACTGGAGTGGCTTGGCTTGGTGGTAACCAGATGGACCAAGATTAGAGTGATCCAGAGAAATTGGAGGCATCATTTTAGAGCCAAGTGTCACAAGGAGAAAGCAGGTGTGGACTGAAAAAGAATGCACAACGTGAGAGTTGTGAGTTAAGTTTTATTTGGGGCAAAATGAGGACTATATGTTGGGAGACAGCATTTCAGGTAGCTCTGAGGAACTGCTCCAAAGAGGTAGGGGGGAAGGTCAGTGTTATATATGATTTTAGTGAAGGGGGGTGGTACGTGCAGTCAAGCACACCTTTTGGCAGAGGCTTGCTGCCAGTCACAAGGAGCAGATGTCACTGTTAATGATTTTAGTGTTTTTCTAGATATGAGGAGATACAAGAATTGGGCGCATAAAACCTTCCCCTGAAAATATCTAACTATCTGAAGGCCTGTTCTGCCAGTTTTTCCCAGAGCACAGAGTGCCTCATTCCTGATCTCCACCCTGAACTCCTTTCCAGGGGTGTTGAAGGTCAGTGGCTGCAGTAGTTTGTGACTTAGTCTTTGTAGAGGCAGACGGTAAGTGCCAATTTTTAGTTGGAACAGGAGAGATAGGATTATACTCCACAGGAATCATTTGAAATACACAGGAGGATTCTGTGTTACTCATGGTCACCTAGGATGAGTTCTCAAGTTATTTTATTTAGATATTCAAGAAAAATGATTCTTAGAAGACTAAAAAACTTGGGGCACTAGGGTTTCATAATAATACAACTACTATTTCTCTTGAATATCTACTCTAGTACCTGTGTAAGACATTCAATACACATGATCTCTTTTACTGCTCATAACACGTGAAAGGCAGCATTATCTTCATTACCAGAGAGGCAAATGCTTAGAAACATTTTGATTGGAAATTTGCCTTATTCTATGTTATTATAATAAAAGTATTTTCTTTACCTTTTTTCCATTAGTTCTCACTGATCTTCCTTGCACTTAATATGAATTGGTGACATTTTGGTAGTCAGATTACAATACAACTTTCATGAATTATGTATCAATAGGATTCATTTCCAGGAAGAACATGGAACTATTTCTGCAATTCCAGAGTTTAAAAAAAATAAGAATTATGCTTAAAATATCTAATACAAGAGTTTTCGCAGCTCATAGTTAATATAAATGTTTGGGTTTTTTTATAATCACATATTTTTTTGAGTCATGATGCAAAGTAACAATGAGAATATTGTGTTTAATATTCTAGTATTAAATGACCACAAATTACTGGTATTGCCTAATGAGCTTCATGAGTCACATTTTATTGCCATGTCCTAGAATGAATAGAATTAGTGTTGCTATTACAGTATACTGTATGCAGGCTTACTAATGAAAAAATGCAGCAAAAATAAAGGGCTATATTAGTAATGGATAATAAAGTCAGAGAAGCTCTTAATGGTGAGCAGTATTGCAGTTGCTGAGTCTGATGCTTTATTTTTTTTTTTTTACTGTTTTACACTTTTTTTACACTTTTACACTTTTTTCCTGTTTTACACTTTTTTTTTTACTGCTTAACACTTATTTCTTCTTTTCTTCTTCCTTAACCAACTAGATGGTTAAAGATTATATGTAGAAATGCACTCAAGTGTAAGTGGAAATGCCTGGCAGTAAAAGTCGATTGGCCTTTCCTAAAATTAGGAGAGATATTTATAGCCATTGAAAAAACAGAGTTGGTTGATTACAAAAGAGAGTAGAGTGTGAGCTTAAGTGAGCTCCTGGAGGGACCTTGTTGTCTCTGTCATATGCACAGTGGCACAGGACTGAGGTAGTAACTTAGTGTGATTTGAGAAAGGGGTGACTATAGGATCCTTATGACTCTCCTGCCCCTGTAGCTTCCAGCTCCTCATTGGGAAGCCCATGGAGTTGGGTGGCCAGTGTCAGGCAGCACTGTAGCCTGCCAAGCTGATTAGGATTCACACAGAAGAGAGAGGTGGTCAGGCTGCCTGGAGACAAGGTGAGTCAGAGCATGGACAGAGCTTCAGCTAGAGGTGCAGTCATAGAGGGAGTTGGTGGGGACACAGGTCCTGGCAGAACTCGAACCAAAGTCTTGTTCTTAGGCAGGAGGTGAAGCAGTTTCAAATGATTTGGCAGATTGAGGCATGATCCCAAAGAAAAGTCTAGGCAGGATCAGTAGACAGGATATTTTCAGGCTGAACATAAGGCAGGAATGAAGCAGGCCATGAGTCAGACTTTGGGATTAGGATCTAGATTCCAACAGGACTAGTTTCTAAGGAGGCTTGTGGCTGCTCTGTGAGCTTACAGCAAAGACAGCTTCCCAAGATGTAAAGGGTCAAAGCCTCTTTGGAGTAATTGTCTATAATCTCCGGGGAAGGAGATTAGATCTCTGTCCTTTGATGAGAAGGTCCCAGTGCCCATTGTATGTAATGATACCACACTGCCTGGGTGTATTATGGCCTGTCCTTAGCTTGGGGGAGTGTTTTTGCTCTACCTGGATATGAATTCCTTATTGGGGTCATTGCCATCCTCTTCTTTACAAACTTCTCAGCCTAGGATTCTAATTTTCTCCTCTCTCTCAGGTCTTGACAGCTAGACTCTTGGCAGTATGTTTTCTAAGCTGCTATGTTACTTGAGCCTAGTGACACCTTAGCTGCATAAGAAGTGGATTAGTAGTATCTCTGGTCATTGTCTCTGCCTCTCCATCTCTAATCCAAGGCCTTATACAAATGTCAACAAATATTTATTGAATGTCTTTTTAGATATCTGATGTGGATTTAGCAGTATGAGGGATACAAAAATGCACATGTGATATAGTAATTTCCACTGAGGACCATTCAATCTTGGAGAAAGACAGAAAATACATCCACAAATATTTCAATAACAATTCAAGGCAGTATGTAATTAGGTGCCAAATTAATGTGACAGCCAATAAATATTTATCGTGGTTTGGAGTTGTACCAAACGTTTCATGTAAGAGGGGAAAATCTCTAGGGTTTAAAAAATAAATGGGTAAGATTGAGATGGGGAAAAAACAGGGCAGGCAAATCTACTTATTCATCTGATAAAACTATATAATGCTTACTATACACAAGGCACTGTTTTGAGTACTTCACAAGTAGTAACTCTTTTAATGCTCACAACCTCCCTATGAGGGAGATCAAATTATTAGCAAACTCAGGCAGAGAGAGATGAAGGAACTTGTGCAAGGTTGTGCAGCTGAGCCATGGAGCTGGGAGTTGGACCTAGATGGCCTAACTTGAGAACTGCACTGTCCAGTCTGGTGGCCACTGGTGGCTATTTAAATATAATGCATTGAAATGAAATCAAATTAAAATTCAGTTCCTCACTTGCATTTAACTACATTCCAAGTGTTTGATAGCCACATGTAGCTGGTGGCTACCATATTGGACAGCACAAATATAGAGAATAATTTCATCATCTGAAACTTTCTGGTAGACAGTGTTAGTTTACCATCTATTTATTTAACCATTACTCTATGCCATCTCTTCCTGGGGTAAGAACTGAGTGAGTATGTGGAGGGTAACTTCACAGTTATGAGTCCTTGCTTAGAGGGTTGTCTTGGGCTAGAACAAAGAGCAGTAGAAGACAGTTTTGCAAAAACAAGAAGTAGAGGTTGGTTTTGAAGGCCAGGCAGGGAATTGCGCTTAATCCCTGCATTGGTTTTCTATTGCTGGGCAGCAAACTACCCCCAAATTAGCAACTTAAAACAACACACATTTATTATCTCACAGTTTACGTGGGTCAGGAATTGAGGCACAGCTTAGCTGGGTTGTCTGCTCAGGTCTCACCAGGGTACAATCAAGGTGTCAGCCAGGGCTGCAGTCTCATCTGAGGCTTGGGATTCTCTTCCAAGCTTTGTGGTTATTGGCAGAATTCAGTTTCTTGAGGCTGTAGAACTGAGGCCCTAAGCCCCAGTCTGCCTGCTTCTAGAGTCTGCCTGCTTGTACAGTCTGCCTGCCATTCCCAGTCACATGACCCTCTACCTAACATGGCATTTTGCTTCTTCAAGGTCAACGGGAAAATTGAGTATCTGCTACTCATACTCCTGTCTCTGAATTCCAGTCCCAATTTTAAAGAGCTCTCCTGATTAGGTCAGGCCCACCCAGGAAAATCTCCCTTTTGATTACTTAAAGGCAACTTAATAGAGACTTAAAAATATCTGCAAGTAGCTTCAAGATGGCAGAGGAGTAAGAAGTGGAGATCACCTTCCTCCCCACAAATATATCAGAAATACATCTACATGTGGAACAACTCCTACAGAACACCTACTGAATGCTGGCAGAAGAACTCAGACCTCCCAAAAGGCAAGAAACTCCCCACATATCTGGGTAGGGCAAAAGAAAAAAGAATAAACAGAGACAAAAGACTAGGGACGGGACCTGCACCTCAGGGAGGGAGCTGTGAAGGAGGAAAAGTTTCCACACACTAGGAAGCCCCTCCACTGGTGGAAACGGGGGTGGCGGGGGGTGGAAGCTTTGCAGCCATGGAAGAGAGCACAGCAACAGGGGTGCGGAGGACAAAGCGGAGAGATTCCCGCACAGAGGATCGGTGCCGACCAGCACTCACCAGCCCGAGAGGCTTGTCTGCTCACCCGCCGGGGCGGGCGGGGGCTGGGAGCTGAGGCTCACGCTTCGGAGGTGAGATCCCAGGGAGAGGGCTGGGGTTGGCTGTGTGAACACAGCCTGAAGGGGTTAGTGCACCACAGCTAGCTGGCAGGGAGTCCGGGAGAAAGTCGGGAACTGCCTAAGAGGCAAGAGACCATTGTTTCCGGGTGTGCGAGGAGAGGGGATTCAGAGCACCGCCTAAATGAGCTCCAGAGGCGGGCGCGAGCCGCGGCTATCAGCACGGACCCCAGAGACAGGCATGAGATGCTAAGGCTGCTGCTGCAGCCACCAAGAAGCCTGTGTGCAAGCACAGGTCACTATCCACACCTCCCCTCCCGGGAGCCTGTGCAGCCCGCCACTGCCAGGGTCCCGGGATCCAGGGACAACTTCCCCGGGAGAATGCACCGCGCCTCAGGCTGGTGCAACGTCACGCCGGCCTCTGCCACCGCAGGCTCGCCCCGCACTCCGTACCCCTCCCTCCGCCCGGCCTGAGTGAGCCAGAGCCCCCGAATCAGCAGCTCCTTTAACCCCATCCTGTCTGAGCAATGAACAGATGCCCTCAGGCCACCTACACACAGAGGCGGGTCCAAATCCAAAGCTGAATCCCAGGAGCTGTGCGAACGAAGAAGAGAAAGGGAAATCTCTCCCAGCAGCCTCAGGAGCAGCGGATTAAAGCTCCACAATCAACTTGATGTGCCCTGCATCTGTGGAATACCTGAATAGACAACCAATCATCCCAAAATTGAGGTGGTGGACTTTGGGAGCAACTGTAGACTTGGGGTTTGCTTTCTGCATCTAATTTGTTTATGGTTTTGTGTTTATCTTAATTTAGTATTTAGAGCTTATTATCATTGGTAGATTTGTTTATTGATTTGGTTGCTCTCTTCCTTTTTTTTATATATGTATTTTTCTTCCTTTCTCTCTTTTTGTGAGTGTGTATGTGTATGCTTCTTTGTGTGATTTTGTCTGTATAGCTTTGCTTTTACCATTTGTCCTAGGGTTCTGTCTCCATTTTTTGGTTTTTTTTTTTTAGTATAGTTTTTAGCACTTGTTATCATTGGTGGCTTTGTTTTTTGGTTTGGGGCTCTCTTCTTTCTTTTTTTAAAATTACTTTTTAATTTTCTAACTTTTAATAATTTTTTTTATTTTAATAACTTTATTTTATTTTTTCTTTCTTTCTTTCTTTTTTTCTCCCTTTTCTTCTGAGCCGTGTGGCTGACAAGATCTTGGTGGTCCGGCCGGGTGTCAGGGCTGTGCCTCTGAGGTGGGAGAGCCGAGTTCAGGACATTGGTCCACCAGAGACCTACCGGCTCCATGAAATATCAAATGGCAAAAGCTCTCCCAGAGATCTCCATCTCAATGCTAAGACCCAGATCCACTTAACAACCAGCAATCTACAGTGCTGGACACCCTATGCCAAACAACTAGCAAGACAGGAACACAATCCCACCCATTAGCAGAGAGGCTGCCTAAAATCATAATAAGGTCACAGACACCCCAAAACACACCATCAGACATGGTCCTGCCCACCAGAAAGACAAGATCCAGCCTCATCCACCAGAATACAGGCACCAGTCCCCTCCACCAGGAAGCCTACACAACCCACTGAACCAACCTTAGTCACTGGGGGCAGACACCAAAAACGATGGGAACTTCTAACCAGCAGTCTGTGAAAAGGAGACCCCAAACACAGTAAGTTAAGCAAAATGAGAAGACAGAGAAACACACAGAAGATGAAGGAGCAAGATAAAAACCCACAAATGAAGAGGAAATAGGCAGTCTACCTGAAAAAGAATTCAGAGTAAGATAGTAAAGATGACCCAAAATCTTAGAAATAGAAGGGACAAAATACAAGAAACGTTTAACAAGGACCTAGTAGAACTAAAGAGCAAACAAACAATGATGAACAACACAATGAATGAAGTTAAAAATTCTCTAGAGGGAATCAAGAGCAGAGTAACTGAGGCAGAAGAATGGGTAAGAGACCTGGAAGATAAAATAGTGGAAATAACTACTGCAGAGCAGAATAAAGAAAAAAGAATGAAAATAATTGAGGACAGTCTCAGAGACCTCTGAGACAACATTAAATGCACCAGCATTCAAATTATAGGGGTCCCAGAAGAAGAAGAGAAAAAGAAAGGGACTGAGAAAATATTTGAAGAGATTACAGTTGAAAACTTCCCTAATATGGGAAAGAAAATAGTCAATCAAGTCCAGGAAGCACAGAGAGTCCCATACAGGATAAATCCAAGGAGAAACACGCCAAGACACATATTAATCAAGCTATCAAAAATTAAAGACAAAGAAAAAATATTAAAAGCAGCAAGGGAAAAACAACAAATAACATACAAGGGAATCTGCATAAGGTTAACAGCTGATCTTTCAGCAGAAGCTCTGCAAGCCAGAAGGGAGTGGCAGGACATATATACACTACCGAATGTAAAATAGATAGCTAGTGGGAAGCAGCCACATAGCACAGCGAGATCAGCTCAGTGTTTGTGTCCACTTAGAGGGGTGGGATAGGGAGGGTGGGAGGGAGACGCAAGAGGGAGGAGATATGGGAATATATGTATATGTATAGCTGATGCACTTTGTTATAAAGCGGAAACTAACACACCATTGTACAGCAAATATACCCCAATAAAGTTGTTAAAAAATAAAAACATCTGCAGAATCCCTTCACCTTTGCCATGTACATAGCATACTCACATACTCATGTGAGTGAAATCCCATCACATTTACAGGTTCTGACCACACTCAAGGGGAAAGGATTATACAGGGTTTATACACAAAATAGGTGTTTTAGATTTATGCTGCCACAATTCTACGTTTTAAGAAAGGAATGAGTTTTCCTGGGGTAGAAGTTACACGTGGAGCCATTATGCTTTCAAGAGGCTGTTTATTTCCTCTTAGTTAGTTGGCCTCCAATTAACATATGTCAAGTTATAACCTTGATCTTCTGGTCCAACCATGTTGTCTATTAATACCCATTCTCAAAAGGAATATTTACATGCTTTTGAGACCTCATTATGCTAAAAAATCAAAATAATAACTTTTGAGCATTAATTTTTTAAGCATAAAAGTAACACGTGCTTAGTGTTTAAAAAATAAGTAAAATGATACAGAAGCCCATTAACTCTACTGTAAAATGTAAAATTTACCCATCTCCTACCAACCCCCCTTTCCCACTCCCCAGGGATATTGTTTCAGATTTTTTATTAAGCTTGTACAAACACACACATTCCATATATTTATTTTTACACTTATTTTCTGCAGTACAACATGGATAGAGACATTCTTCCATGCCAATACCTATAGAAACTCCCTACATATAAATATACAGGGAGCTATATATACACACATACATATAAGTACAATTGACAATATGTATATTGAGAGATGATATAGATATGGATATATACATCCATATACATATAAAATTATGAATGAAAAGATTGAAAGAGAGGTCATTCTAAAGGAAAAGCTATTATAAAGAAGGAATGCCTAGATACAGCTCCTTATCTTATCCCTGTAATAAATTGTTGTTCAGTCTAACTCTTTTAGCCTCCTTAGAACTAAGGAGAACCCATCTTTAAACTCACCTGAATCTTTAATCTTTGTTTTATGTCAAGAGCTATTTTCAGACCATAATCACAGCTCTGGAGCTTTAAAGTATTGAAGCAATTCGATATCAAAAGGATTTTACTTTGTTCTTTCTAGGGAGGCAGACAAAAACGCCTGCTTGAAATAATCAAATGGCAGCAGAGCTGGATCTTTCTAATCCCCTCTTTCTCCCTGGATTAGGGAGGAAGAAGAAGAAATTCTTCAAGGAGAAGAGAAATTTAGCATCTATCTGAAATCTTCTGTCTGTAGCCGTTTCTATACCCTTGGCCTGTTCCAGAGACTCAGTCCCATCTCTGGTTCTCACACCAATCCTGTTCCTTAGGCGGGGAAGATGGACAAGCTCTGAGCCAGATGTTTTACTATAAATCAGCTTTTTTGTTGATGCTGATCTGATGACTGAATTCTAATAATTGGCTTCTTGTCTCTTTCCTTATGATTGAGGTGCCATTTGGGGACATGTTTTTAAGCGGAAAGGGATGCAACTTTTCTGTACAGTAGAAACTAACACAACATTGTAAAGCAACTATACTCCAATAAAAATTATTTATTAAAAAAACAACTTAAGGTATAAGATCAAAAAACAATGAAAGGTATAAGATACAACATTATGTAGCTTATATGAATTGCAGGCTTTTTAATTACTTCACAATATGGTAAAAATTATGTGAAAATGCAATATATCAAATCATGTGTGAAATATTTCAATTTGCTAAAATAAAATAATAAAATGCAAAAACAGGGTGCTATTAATAACTAATCTGGGAAAACAGTTATAAGCCTAAGCTGCCCTGTGCATACTGGACATAGGATTTCTCTACTTATGATCAAATAATACCTGATCCTAGTGAATGATAATAACCTTACTGCACTTTGACTGAGTACTTACCAGGCACTAGACTAAGCACTTTACTTACAGTGTCTAATTTAATCCTCACAACCAACTCCCCTACCAGATCAGTGATGTTATCCTCCACATTTTACAGATTAGGAACCCAAGGCATAGAAAAGGGAAGTGACCCAAGTTCCCATTGCTAAGGTCCCATTGGCAGAAACAAATTGCAGGGGCTTGGAGAAGGTGAATGGGAGAACCAGTTAGCTTGAAAATAAGGAGCAGTGGGCTGGAATGAGGGCACGAGGACAGATGAATTCTACAGATGGTGTGACAATGTCAGCTGAGATGCTTGGGGGCTGGACGGGTTTCTTAAGGAGGCTAGGAGAGTACGGGCTAACGGACTATTTTTGTTGCAGTGCTCAGTGATTCTTTTCTGTATGACAGCACATCAGCGTTGTGATGAAAGGCACCCATCACCCCTCAGCTCCATTCAGATGTCCAGGGATCTCATTTGTAACACGCCAGGCCTACAACACACAGTACAATGACAGATAACCCAGCTGTGTCAGCAGTTCTCCAATGCCATCCTCCTGTACCTACAGAACTCTCTATTAGGAGCAAGCTAGGTCCTGTAATTTCTGTCTGTTTATGTGGTCAGAATTCCAAGAGCATTTATCCTCTGTATCCCTCCCTTTAGCTCTAAACTCTCTGTCATCTTTTATTACCCCCTAGGCATTCCTTGTGTAAGCCTTGTCTCCTCAAGTAGATAGTAAGCAACTTAAAGACAGGGACCAAACCATTTTGGCATCTCTCTAAGTGACCGTCACTGTGCTAAGCACAGAAAGATATTCAACGAGATTTTTTTTTCCGTAGATTTGTTTTCTCACGCTGTTGTAATACATTATTACAAACTGGGTCACTTCAAACAACATGAATTTATTATCTTACAGAAAGTCTGAAATGAGTCTCACTGGGCTAAAATCAAGTTGTCTTCAGGGCTGTGGTCCTTCAGGAGGCTCTAGGGGAGAATCCAGTCCCTGGCCTTTCCCAGCTTCCAGAGGCGCCCACATTCCTTGGCTTGTGGCCCCTTCCTCCATCTTCAAAGCCAGCAGCAGAGCATCATCAAACCTCACTGATTCTGACCTCTCTCTGCTTCTCTCTTCCACTTTTAAGGACCCTTATGATGACATTGGCCCCATCCAGATAATCTAGGGTAATCTCCCCATCTCAAAGTCAGTTGATTAAACAACCGTAAGTCCCCTTTGCTGTGTAACACAACATATTCACAGTTTCTGAGGATTAGAACATGGACATCTTTGGAGGGCCTACTGCACCCCTGCCCAAGTGAGAAGGGGGTAGGATGCATGTTTCTTGCTGCATTAGTTTCCCATTGTTTTTTTATTTTTGGCCTTGCCACGCCTTGCTTGCGGGATCTTAGTTCCCCTACCAGGGACTGAACCCACATCCCCTGCATTGGAAGTGCTGAGTCTTAACCACTGGATCGTCAGGGAAGTCCCAGTTTCCCATTGTTGATGTAACACATTGACAACAAACTTAGTGGCTTAAACAGCACAAATTTATTTTCGTACAGTTCTGTAGGTCTGAAGTCTGAAATGGCTAAAATCAAGATTTCAGCAGGGTTACATTCCTTTGGAGGTGCTAGCACAGAATTCATTTCTTCACCTTTTCCAGCTTCTAGAGGCCACCTGCTTTCCTTGGCTCATGGCCCCTTCGTACATTTTCAAAGCCAGACATCTGTGATCGAATCGTTCTCATCTTGAACCATTATAACCCTCCTTCCAGTATCACGTCGCCTTCCCTGACTCTCACTCTCCTGCTTCCCTATTGTACTTATAAGGACTTTTGTCCTTATATTGGACCTACCCAGATAATCCAGGATAATCTGCCCATCTCAAGATCAGGTGGTTGGCAACTTTCATTCCCTTTTGCCATGTAACCTAACATATTCATAGGTTCTCAGATTAGGATGTGGACATCTTTGTGGGACCTGTATTCTGTCCCACATCTTCTATAACTTTTCCAAAGATATGTTCAAATATGCACAAAAGTAGAGAGACAGAGTACCACAAATCCTCATTTACTCATCCCTACCTTTGCACTTAGTTCATTTTTGAGGGTTATTCTGTGAGTGGTTGTAATATTATTTCATACAACAAATACTAGCTAACTTTATTTCTACATTATTTTTATTTCTTGTTGTATAAACATTGAGATTATAAAGTATTGTTTAAAAGTTATTTTTTAGATTTTATTTACTACTAATAATGATTGTAAATGATATAAAACAGTTCTTCTAAATACCCTTAAGGCAGAATATTGTATTTATAAATCAGGAAAAGTAGGAAGGACACAAAAAACCTAATATTCTGACACCCCTCTGTACAAAAGAATACCTCTGGCCAATGTTCTAACACCTTGTGTCTAGATAGCAATTGGGGTTAGTTTGGACATTTCCTAGCATCATCTGGACCAATCTTCTGCCTAGTGGAAAATGGAACCTCATTAACAGCACTTTTCAAGTCACGGACTAGTGTGGCATTATATTATTTTATGGTACTGAAAGTGTTTTGCTCATTAATGAATTTTATTCACATTAAGTAGCATTTTTGCAAAATATGCATGAGCTATAAAAGTAGAACATTAATATTCATGCTTGTTATACTTTAATATCTTGCCTAAGAGTTCAGAGAAGAAATGGCATTTGTGTCCCGCATATGCCAGTATTTCTAAATCTTCCCATTAGTATTCACATTAGAGGTAAGTGAATGAAAATAAAAATTATCTGGAAATTGAAATGTTTCTGTATTACATTTGAGGTTTTCATTTTCTAGAATATATTATTTTATGATTTCAACTCTTGTAATCTTGTTATTACCATGTGGCCAATACATAATACATAAATTATACACGTGGAAAGATTTGTTTTGGGGGGTTGGAGTGGGGTAGCAAATGGAGAATAAAGAAAAATAGACACAAGTTCTGTGATTATTCCTTCTTCTTACTGAAGGAGCATCAGAGCTCTCCCCAGGGCTACAGGGAGATGAATACTGTTGCTCCATACTCATCCTGTCAGCTCTGAGCCAGCTTCTGCATGTTTAAGTTGAAAAATTCTTGAAGAGCTTGGTTTTCCCAGCTTTTGTCAAAATCCTTCCTGTGGTTATGTTCTTCCACTGTAGGCTAGTGTTTGTCCTGCTACATTGATAGAAAAGTGGTGCACACATCTTATACCACTTCTAGGGCATCATAGTCACTCCGGGATGCTACTCATTCACAATAACAACCACAGCAACAAAATAACAATGATAAAAACTGATCATTGACTTGTTATCCATTCAATTATTGACTATGTGCCAACCACTGTTCAAAGTAATTTATATATATTAGCTCATTTAATTCTCAAAGCAATAGTCTATCTCTTATGTGCCCTTTTAAGAAAACCTTCCCAGAAACCTCCAGCAGATTTCCCCTAAAGTCTCATTGGCCAGAATTACATCTCTTGCCCATGCCAAACCTTTAACTCTCCTAGGCATTTATGGACAGCAAGGTCTGTATCACCCTTCTTTTGCCCTGGTTTGAGGCACAATCTTCTTCCTTGTCTTCTGTGCATAATCCCACCCAGTTAACACTATAGTAATTCTGTTCCAATCATCCCAGGCATCTGGGACCACCACCAGTTTGCACAACTGTGGGAGTACCTGTGAAATTTGGCGATCTTGGAGGAATCTCTTTCTCTGAGACAGATAGAGAGAGACATATTTTTCCATATATAATATTTATTGTATCATACCCTATGCAATTGTTTCTTAATTTTTCACCTACCATCATTCTCAGCTTGTAATTGTGTTAGATTTTCCATAAATCTTTCTGGACTTTACCTCTTGCCCTGTGGCCAATATTGCATCTACATTCTACCTCCCTTGACTGCCAGTATTCCCAGATCCCTCTTCCTTTATGAGTCCATCTCCCTTGCTCACAGGTGACCAATCAAGCACCATAATGTGTTTCTGTCCTCAGGAGTCACAATTGACAAGACCCACTTTGTCCCCAGAGGACCTTACTCTCCTTGTGGACACTATCCACTTATTTTGGGATGTTGACCCATTCTACTTTGGAATCACCTTCCCATCTATTTTTCCAGGAACAGATGAAAATAATGTCATTATTTTCTCAGCAGACATTGCTTTTGACTCAAAGAATAATACCT
The DNA here is from genome assembly GCF_011762595.2 of Tursiops truncatus. Classification (NCBI taxonomy): domain Eukaryota; kingdom Metazoa; phylum Chordata; class Mammalia; order Artiodactyla; family Delphinidae; genus Tursiops; species Tursiops truncatus. Next base: position 7,538,946 of record NC_047055.1, read on the forward strand.
AGGTTGATCATTCACTTTTTTTTTTTTTTGCGGTACGCGGGCCTCTCACTGTTATGGCCTCTCCCGCTGTGGAGCACAGGCTCCGGACGCGCAGGCTCAGCCGCCATGGCTCACGGGCCCAGCCGCTCCGCGGCATGTGGGATCCTCCCGGATCGGGGCACGAACCCGTGTCCCCTGCATCGGCAGGCAGACTCTCAACCACTGCACCACCAGGGAAGCCCCGATCATTCACTTTTTTTCTCCAGATTTAGCTTCTAATGGCATCTGGCTTTTTCTGAAAATTTACCTTCAAAGGATAAAGATCACCTGATGAATATTAAATATACTTTTGAATAAAGAATGCTGGGGGTGTTTTCAACTATTAGGATTAAAAGAGTGCTAAGGGCTGAAATCTACTCATTGTGGAAGGTCCTGTTTAAATCCAGCCCACATCCCATAGAGCAGTCCCTAATCATTGCCAGAAGTGACAGTTCCCTCCTTTTGGATTACTCATAAGGCACTTAATTATTTGTATGCAAAGTTTCATGCAGAAGCAGGGCTATTTATCGCTAGCCGACCCGAGCATTCAGCTCGTGTGCTCTTCAGTTCTGCACCCTTATGCGCAGCCGCAGTGCAGAGGCAGAACTTACAGGAAATACACACACCCGAGCGCTCCCTGTAGAAGCTATTTTATACAAGTGGATTTTTATAAATAACCACAAGCTCTACTTACCTATCAAATCTCGACACCCAGCCTCCCCTGTTTTCCCTGGAGACGTTTGCCCTCCCCAGAGGAGTGCCAACCGAGGCTAGAGAAGAAAGCCTTCAGCTTCCTGCCTTTGCCTCTTCCCCCCTGAGTTTCCAATGTTTGCATGTGCCGTGACAGGTGACTCCTGATTACCGAACATCTTATCTTCAACAAAAAAAAGAAATTAGGGTTGAGTTTCCCTGCATCGCACTTTATCTGCATTTCCAGAAATAAAGTGTGCTTCAAGGAGGGAAAAAAAGGTCATTGGACCACGTTCATTATCAGAAGAAGAAGATTGTAAGAGGAATTCTTGAGCACGGGGCTCTTCAAACTAAATTTTGAGCAAGAACAATCAGTTCTCCTTTATAATATCACATATTTAAAACACACTCTGGAGCTCGAGCTTCTTGATGGCAAAGAGGGAGGGGGCTTAGAAGGGGGCCTACTGATCTAAAGATAATGGACGCTCAGGTTGCCCCCCACTTGGTCCTGACCCCTGAGTCCTCTGTGTGTGCTATGGGTGGCGATGTGCACTGTGAAGTAATGTGTGACAGGCTCTCCAGGTCAAATCCTATCCTGGCATTTCTCAGCCTCTTCTCAGCTGGTTAAGTAGCTCACTGTCTCTCCTGCCCAGAGTAAACTTTCTGTAGCATCTCAATTCTAACAGGGCTTTTAAATCCGCCCATTTCCTTTGCTTACTTTTCGAAGACTCCATTGACAAATAGTCAGAATGTCCCACAAATGTCAAAAGAGGGAAGGTCCTACTCTCTAGGTGGAGGGGAGAGTCTTAGTATATTGCACTCCTGAATGGAGCTTTTTATTGTTTTGCTCTTGGTTTTGTTTTGTTTTTTCATTTATATTTTCCCCTTGGCACTTCATGTGAAGATTCAGTTACCTCAAACTCTTCTCGCTCAGGCGCCTAACATCTGCCCCAAGAACCCTCGCCAGGCAAACTAGCTACCTCATTTGGAGAGGAGTTCTCAGGACCTGGAGAGTGGGAGTCCCGGATACCAGTGCCCTGAGCAGAATGCTGAAGGGACAGACAGTGGCAGCTGCCTTAGCTGTTCCAAAGGCACCCCATCCATAACTACTATCATTAGTGCCCTTTCCTCTTTCCCTCTGCTGTCTGGGCTGCGGTTTTCCATCTTTTTTTCCTCAATCAGTCCCATCTCATCTATGTTCTACGATCTTTCTACCATCTGGGATTCTTCGAAATCTCTAGTCTACTGCCGGCTGCCTTTCTGATTTCTCTGGCACTGTGATAGCTTTTTCTACCCCTCCCCACAAATATTCTTTTTTTTTTTTAAACATCTTTATTGGAGTATAATTGCTTTACAATGGTGTGTTAGTTTCTGCTTTATAACAAAGTGAATCAGCTATATATATACATATATCCCCATATCTCCTCCCTCTTGCATCTCCCTCGCACCCTCCCTATCCCACCCCTCTAGGTGGTCACAAAGCACCGAGCTGATCTCCCTGTGCTATGCGGCTGCTTCCCACTAGCTATCTATTTTACGTTTAGTAGTGTATATATGTCCATGCCACTCTCTCACTTCATCCCAGCTTACCACTTCCCCCTCCCCTCAAATATTCTTTTTAATAATTTCAAAAGGATCTTGAGAAGGAAGAGAAGTAGATGTGTGTTCAATCCATCTTTTAATACTCGAAGCCCAGATTTGTTTTTATCTCTTTTTAAAATCATCTATTAGTGGGAATGTATTTCATGCCTGATCTATCAGACAGAAAGAAGTCAACCTTCACTCTTCTAGTTTAAGGAGCTTCCTAAGCACTTTGTACAAATTTTCAGCTAACCTATCTGATTACATAGTCATCATCTGAGCTAACAGCCTTTCCATCAGCATCTCTTGGAGCTCAGTGTGTGCTCTATGGGACTTCTGCCTCACTCATGACAAATACTGATTTGGTAGCTTTCTGTGGTGATTTATGTTCTGTCCTTTTGGATGATGTCCTTTCTAAATATCATAATTATATAGTTAAGCTATGGTATTTAATTTGAGCACAAAAATGTTATAACATCATCAATTTTCCTATCATTGCTTCATTTTTGGTCTGTTGAACATAGATGTGTGGAGCATCCATGGTTACTGAAGGCAACAGAGAGATTTTAAAGGCAAGTTGAACTGAAATTTCCCATAAAAAAGCACTCTCTTCCCTTTCAATAGTGATTATTTTTGGATACACAGATAAAGCCAAACTGATTTTATTCCCACTTGTCAACTGCCAAAAAAGGCTCTTCCTACAACATTTTAGAAAGTCAATTCCTTTCTATTTCTCTATTCCACTTGAGGTAATTTAAGCTGTGAGCACCCATGAAATTTCTGAGTGACACAATCTGGTGCTTCTGAGTGTAAATATATATTGGAAAATATCAGTCATTAATTAAAATGGATCAATGAGGTCTCCTCCACTTGGTGTAGCTACATTTGTACTTGCATAAGAGGGCTATGCATAAACAGAAACAACTGCTTACTGTACAGAAATCTTATTTCTTAATTAAAATCACTCCAAGTATCTGGAAACACTGGAGTCATCTTCAACTCATACACTAGTTACCAACTCGTAGGTTTGATCAAAGGCCTGTCTTCCACGTGCACTGCCAGTGCTCCCCTTCAGGTTAGTTAACCCTCGATTTCCCTCATGTAATCACCTTCCTTTTCTTTTCCAGTTTCTAGGTTTTTTTAAAAAAATTAATAGACTTTATTTTTAGAGTCTATTTTTAGACTTTATTTTTCTTTTATTATTGAAGTATAGTTGATTTATAGCATTGTGTTCATTTCAGATGTACAGCAAAGTGATTCAGTTATTTTTTTCTGATTATATTACATTATAGTTTATTATAGGACATTGAGCAGAGTTTTGTGTGCTCTACAGTAAATCCTTGTTACTTATCTATTTTATATATAGTACTGTGTATCTGTTAATCCCCTTCTCCTAATTTATCCCTCCCCCACTTCCCCTTTGGTAACCATAAGTTTGTTCTCTATGTCTGTAAGTCTGTTTCTATTTTGTATATAGATTCATTTGTATTATTTTTTAGATTCCACATATTAGTGATATCATATAATATTTGTCTTTCTCTGTTTGACTTACTTCACTAAGTATCATATTCTCTAGGTCCATCCATATTGCTGCAAATGGCAGTATTTCATTCTCTTTTATGGCTGAGTAGTATTCCATTGTAAATATATACCACATCTTCTTTAACCATTCATCTGTCACTGGACATTTAGGTTGCTTCCATGTCTTGGCTATTGTAAATAGTGCTCCAATGAACAATGGGACGTATGTATCTTTTTGAATTATGGTTTTCTCCAGATATATGCCCAGGAGTGTGATTGCTGGAGCATATGGCAACTCTATTTTTAGTTTCTTAAGGAGTCTCCATACTGTTTTCCATAGTGGCTGCACTAATTTACAGTGTACAGTGTACAGTGTAGGAGGGTTCCCTTTTCTCCACACCCTCTCCAGCATTTATTGTTTGTAGATTTTTTGATGATGGTCATTCTGACCAGTGTGAGGTGATACCTCATTGTGGTTTTGATTTGCATTTCTCTAATAATTAGTGATGTTGAACCTCTTTTCATGTGCCTGTTGGCCATCTGTATGTATTCTTTGGAAATACGTCTATTTAGGTCTTCTGCCCATTTTTTGATTGGGTTGTTTGTTTTTTCAATATTGCAAATATTTTCTCTCGTTCTGTAGCTGGTCTTCTCTTTTCGTTAATGGTATCCTTTGCTTTGCAAAAGCTTTTAAGTTTAATTAGGTTCCATTTGTTTATTTTTACTGTTATTTCTTTTGCCTTGTGAGACCGATCCAAGAAAATATTGCTATGATTTATATCAGAGAATGTTTTGCCTATGTTCTCTTCTTGGAGTTTTATTGGTGTCATGTCTTATATTTAGCTCTTTAAACCATTTTGAGTTTATTTTTGTATATGGTGTGAGGGAGTGTTCTAATTTCACTGATTTACATGTAGCTGTCCAGCTTTCCCAACACCACTTATCTTTTCTCCGTTGTACGTTCTTGCCTCCTTTGTTGTAGATTAATTGACTGAGTGGGTTTATTTCTGGGCTCTCTATTCTGTTCCCTTGATCTACATGTATGTTTTTGTGCCAATATCATGCTGTTTTGATTATTGTACCTTTGTAGTATAGTCTAAGTCTGGAAGGGTTATGCCTCCAGCTTTGCTCTTTTTCCTCAGGATTGCTTTGGAAATTCTGGGTCTTTTGTGGTCATTCTTTTTTTTTTTTTTTAATCTTCATTGGAGTATAATTGCTTTACAATGATGTGTTAGTTTCTGATTTATAACAAAGTGAATCAGTTATACATATACATATGTTCCCATATCTCCTCCCTCTTGGTCATTCTTTTTTGATGATACAACTGAGGTTTACTCTCTTAACAGCTTTCAAGTATGCAATACTCTCTTGTTAATTATAGTCACTATGCTATACATTATGCTGTACATAAGATCTTCAGAACTTATTCATATTATAGCTGGAGGTTTGTACCCTTTGTACCATTTCCCCCATCCCCAGTCCCTGGCAGCCATCATTCTATTCTCTTTTTCTGAGTTCAGTTTTTAAATAACACATATGAGAGAATTATACAGCATTTGTCGTTCTCTGTTTGACTTATTTCACTTAGTATAATGCTCTCAAAGTCCATCCATCTTGTCACAAAAGGCAGGATTTCCAACCTTTGTACGGTTGAGTAATATTCTATTGTATATATACCACATTTTCTTTATCCACTTTTCTGTCATCTACTTCTCCCTTCAGGTCCGTTAATATTTGCTTAAAATATTTAGGTGCTCCAATGTTGGGTACATATATATTTATAATTGTTATATCCTCTTGATGAATTGACCCCTTTATCATTACATAATGACCTTCTTTGTCTCTTATTACAGGTTTGATTTAAAGTCTATTTTGTCTGATATAAGAATAAATACCCTTGCTTTCTTTTGGTTTCCATTTGCATGGAATATTTTTTCTATCCCTTCACTTTGAGTCTATGTGTCTCCTTAAATCTGAGCTGAGTCTATTGTAGACAGTAGCTGAATCTTGTTTTATAATCCTTTTAGTCACTTTGCCTTCTGAATGGAGAACTTAATCCATTTACATTTAAAGTAATTATCAATAGGTAAGCACTTGCTAATGCCATCTTATTGATTTCAGGCTTTTTGCCATGTTCTTTTCTTCCTCTTTTGATGTCTTCCTTTGTGAATTGATGGTTTTCTGTAATGTTATCCTTTGATTTCCTTTATCTTTTGTGTATCTACATAGATTTTGGTTTTGTGGTTACCATGAGACTTACATGAAATACCTTATAGATATAATAGTGTATTTTAAGTTGATAACAACTTAACTTCGATTGATACAAAAACTCTACTCTCTTTATTTTCACCCCCCATACTTATGTTTTTGATGCCACAGTTTACCTCTTTTTATATTTGCATCATTTAACAAATTATTTTAACTATAGTTATTTTTAATACTTTTGTACTTAATCCTTTTTACTTGAGTTAAGTGACTGACACACCACAATATTACAGTATTAGAGTATATTTACCTTTGCTGGTATGTTTCATACTATATATTTTCATGCTACTAATTACTGTCCTCTTGATTCTGCTTGAAGAACTCCTTTCAGCATTACTTGTAAGGCAGGTCTAGTGGTGGTGAGCTCCCTCAGTTTTTGTTTGTTTAGGAAAATATTTATCTAGCCTTCATTTCTGAAAGATTGCTTTGCCTGCCTAGTAAAGCATTTGTGTTTGGCAGGGCTTTTTTTTTATTTCAGCATTTTGAATATATCATCCCATTTCCCCCTCTCCTGCAAGATTTCTGTTGAGGAATATGCTGATAGCCTTATGGGTGTTCCCTTATATTTCAGGAATGTTTTTCTTTTGCTTCTTTTAAATTTTTTTCTTTCTCCTTGATTTTAGATAGTTTTATTTTAATATATCTTAGAGAAGATTGTTTTGAATTGAAATTTTGGAGTGACTTATTAGCTTCTTGAACTTGGATGCCCAAATCTCTCCCCAAATTTGAGAAGTTCTCAGTCATTATTTCTTTTTTTTTTTTTAACATCTTTATTGGGGTATAATTGCTTTACAATGGTGTGTTAGTTTCTGCTTTATAACAAAGTGAATCAGTTATACATATACATATGTTCCCATATCTCTTCCCTCTTGCGTCTCCCTCCCTCCCACCCTCCCTATCCCACCCCTCCAGCTGTCACAAGCTTCCTGCCCCTTTCTCACTTTCTTCTCCTTCTCACTTGCTTCTCCTACAAATTCCAATCATTTGCAGATTTTTTCTGTTAATGGTATTCCATAATTCATGTAGGCTTTGTTCACTCTTTTTCATTTTTTTTCTTTTTGTACTCTAACTGCATGATTTCAAATGAGCTGTCTTCCCAGTTACCCATTCTTTCTTCTGCATGGTGAAGTGTGCTGTTGAAGCTCTCTTCTGAATTCTTCAGTTCATTCACTGTATTTGTTAACTCTAGGATTTCTGTTTTTTGGGTTTTTTTTAATGGTTTCTATTTCATTGTTGAACTTCTCATTTCATTCAGGCATTGGTTTCCTAATTTTATTTAGGTGTCTATTTTTGTTTTCTTGTAGTTCACTGAATTACTTTAAGAGGATTATTCTGAATGTCAGATAGCTCACAGATCTCCATTACTTTAGGGTCATTAATTGGAGTTTTATTAGCTTCCTTTCATGGTGTCATGTTTCCTTGATTATTTATTATCCTTGTGGCCTGATGTTGGTGTCTTCACATTTAAGGAAGTAGGCACCTCTTCTAGTCTTTACAGACTGGCGTTACCAGGCAAAACCCTTTGCCAGTCAGCCTGTCCAGAGATTCTGGGTGGGCCATCTGATGATGTCCATGGGCAGGCTTGCTTTTGGGGTCATTGGTTGGGCAGGTCTGGTGCCCTCTACCTTCTTGCATCCCCAGGCAATGATGAGGTAAATAAATCAAGGTAATCATGTGTCCAGTAACGTTTTCAGCTCTCTGTTTGCTGTACTTCTTCCCTTTTCTTTCCCTGGCTCCACAGATGAACAATGGAGTGTCATGGCCTGCCAGAGCCTCAGGGTCTTTGAAACATTAGTCAGAAACCTATTCTTAACTCCCCCCAAATTAATGCCTTTCAGTACTTTCTTGACATATTATCAACACTGGTATGAATTTCAGAGACAACTTTTAAGACCTTTCTCTTTGGGGAGATTGGGATATAATGTATAGGGCAAGAACGGCAGTCATATTTTTTAAACAAATTCAAGTTCTTATCATATTTCCCTTGCTATTTTTGTAAATATGAAGGAAAGACCATTCAGAGATGAATAACACAGTGGAAAAACTGTGTGCAAGTAATGAGTACCTCACTGAATTGACACCTCAAAAATTGAATTAGGGAATAAGAAGATAAACTTGAGACACTCCCAGAACACAGAGAAAAAGAGAGATGAAAATAATGAAAGTGGTGATAGTAAATATGTGGAGAGATCCAATAGATAGGAACTACAAATAAAGACAGCAAGAAGATAGGTGAGAACACATGAAACAGAAGCAATTATTAAAGAAAAATGCATGGGAAAATGTTTCTGATCTCAAGAAAGGCATTAAATCTAGAAAGTAGGAGCATTCACTGGGTTCTATGAAATATAAATAAAAACAGATTCACATCACGTAAAAAATTTTAAAGTCAAAGAATCCTGGTTGTAAAGCATCTACAGCCACAAAACAAAAAAACATATTAACCCAATAACAGTTATGCACAAAGGAACAAGACCAGACTATCCTTAATCTTCTCCAAAATACTAAATTAAAGAAGACAGTAGATCACCAACTGCAGAGTTGAGAGGACAAAGGGTGTCAGTTAAGAATTATAAATTAGGGAGGAGAGGGGGAAGATGGAGGAAGAGTAAGACACGGAGATCACCTTCCTCCCCACAGATACGCCAGAAATACATCTACACGTGGAACAGCTCCTACAGAACACCTACTGAACGCTGGCAGAAGACCTCAGACCTCCGAAAAGGCAAGAAAATCCCCACGTACCTGGGTAGGGCAAAAGAAACAAGGAAAAACAGAGACAAAAAATAGGGAAGGGACCTGCACCTTGGGAGCGAGCTGTGAAGGAGGAAAGGTTTCCACACACTAGGAAGCCCCTTCGCAGTCGGAGACGGCAGGTGGCGGAGCGGGGAAGCTTCAGAGCTGTGGAGGAGAGCGCAGCCACAGGGGTAGGAGGGCAAGGTGGAGATATTCCCGCACAGAGAGTCGGTGCCGACCTGCACTCACCAGTCCGAGGGGCTTGTCTGCTCACCCGCCAGGGCAGGCAGGGCTGGGAGCTGAGGCTCGGGCTTCGGTCGGAGCGCAGGGAGAGGACGGGTTGGCGGCGTGAACACGGCCTGCAGGGGTTAGTGCACCACGGCTAGACGGGAGGGAGTCCGGGAAAAAGTCTGGACCTGCCGAAGAGGCAAGAGACTTTTTCTTCCCTCTTTGTTTCCTGGTGTGCGAGGAGAGGGGATTAAGAGCGCTGCTTAAAGGAGCTCCAGAGACGGGTGTGAGCCGTGGCTATCAGCGTGGACCCCATAGACAGGCATGAGACGCCAAGGTTGCTGCTGCCGCCACCAAGAAGCCTGTGTGCGAGCACAGGTCACTGTCCACACTGCCCCTCCCGGGAGCCTGTGCAGCCCGCCACTGCCAGCATCCCGGGATCCAGGGACAACTTCCCCGGGAGAACCCACGGCGCGCCTCAGGCTGGTGCAACGTCACGCTGGCCTCTACTGCCGCAGGCTCGCCCCGCATCCGTACCCCTCCCTCCCTCCCAGCCTGAGTGAACCGGAGGCCCCGAATCAGCGGCTCCTTTAACCCCATCCTGTCTGAGCGAAGAACAGACGCCCTCAGGCGACATACAAGCAGAGGTGGGGCCAAATACAAAACTTAACCCCGGGAGCTGTGCGAACAAAGAAGAGAAAGGAAAATCTCTCCCAGCAGCCTCAGGAGCAGCGGATTAAAGCTCCACAATCAACTTGATGTACCTGCATCTGTGGAATAATGAATAGACAGCCAATCATCCCAAATTGAGGAGGTGGACTTTGAGATCAAGATATATTATTTTTTCCCTTTTCATCTTTTTGTGAGTGTGTATGTATATACTTCTGTGTGAGATTCTGTCTGTATAGCTTTGCTTTCACCATTTATCCTAGGGTTCTGTACGTCTGGTTTTTTTTGTTTGTTTGTTTTGTTTTACTTAAAAAATTTTTTCTTAATAATTATTTTTTATTTTAATAAATTTATTTTATTTTATCTTCTTTCTTTCTTTCTACTTTTTCTCCCTTTTATTCTGAGCCATGTGGTTGAAAGGCTCTTGGTGCTGCAGCCAGGAGTCAGTGCTGTGCCTCTGAGGTAGGAGAGCCAACTTCAGGACACTGGTCCACAAGAGACCTCCCAACTCCACATAACATCAAACGGCGAAACTCTCCCAGAGATCTCCATCTCAACACCAACACCCAGCTTCACTCAACGACCAGCAAGCTACAGTGCTGGACACTCTATGCCAAACAACTAGCAAGACAGGAACACACCCCACCCATTAGCAGAGAGGCTGCCTAAAATCTTAATAAGGCCACAGACACCCCAGAACACACCAGCAGACGTGGACCTGCCCACCAGAAAGACAAGATCCAGCCTCATCCACCAGAACACAGGCACTAGTCCCCTCCACCATGACGCCTACACAACCCACTGAACCAACCTTAGCCACTGGGGGCAGACAACAAAAATAACGGGAACTACGAACCTGCAGCCTGTGAAAAGGAGACCCCAAACACAGTAAGATAAGCAAAATGAGAAGACAGGAAAACACACAGCACATGAAGGAGCAAGATAAAAACCCACCAGCTCTAACAAATGAAGAGGAAATAGGCAGTCTACCTGAAAAAGAATTCAGAATAATGATAGTAAGGATGATCCAAAATCTTGGAGATAGAGAAAATGCAAGAAACATTTAACAAGGACGTAGAAGAACTAAAGAGGGAACAAGCAATAATGAACAACACAATAAATGAAATTAAAAATACTCTAGATGGGATCAATAGCAGAATAACTGAGGCAGAAGAACAGATCAGTGACCTGGAAGATAAAATAGTGGAAATAACTACTGCAGAGCAGAATAAAGAAAAAAGAATGAAAAGAACTGAGGACAGTCTCAGAGACCTCTGGGACAACATTAAATGCACCAACATTCGAATTATAGGGGTCCCAGAAGAAGAAGAGAAAAAGAAAGGGACTGAGAAAATATTTGAAGAGATTATAGTTGAAAACTTCCCTAATATGGGAAAGAAAAGTTAATCAAGTCCAGGAAGCACAGAGAGTCCCATACAGGATAAATCCAAGGAGAAACATGCCAAGACACATATTAATCAAACTATCAAAATTAAATACAAAGAAAACATGTTAAAAGCAGCAAGTGAAAAACAACAAATAACACACAAGGGAATCCCCATAAGGTTAACAGCTGATCTTTCAACAGAAACTCTGCAAACCAGAAAGGAGTGGCAGGACATATTTTAATTGATTAAGTAGAAAAACCTATAACCAAGATTACTCTACCCAGTAAGGATCTCATTCAGATTTGATGGAGAAATTAAAACCTTTACAGACAAGCAAAAGCTGAGAGAGTTCACCACCACCAAACCAGCTTTACAACAAATGCTAAGGGAACTTCTCTAGGCAAGAAACACAAGAGAAGGAAAAGACCTACAATAACAAACCCAAAACAATTAAGAAAATGGGAATAGGAACATACATATCGATAATTACCTTAAATGTAAATGGATTAAATGCCCCCACCAAAAGACACAGACTGGCTGAATGGATACAAAAACAAGACCCATATATATGCTGTCTACAAGAGACCCACTTCAGACCTAGGGATACATACAGACTGAAAGTGAGGGCATGGCAAAAGATATTCCATGCAAATGGAAACCAAAAGAAAGCTGGAGTAGCAATTCTCATATCAGACCAAATAGACTTTAAAATAAAGACTACTAGAAGAGACAAAGAAGGACACTACATAATGATCAAGGAATCGATCCAAGAAGAAGATATAACAATTGTAAATATTTATGCACCCAACATAGGAGCACCTCAATACATAAGGCAAATACTAACAGCCATAAAAGGGGAAATCATCAGTAACACAATCATAGTAGGGGACTTTAAATCCCCACTTTCACCAATGGACAGATCATCCAAAATTGAAATAAATAAGGAAACACAAGCTTTAAATGATACATTAAACAAGCTGGACTTAATTGATATTTATAGGACATTCCATCCAAAAACAACAGAATACACATTTTTCTCAAGTGCTCATGGAACTTTATCCAGGATAGATCATATCTTGGGTCACAAATCAAGCCTTGGTAAATTTAAGAAAATTGAAATTGTATCAAGTATCTTTTCTGACCACAACGCTATGAGACTAGATATCAATTACAGGAAAAGATCTGTAAAAAATACACACATGGAGGCTAAACAATACACTACTTAATAATGAAATGATCACTGAAGAAATCAAAGAGGAAAACAAAAAATACCTAGAAAGAAATGACAATGGAGACACGACAACCCAAAACCTATGGGATGCATCAAAAGCAGAATGGGAGAAAATATTTGCCAGTGAAACATCTGATAAAGGATTAATCTCCAAAATTTACAAGCAGCTCATGTAGCTCAATATCAAAAAACAAACAACCCAATCCAAAAATGGGAAGAAGACCTAAATAGACATTTCTCCAAAGAAGATATACAGACTGCCAACAAACACATGAAAGGATGCTCAACATCATTAATCATTAGAGAAATGCAAATCAAAACTACAATGAGATATCATCTCACACCAGTCAGAATGGCCATCATCAAAACATCTAGAAACAATATATGCTGGACAGGGTGTGGAGAAAAGGGAACCCTCTTGCACTGCTGGTGGGAATATGAAGTGTTACAGCCACTATGGAGAACAGTATGGAGGTTCCTTAAAAAACTACAAATAGAACTACCATATGTTGTAGCAATCCCACTACTGGGTGTATACTCTGAGAAAACCATAATTCAAAAAAAGTCATGTACCAAAATGTTCATTGCAGCTCTATTTACAATAGCCAGGAGATGGAAACAACCTAAGTGTCCATCACTGGATGAATGGATAAAGAAGATGTGGCACATATATACAGTGGAATATTACTCAGCCATAGAAAGAGACGAAATTGAGTTATTTGTAGTGAGGTGGATGGACCTAGAGTCTGTCATACAGAGTGAAGTAAGTCAGAAAGAGAAAGACAAATACCGTATGCTAGCACATATATATGGAATCTAAGAAAAAAAAATGTCATGAAGAACCTAGGGGTAAGACGGGAATAAAGACACAGACCTACTAGAGAATGGACTTGAGGATATGGGAAGGGGGAAGAGTAAGCTGTGACAAAGTGAGAGAGTGGCATGGACATATATACACTACCAAACGTAAAATAGATAGCTAGTGGGAAGCAGCCGCGTAGCACAGGGAGATCAGCTCGGTGCTTTGTGACCACCTAGAGGGGTGGGATAGGGAGGGTGGGAGGGAGAGAGACACAAGAGGGAAGAGATATGGGAACATATGTATATGTATAACTGATTCACTTTGTTATAAAGCAGAAACTAACACACCATTGTAAAACAATTATACTCCAATAAAGATGTTAAAAAAAAAGAATTATAAATTAGGGACTTCCCTGGCAGTCCAGTGGTTAGGACACTGCGCTTTCACTGCCGGGGGTGCAGTTTCAATCCATGTTGGGGGAACTAAGATCCCTCAAGCCACGTGGCATGGCCAAATTTAAAGAAAAAGAATTATAAATTAGACCAAATTATCAAATTTTCATTCTTCTTTGAAAGAAATGATATATATCTCTGTCTCTCTATGTATATATCTATCTATCCTGAACAAGTATAGATTGGGGATTTGTTCAGCCAGAAGCGTTTACAATTTAGGGGACCCAGTTAGGAAAAAGAATGCAAATTTAGGTATGAACATGAATAAAATTTCCCCTGCTCTCCAAAAGTAGAGTGTTCCTATGAAACCTTTGGTAAGCAAGGAAACTATTACCTTAGGACACTTCTTGCTATGGGAGGCACAAAATGAATGGAGACAAAGCACAGCTGCTCACAGACACAGCTCAAAGCTATGGCAGCTGGATGTTGAGATGCTGAGTATGGTTCCCAGGAAGGAGCTTGGCCATGACAATCTCACTGCTTGGGGTGTTCGTGGCTGCTATAAAGGCTCAGCTCACTGCAAAACAAATGCTGACCCTATTTTCGTTTTTCACCTTTTTTTCACAAAAGGCAAAAATCCTCTTTCAATTTCTTTCAGTTAGCGAAAACAGGTACTAAAATAGGTCTTTCGCAAAAGCAAAGTGGCATAAAGCCAACTTTTGTAAAGCGGGAGATACCTGTATTTATTTAGTCTAAGAAAGAACAACAAATTACAAAATTGATAAATACTACAAATACGATTGCATTTTCCAAAAACATTTTGAATATATTAATAAAGATCAGAGACAGAAGTCAAATATGTTATCTTGCTATTGACATTACTTGTCAGATCCAATGGTCACTTCATTATCTTCCTCTTAGTGCATCGCTCAGCAGCATTTCACATAGTTGACTACTCTCTACTTGTGAAACACTCTTCTTTCTGCTTCTACGACATGACATGCTTCTGTTTTGCCTTCTGTTTCACTGGCTGATCTTTTTCAGTCTCTTTCTCTGGCTCCTCCTCTTCTATTGAACCTCTAGAAAATGGAGTGTTCCCAGAATTTACTCCTGGGACATTTTTCTGTTCTTTATTCTTTTCCTAGGTATCTCATTTTGCTACATGGTTTTAAATAGCAAGCGTATTCCCAGGACCCCAAATTTGTAGCCTGCCTGACATCTCCACTGAGCCTCTGATTTATCAGGACATATCCAACTCCTACATAATATCTCCGCTTGGCTGCCAAATAGGCATCTCAAATCTAGCACATGAAAAACAGATATTTTGATTTCCCTCTAAGCTCATACCCCTCCTAGTCTTTGTAGATCTCAGCAAATAGTACCACCATTAATCTAACTGCTTAAGCCAAAACCCTCAGACTAATCCTTGATTTCTCCTGTTTCCTCAGCTCCCTGAATTCAATCCATCAGCACATCCTCTCAACTCTGCTTCCAAAATAGTTTATAAAAATGTTCAATTCCTTCTATTTCTTTCATCACCACTCTAGTCTAAGTCACTATCATATTCCTAGATTTTGTAATGCCTTCCTAACTTGCATCTCTGCCCCCATTCCCTTACTGACAGTAGCCAGAGTGCTATTTTTAAAATGTAATTCTTATCATGTCTCTGTCATGCTTAAAATCCTCCATTGGCTTGCCATTCTACTTGGAATACAATCCAAATTGTTTACCCTGGCTCACAAACAACCACCTACGTGACCTGGATACACTGCCCCTCCAATGTCAATTCTCAATGCTCTCCTGAGCTCACTATGCTCCAGTCACACAAGCCATTTTCGATCCCTTGAAAAGCCAATCTAGTTCTTTCCTTGGGGCTTTTTCACTAGTTCTTCCCTCTGCCAACACTTTTCTCCAAAAATTTTACATGGCTGTCTTCTTGACAACACTGAGGTCTTGGCTTACCTCCTCAGCAAGGTCAGCCTTGAAACTCTTACTTGAATAGCAATCTCCCCCTAGTCATCATCACATTCCCTTATTTTAATCCTCTTCAATACAATTATCTTTGTCTGATATTTTATGTTTTATTTATACTTTAAATCATTTTTGGTTTTCTCTCCCAACCAGAATGTAAGCTCCATTCGGGCAGGGATTTTCGCTCTCTTTTTTATTTACTGCAATTTCCTCAATACCTAGAATACAACTTGGCACATAGTAGGTACTCAATACATATGACGAAAAAATGAAAACATGCTTAAGTGAGTACTATCAACAAAAGTAGGTGCCTACCTCTCAAATCATGGAAGAAGATGAAAGCAATTGAATACCTTGAATTGAGATTACTTGTAAAGTGCAATACATTTTTTCTTTTTCTCCACTGTTCCTTTAAATCTATCTTGTGGAATATTTTTTGAGCCCATGTAAGAAATTTTAGACAGTCCTTATAGCTTATCTGCTCAATCTTAGTTGATGAAAAGTCCTCTGGTAGGCTTTCCTTTGTAATAGTTTCATTTTAGTAATAACTATGTAAAGTCTAGGGTAATAATAAAAATAAAACTTTGAATTCAAAGTTGAGGATTCTATCCCTCAACTTTGAACTTCAAAGTTGAGGATTCTATCCCTCATGTGCATGCGTCTTCCTTACACATCTCCTTTCTCCACTCCCCCCTCCACAGCATGGCTCTAGTTTCTGACATCTCCAGGATAGGAGACAGGTGGGAGAGGAGGTCAAGGTCAGGAAAGGTCTATCTTGACTGCAACTTAAGGAATCTGGTGTTGGTGCCTCTAGCCTTGACAGATGTTTAAAGCTGCCTCTCCTTGGGCTTGGTGGATGATCAAATCTGACTCTTTTCCTTGGAGATACATAGATGAGGATTCTCTGAGGTCACCCAATGGCAATAATCAGTCAACACTACTTATCTCTCTCTTTTTTTATTTATTTTACTTAATTAATTGATTTATTTTTGGCTGTGTTAGGTCTTCGTTGCTGCACATGGGCTTTCTCTAGTTGTGGTGAGAGGAGGCTACTCTTCATTGTGGTGCACAGGCTTTTCATTGTGGTGGCTTCTCTTGTGGAGCACGGGCTCTAGGCACGCAGGCTCAGTAGTTGTGGCTTGCGGGCTCTAGAGCACAGGCTCAGTAGTTGTGGCACACGGGCTTAGTTGCTCTGCGGCATGGGGGATCTTCCAGGACCTAGGGCTCAAACCTGTGTCCCCTGCATTGGCAGGCAGATTCCTAACCACTGTGCCACCAGGGAAGTCCCTCTCTTTTAATCAGAAAATTCAGCATTCTTCTCTTCTAATGGGGTCACTTTACCTTGATAGGCAGTCGGCTTGGGTAGGATTTTAAAAGGCTTCAGGTGAGTGTCTCTCTCTACCACCTGGCCCACATCTCACATTTGGTGCATGGGAAACACTCCTGAATCCTTGCTCCCATTCAGTGACTGCAAAGCTGAGTCCCAGTGCTGCTGCTTGTTCTTTCAGCAATGACACCTCAGGCCAATAGTCATGATCTCTTTTGATGTTAGATTCCTCAGGCATGTATATCTACTCTGCCCTCCACTCCCAATTTCTAGTTCTAGTTCGAAACTAAATAAATGTGAAAAAAAATCTTATTAATATTCATACAATTAACTAATATCAACGTACAATGTATTAATATTATATAATATCAATTATACTAATATTAATTAAAATATAATATATGCAAATTTATTAAAAAGTGATCCAGAAGTGCCATATTATCACAAGAATGATAGAAATGTGAGGTTGCCCACTAATAGAATCCTACTCAGTATATCAAAAGAAATGTATCTGCCAAAATTTAAAGTCTATACTTGAGATACAGCATTTAACATTTGTGTTAGTCAAATATGTCTTTTTTGATATTTCCCCCACTGCTTCTAAGTTTATAATTTTTTCTTTTTTTTTTTTTGCGGTACGCGGGCCTCTCACCGTTGTGGCCTCTCCCGTTGTGGAGCACAGGCTCTGGACGCACAGGCTCAGCGGCCATGGCTCACGGGCCCAGCTGCTCCGTGGCACGTGGGATCCTCCCAGACCGGGGCACGAGCCCGTGTCCCCTGCATCGGCAGGCGGACTCCCAACCACTGCGCCACCAGGGAAGCCCAAAGTTTATAAATTCTTGACCCCCAAGAGTTGATAAACATTCACTTGTGATTTTTATATCTTCCAAATTTTCTGTGTCTACTTCCTTCACAATTAAGAAAATAAATTATTTTTAATATTGGAATTAATATTAAACCCAAAATATAGACCTATAAACATATTGGACAATCCTTTACAACTTGACCCCTTTCTCTTTAAACTTAGTGCAAGATTAGACTTCCAAAGACTTCTCTAGTAGTCCTTGGAATGATCCTCTGTGTCTGTCATCAATTCATCCTGTCTTGTGTAGTGGAAAGCCTGTAATAGAAAGAGGATAATGGAAAGAGTAAAGACTTTGGAGTCAGTCAGATCCAGGCTCAAATTCCAGCTATCTCATTTAGTAGCTCTCTGACTGTGACCAATTCATCCAACCCCTTTGAATTGCATTTGTAAAATGGTGGCAGAACCTGGGTTGCCATGAGCATTAAGTGAAATAATATATGTAAAGCATCCAGTGCATAGAAGATGCTCAATGAATGTTAGTAGTCTTTTTCTCTCCCCCAACCTATCCCTCTGGGCATTTTGTAACTAGCTCAATATTCATTACTGACATGCTTATCAGGGGTAGTTGTTAAAATTAATTTCTCTATGAACTGAGGGATTCAACTGGCTCTCCCTGAATTAAAAATTATAAGATAGAAGTTGTATGCTCCACATAATATAGCACAGAACATTCTGGTAGAACATAAGTTCAACTGAGAGTTGATTCATGAAAGCAAAGCAAGTTTCTTTCCGATATATTTTGCATATCAGTCAGCTTCTGCTAAGTTATCCTGTGGTAACAAATAATAAGCCTCCAACTCTCAGTATCTTCCGACAAGAAAAGTTTATTTCTCATTCACCTTTCACAACCTTTACAGGTCAAGTGCAGTTCTACTCTCTATCCCCTTCATTCTGAGAACAAAGCTGAAGGAGCAGGCCCTTTCTGAGACATGCTAGTCTCCGGGCAGAGGGAAAAGTGAAGGAGAAAAACCACATGCCACATGATGACTCTGAGAGCTTCTACTCAGAAAATGGCACATGACACTTTAGCTCAAAGTTCATTGGTCAAAGCAAGTTACATGGCTGAGTCTGATGTCAGTGAGTTGAGAAGTATAATTCTCCTGTAGGGATGACCCAGTCGTGAGGTTTTAGGCAAGGTTGGGGGCAACAGATATTATAACAATACAATTTAGCACATATGGTCTCTCAAGTATAAGGTTTTCATTTAAGTTAACTACAGAGTATCTGAAGCTGAGGTAAGACAGCTGTAACTTGAATAAAATGGTGTAATGGGTGAGCAATTCAGTCATTTCTGGGTTCTGTTCGGTCCATCACTGCAGTGTGTTACCAAAATCTGTTTTTGGGCCTTAGAATCTCAGACTATGTTTTCTGTTCTGCAGAGATGCGTCCCTTCAGCCATGATGGAACATTACATCCTCTGGCTCTTCAAAGGGTCTAGACAAGAACGGTCTATTTTGTAAATGATGCTTCTGTGTCTTTTGTTGAGTTACACTTGAAAATATTGCCCAACTGTGCTTCTTGGTGTTTCTTACACAGAGACTCACATGATATTGTCAGACTTTTTTTCTGCAGAAACAAAGCTTGTTTCTGTAGATGAAGGTGTGTGCTTTGTTTCTTCAGACAATGACTAAAGAAAAGATCCACTGTGTTTCCCTTCTTGGATTTTCATTGCCAAAAATCTTAGTACCCAATTCAGTGCCAAACTGTAGTCATTGACTCAACTCAGCTGCCTGGTAGAATTTTCTCTTTCTACTGACTTTAAATAGCTCCTGTTCCACTGAATCCCCTGATTGTCCAGATTTGCATTTTTGACACTTCTAACCTGTCTCGAATGTTTTGGGAAATAGTCCAAATAATGAATCCTGAAAAAATAAAAATGTGAACCACAATTATAAACTAACTCAGAAGAAAGTGTTCCAGTTCTCACTACTATATCTACAGAGAGATGGAGCATATTATGACCAAAGTTTAATTCACTGTAAAAACTCCAACTCCTAAACCCTAAACTGAAAAAAAGTTCAAAATAATGTTTATGTGTGACAGAGTGTGGCATGTACATGCTTTTATGTGTTGGATTCCCCAGCTAGAATGTGAACCTGATGAAGACAGGGTGCATGTCACATTTGTATTCCCAGCATCTGCCATGTAGACCCACAGGGAAAGAAGCATTCCCTGCACATAGGGCACCTTGCTATGTGGTAGAACTCAGGGGGTCAAGTAACTTCCCTGAGATTACAGAACTAGGCAGAGGTGGAATTAGAACTGAGTGCTGGATCATTCCAAAGTCTGTGCTCTTTGCATTATACCAATATTTCTCAAAGTGAAGTAACACATGTAGAATTGGTGAGCCATGAGATTGGTGTTGCATGTAGGAAACTTTAAAATTTTAAAGTTATGCATTTATTTTCATGTGTCAAAATATAGTTAGCACAGAACACCTCTGATTTCATGGGTATTATGAACTAAGGTGAAGCACAGATAATTGAAGTAGAAAATGTGGGTCAATTAAAAGAACAATCTTAAGTAAACAATAACATGGGTGGTTTAGGGATAAGGTAAGTAGCCTGTAGGTGTCCTCGGAATGACTGAAGTCTGGGAAAGTGTAGGTTACCCCTGCTGCTTAACCCTCATCTCATTCCAGTTGACACATTTATCACATAACATATTCATCCTATGATACCGTATATTTAATCTGAGATCTGTCACGCCACTGCGTGCCAGGCTCTCCGCTTCTCATTATGCTTTCAGTAAGCACCTCAAAGACACCTGAAATCAGCCACAGCTATGGTGGATGGAATTTTTTTTTTTAAGTTGCAATCTATGGGCATTTCTGCCCACCAATTCTAAACATGTATTTGAAAATCCTTTCCATTCTAAGCTTGGTTTATCCTCTACTGTGTGGCAATCTCCTTCTTCACTTTAGTTTTTAAAATATTTATTTATATTATTTATTTATTTTGGCTGCACCGGGTCTTAGTTGCAACACACGAACTCTTAATTGCGGCATGCATGTGGGATCTAGTTCCCCAACCAGGGATCGAACCCGGGCCCCCTGCATTAGGAGCGCTGAGTCTTACCCACTGAACCACCAGGGAAGTCCCTTCCTTCTTCACTTTAAAATAGCAATTTCGATGTAAGTTAGTTCAGCTGTTCTGTTCCTTCAATCCAAGGTCAATTATCAGCTCTGATTAAATAGGGTATTGTCTCTTTGCATTTGTGATATTAGCTTTAAAAACAATGATACCTGAGACCCAGATATCAGGTGAATCTGTGCCATATAAATAGAAAAGATAGCAAGGTACTTCAGCTTTCTGCTAGTAAAACTTTATGTAGGGTGTTGGTGACTAAAATTATAGGCCTTTAGAATGTCAGGAAGGGGAAAAAACTTGTGGTAAAATAGCACAGAGTTTGCCTCTCTGTAATAGTTATGAGTTTTTTCCTCGCTTAAAATAACATGATTTTATGAGCTTGTAATACCTGCTGGAAATTAGGAGGAGTACTGCATTTTGCAGTTCATTAAGTGTTGATTACATAAGTATTTCTGGGTGAAGCATCATTTGAATTTTCCTCCAAAAGCAAAAGTGACAGTATTTCTCCATCCTTTTTGTTATTATTTTATCAATTATGTGTTTGTAAGGCACATAATTACTCTTGGTTATTCTCACGAGCATTCACTTTCATATCTAGCAACAATCTTAGGTCTGAACAAACTTTTGCAAAAGACGCAGTAATCTATGTACTGTTAGCTGGAATTAGTATTTATGCACATTTTAGTTGATTTTTCTATAGCTAGTTTTCATTATCATGACATTATTTTCTCTGTCATGTCTTAATCTAAATACATATTAACATGAATTAATTCAGTTTTAGCTGGAGGACTCTTTAAACAATGGTTATAGCTCTGTTGGTTATATCTCCAGATGGAAAGTGATTGAGGAATGATGGGACCTGTGATGGCTGAATCTTGGGCTAAACACCAATTATTCTCACAGCTTCCCCAGAAGATGGAAGGAGATGGACTAGTATTTCAAACAAATTAATGTAGTTTAACTAACTCAGGTATATCAGTTTGGATCTAATCAAAAGACAGAAACCACACTGATTTGAGGCCTGAGAAGCAATGAGTTGGTAACTGGCATGCTAGGTTTTAGCGTTCACCACCTTGGGGGTGCTTGGTCCCTCTGCTTCTCTCCTCACCCCCTCATCCCAGTGTATTTTGAATACAGCAGCCAAGATGAACCTGTTAACGTGGACAGTCACTTGGAAATTAGGTCATATTAGTCTTCTTTGCAAAAACCTCTAGTGGCTCCCATCTGACTCAAAAGAAAAACTAAAGTCCATAAATCCAGTAGGTCATGTACAATCTTTGTCCCCCCTTTACCTCTCTGACCTCACCTTCTACTCCTCTTCCCCTCCCTCAGGTGCCACCTAGCCACAATAGGACTCTTGCAGTTCCTCAAACATGCCCAGCAGCCCCTGCTTCGGACCCTGGCACGTGGCATTCCCTTTTCCTGGAGTGTGCTTCGTTGCCATAGCACGGGCCCGCTCCTTCACTTCCTTTACTCAATGTCACCTTCTTAGTAAGACTTTCCCTCGGTATCTATATCATGTTGCAACTTTCTCTTAACCCTTTAAATCCCTGTTGTATGCTTGGTTTTTGTTTCCCCTCACCCACTGGAATTCTATATACCCATCATCAGTCATGTCAGGGTTATACTAGTACCTCTTTTGCAGGAATATTGTAAAGATTTTATAAATATAAAAGATTATGTATATCTATACACTATACATATATAATATATATAATATATATATAATATATATATATAATATATATATATAGCCTGTAATGCATAGAACACTCAAGAAATGTTAGCTACATAGAGCCAACAAGCCCTAGGATGGGTGACCTATGAAAAAAAGGGTGTGTGCCATTTGGAAATTCCTTTTTGCCTAAAGGCAGGCCTAATCCTACACTGAAAGCTGGCCAAGTGGCTACCTTGTCCCACATTTAAATGTAGGCTCTCAAGACCTTAACCTCTGGTGGCAGGAAGAGGCAAGTAGAGACAAACATAAGGAAAAGTGCACCAGGGGAAATAAAGAACATAGCCCTCTGACCAGACATTGCCAAGAGGGCACACTAACAGGAGTTGGCCAAGGATGTAATAATGTCATGTTCTAAGTACAGGGCTTGGCTGAGGAGCATAAATAATTTCTGACAATATCATATCATGAGCAGCCATTTGAGACGCTGTCCCCAAGTGCAGACACACACACACCATGCCTCCTCAGGTGCCTACTCCACCCTGGTTTGGTTTTTGCACCATTTCCATCCATCTAAGTGAGAGATTTGGGGCATTTTAGATCCCTTCCTCCTTCCCTGCTTCTCTCCCAGTTCATTTCCAAGATCAGGGTTGCTCGCTTGTTACCTCCTTTCTAGTCCCACTGCTCCAGTCCATGCCTCAGCATTTCTCGGTTGAACTATTGTAATACCATCCTAACTAGTCTTCACATCTCCCCAAGGCAACATTCACACAGCTCCACTTGCTCTGATTCTGAGGGCATGCCCTGAGTGTTTCCTGTATTTCATACATTGTTGCCGGTGCTCCACCTTTATCATTCATTTCATTCTGCCAACCACATTTTGTGCCTATGACTGGTAAGAGTTAATAGTATCCAGGCAGAAGCAAGTTCAGAGAGGTTAAATGGCTTGCTCTAGGTCTTTCACTAAACAGTGGCAAGGTTAAGTCTCATGATTCTTGCACCACCTCATACCTGCCTCTCACACCTCTTCCTAAAACACAGATCCCTTTGCAAAATGTAATTTTTAAATCTGGGCATTCAAAGATCTTCATAATCTAAACCTAGCCTACTTAAACTTTATCTCCCATCTAATTGGCCCTGACAATTCATGCTCCAAGTTAACCAGTTGACTGCTTTCCTCCCAATATTCTAGGGACAACAGTGCCCCTATAACTTTGCCTGTGCCTTCTCTCTGCCTGGAGTACACATTCCTCCTTTTCAGCTGACCAAAAGTCCTATCATTTTTCAGATTCAGGTTAGTTGCTACTTCCTTCATGAAACCTTCCCCAACGCCTCTTTGGCACGATTCGTGGGATTTTCTTTTCTGTCCCTACAGCACTCTGCACTTAATGTCTAGTATAGTATTTTCCTCATTCTGCCTTCTATTACAATTGTTCATATATTTGTCTCCTCTCTCCAGACCAAAGGTTCCTTCTGTGCAGGGACTATGCCTGATTTCTCATCAATTTTCATCACCTAGCATAGTGTTTTAAGAAAGACCTGTTGAATATGGAATGAACACGGGACTTCTCCAAGGTGGTAGTTGCTCTGAGTTGTCAGGTTAATCCCCACCTGCTGTGATGAGCATATTCGGCCAGGCCCCTCTGTCCAGGATTAGAGGCCTCTCCTTCAGGCTCCCAAGATCTCTTGTGCACTTTGAACATTGAATTGTAATTATCTGTTTATGTATCTGCCTTCCCTGTTATGTATCATGTGTGAAGCCCAATGACTGTGACTCAGTAAATGGTTTTCAAGTGGATAAATGAAGGCAGACTGGACCTACACCATGCCTGGTAGTCTGCCTGTGCTGAAGAGATATGCGTTCTCTCATGGATGCCCTTCTGAGGCTAAACCATTTGAGTCAACCCACAATAAGTCACAGTGTGATTGGCAGAGAAATGGGCAAATCACTTGTTCTCTGGGGGAAATGGACAACTGTGGAACAGTTTGACCTTAATGGTGATCAGAATTACCAGAACTGTGTTACTGCTGCTTCCCATATAGACCTAGCCTGAAACAAATGGACTGGATATTTGGCCAGCATAGGCACACCCATGGTCAAAGTAATAGTAAACATGAATATCTACTGCTCATCTGCCATGAAGAGAGGTCTATCTGTTACACTTCCCATTATAAGAATATCAAATTCTGACAGTCAATTTCAACAGAACTCAACAGGAGATTTGATATTTTACAAGAATAAGTACATGGAAAAAGGCCAAGCAGAACTGAACTATGTCATGGAGGATGGCCTGTGACATTATCAGCAAAATGCCTTGACCTTAGTTATTCAATCTCTTGATGGAAAAAGACAAAATATTTGCATGTGTAAATCCTTCAATGGTACTTTTTTCTTTTCTGATATCAACTCACCTGGCCTCAAATTTTGTAAACCAGGTCACTTTTTGATTCTCACAAACATGATATTTTTATGAACATAATAACACAAAAATACGTATCAGTGCCAATGTATCTGAAATATTTTCTATCAAACTGTAACCTTTTCTATTCAAAGTAGTATCTGAATCTTTTTTCCTTGCATTCACAAAACCCGCTGAGAAATTCAGATGATATCATCTGAAATGTAAAGGTATGTTTAGTAAAATTGGTTAAACCCACACGTTTATTCAAGGATGCAACAGCTAGATACAGCTGCTGATTGAAACTGGAGCCGCAGGCTCCCAGCTCAGTTTGAATCACCTCGGATGAGTGAGGCCACGTGACAGATCAAACGTGTTCATAAAGAAGAATATTAAGAGGAGTCAGAAGAGATCCCCCGAGGGGCTAGGATATAGTTCCCAGGGTATTTAGAGAACATCTGCGCCCTCTCCTAGGAGTGGGCAATAAGTATTAAAGGTGCCCGGATGGTGTATGCACCAGGCTCATGAGGATGTTCTCAGAACTCTATCCTTGCCTGTAAATCCTTTGCAGGGTCTCAGCATCTCTAATTCAAGCCCCCCTCTCCCTCCCATATTATCTCCAATGGTGGCACAAGCAACTGGCGAAACCACGTAACATAGGACTGTTGGATCAGGACATGTGTGTCTGTCCCTCTGCCTCACTGCAGAATCCATGGAAGTCAGACACAAAGGGATGAAGTGATACTATTATAGTAAGCAACTCAAGAGAAATGCCCAAAGGGTAAACATATCCTTAAATAGGGTAAGAGCTCTTCTCATTCCTTCTTGGAAAACTCCTCATTTATTAGCACCACATTCCCCCTCCACCGTGGGAGTCTTGCTAAGGTCTCGGGTAATAGGCATACACACCTCTAGGCTGCCCTCTCTATGCCAGGCACTACAGGAAGCAGAGATGAAAAAACATGACCTTTGTCCTCAAGGATCTTACAGGCAGAAGGGAAGATAGACACATGAACATAAAGCCCCAAATATTACAGGGAAATGCTGCTCTAATGGAACTATCTACAGAATGTAATAAGAAAATGGTGCCTCAGTCTGCCTGGGAAAATTATGGAAGAATTGTCTGAAACAGTGATGAAACTAACTCTTGATCTTACTTAAGCAAACAAAATAATGTATTAAAAGGTTTCAAAAGGTGTCTCAAGGATTCCAAGAACAAGGGATTGAAATACTAGAAGGATTTTTGTTTTATGCTTCTTATCCCTAGTATTTTTGAAGAGTTGGCTTTAGTTTCTCTCTCTCCCTCCTTCTCTCCCTCCCTCTCACTCTCTTTTTCTCTCTCAACCACTGATCAATACTTCAATGTATCCACAGTAAAATATGGGCATGTGAATTTCCAGTCTCATTTAGACACTGGTGTTTCCCAGGAAAAGAAAAATCTGATTGGTCTACTAAGCTCAATGTGTACCCAATCCAGTATGCTTTAACTAGTGGTCAGGGTCACATGACAGGAATATTACTGCTGGGTCACGGACCCCTGGAGAGTGAGAGGCATTCCCAGTGAAATGTGTCCGGGCTGACACCAACTGGTACTCACTACACAAACCATATACAAGAAGTTTCATTATTTCTATGTGACTGAAACATAAGTATGACATGGGGAGAGAGGAAGGAGATGAAGTATAATACTAGGCAGGGCAAAGTTTTAAGGATTTTGAATTGAACTCTGTTTTATAAAGTGATATGATAAGCTTTGCAAAGAGCAAAACCTATATTGCACTACTGATTGAAGTGGAGAGAAACTGGAGAAGCAACAGTTCAGAGATTATTATTGTATATTATTATATATAACTGTATATTGTATATAATGATATTGTGTACAATGACGATATTGTGTGCAATATTATACATGATATATTGGATATAGTACTGTGTATTGTACATGTTGTATGCCATTAGTACTATTGATTTTTTTTTTTTTTTGGCTGCACAGCTTGTAGGATCTTGGTTCCCTCACCAGGGATTGGACCCGGGCCCTTGGCAATGAAAGCTTGAAGTCCTAACCACTGGACTGCCGGGGAATTCCCATTAGTACTATTGTTGAACTTGAGGTACTTATATTGAAGTGAGAGGCTGCATAAGAGCTAAGATTTATTGAGTACTCACCATGTGCCAGGATCTCCACTTTACATATATTATCTTATTTAATCCACTCAAGTTCTCAACCAGATAGGTATATGGTTTGCCTCCATTTTGCAGATGAGGACTCTGAGGCACATAGAGATTAATGTGCACAGGGCAATACACATCATAGAGCCAGGGTTTGCATCCTTGCAGTCTGACTGCAGTCTGTAGACTTACCCTCTACTGTCTATGGCTTCTAAGTGCAGCTACTGATAGATGCTGGTCTGAAGATTGGGTACAGAAGTTATCTTTGTTGTACTTAGTACTTTATACTGCCTGTCTGTCTCCTCCCCAAACTACGAGTTCCTTAAGATTAGGGATGGAGTTGCTCTCACTTCTGTACCTAATGCCCAGCACAGGAGTTGGCACAGAGAATGAGATGATGCATTCTGTGGGTGTACTGGTTTCACCGAGATTTCTGGTTCTACTCTCTCCCATGCCTCTTGAATTTAGCCATGACCATATGACTTTCTTTGGCCAATGAAAAGTGAGCAGAAGTTATGTGGTTGACTTTTGTTTGTTTGTTTGTTTTGTTTTGCGGTACGCGGGCCTCTCACTGTTGTGGCCTCTCCCGTTGCGGAGCACAGGCTCCAGATGCGCAGGCTCAGTGGCCATGGCTCACGGGCCCAGCCGCTCCGCGGCATGTGGGATCCTCCCGGACCGGGGCACGAACCCGTGTCCCCTGCATCGGCAGGCGGACTCTCAACCACTGCGCCACCAGGGAAGCCCCTATGTGGTTAACTTTTATGTGGAAGCATTTTAGAGTCACAGTGTGATTCTCTGTGCTCTCTTCCTTTGCTGTGGCAAACCTTGGAATCTCATCTTGATACAGAGGAATTATAAGATGGTACAGCCTCTGTCAGCCAGGGTCCCTGAGTGACTACATGGAGCAGAGATCCAGCCCCTCACCCCTGCCAAAATATATTGGACATAGAGCTTGAAGGAGAAATTAACCTTTATTAATTGAAGCCACTGAGTTTTGAAAGTTGTCTATTACTGTAGCATAACCTAGTCCATCTGTCTGGTACAGTGAGCAATTGTTATTGGTTGAGTAATAGTATCTCTCCATCATTTCAGTTTCCTATTCCCCATACATCAACAATGCCAGCATAATTATCAGTATCTCTTTTGGACGAGTAAATTTTGTAAACAGTGGTGATTAGACATTAGGAGCAGTATGAGAAGCCTATTTACCTGTTATCTGAGGAAGGAGAACTTTATTTTCCTTTATAAAATATTTCTAATAATGACTTCAGCAGTCTGAACTTGTGAAATTCCTCATACCTCAGGTCAATATTTTAGCGCCAGGAACTGTTCTAGCACTCCAGATGCAGAGACAAACAAAATGAGTACATTACGTAGTACGTTAAAGTCTTGAAATGCCATGGAGAAAAGTAAAGGAGGGAAGGGGCTGAGAGGTTACAATTTTAAATAGGCTTCTTTGAGAAGAAGGTGAGACAGACCCATGAGGATATCTGGGGGAAGGTTCTAGGGTAATGCAAGACAGAAGTGCCAGAGGCAAGAGTGTATTTGGTATTTTTGAGGAACAGGGTGAAGGCCGGTGGTCAGAGAGGTAACAAGGGGAGGAGGAAAGTCATGAAGGGACTTATAGGTCATTGGGAAGACTTTGCCTTTGACCCTAAATGAGATGGAACGCTATCGCAGGGTGACTCAGGTTATACCTACCTTATTAAATTAAAAGCTTGGGATTTTTATGTTCAATTGTAAACATTTATTAGAGCTTGAAACAGCAAAGTGTGTGCATCAGTTTGCAGGACACAGTGAAAGACATCCTGCTTTACCTGAAGTGCTACTCATTTCCTTGCTCTGTAGTAGTAGTTAGCTGGTTGCCCATCATCAGTACCACCACCACTCTGGTCCAGGCCCTCTTTCTGTCCTTTGTCCCATGGCAATGATCACAGAAATCCTTCAGCCTGCATCTTTTAGCACTCACCCCACTATTTCACAGGACGGGTAGAATGAACTTCTTTGAGTACTGTTCACAGCCTGTCACCCCAGCTCACAGTCAGGCCGTCAACTAAAATTGGTACTTCCATTGAACCACAAAAATGTATTCACCATTGGCTGATGCCTAAGAAGGGTTGCCTTAGAACCATGCCTTTCAAACTTCTTCTTTCCAATATCCCTAATGGCAGAAGAGAACCCGGAGCAACTCAATTCAAGCATGAAATGTTTTTAAAGTCTCCTACTTTTTCATAAAATTTTATGCAAATTTTGCATAAATTCCTATTCATTATGTATCCTTATTTATTTTAACCTAAAATAAGGTTTTCCCTCAAGTCCTTAAGGGATATTGATTTTTCCAAGAAATGTGTCCTGTGGATTGTTTACTACATTACCTTAGATAATCAGAAAAAGAAATGTGCCTGGACTCTATTATCTTAGCTCCCCATAGAAATGCCTTCACGATGATTTAATGTTATTTTCTACACTTTTATAGAGGTCTGGCTAAGAAAAATCCGTGTGAAAAAAGTACCTGTGTCTTTTATCAAAGTGTACTCACAAATACTGTCTAAAATCATACTCAATATCCTTTATACCAGGAGCCATGCAATACATTTTAATCAAGTTTTTCCTTTGACACGGGGAGGGGGAAGGGGAAGCTGGGACAAAGTGAGAGAGTGGCATGGACATATATACACTACAAATGTGAAACAGATAGCTAGTGGGAAGCAGCTGCATAGCACGGGGAGATCAGCTCGGTGCTTTGTGACCACCTAGAGGGGTGGGGTAAGGAGGGTGGGAGAGAGATGCAAGAGGGAGGAGATATGGGATATGTGTATACATATAGCTGATTGACTTTGTTATACAGCAGAAACTAACACACCATTGTAAAGCAATTACACTCCAATAAAGATATTTTTTAAAAAAGTTTTTCCTTTGTCTTTGGTGACCGCAGAGGTCCATTTATCTCAGTTCGAAGGTGTAAGACCCTGGCACAGTGGTTCCCAAAGCGTGGTGCCTGGGCCAGCATCATCAGCTTCACTTGGAATCTTGTTAGGATTACATCTTCTCGGACTTTCCCCCAGACCTATTGAATCAGAAACCCCGGGGTTGGAGCACAGCAATCTGTATTTTGACAAGCCCTCCAGGAGATTCTGATGGATGCTAAAGTTTAAGAACCACTGCCTTAGCGGCTACCTCAGGCCCTAAGTGAAATGACAGAAGTGGTACCCACTTGTTCTGTTTCCATTCCCTTTGCAACTGCCCAGTGCTCTTGTGTTTACCTCTTCACACCCCGTCCCCACCACCTCATACCGCTTTCTCCTTTGCCCTGCTGGTCTCCTCTCCTTTCCTAGAACAAGTTGAGCTCCTTCCTGCCTTAGAGCCTTTACACTCACTGTTCCCTCTGCTTGCAGTGCTCTTCACCACGGCTTTCAAGTGATGGGCACCATCTTGTCATTCAGATTTCAGTTTACGTGATACCTGCTCAGAGATACCATCAGTGAACAGCGAATTTAAAGTAGCCAGCCAGGAGACTTCCCTGGTGGTCCAGAGGTTAAGACTTCGAGATTCCACTGCAGGGGGCACAGCTTTGATTCTTGGTCGAAGAGCTAAGATCCTGCATGACGCGCGGTGCAGCTAAAAAAAAAAGTAGCTAACCAGTCATTTCATAAGGGCACATTCTTTACTTCTCTCCGTAGCTCTTAGCTCCATCCTCCACTCTCAGTTTGTTTATTGTCTGTCTCCCCCCCTTGGAATGAAAGCTCCATGTGAATAGGGACTTTTGTCTGTTTTGTTTACACTTGTATCGCCCCCACTGAGAATACGGCCTGGCACATAATAGTAGCTCAAATGTTTGGTAAATGAATAAATAATTAGTTAAAAGAACCATAACTAGAAGTCAGGAGACCTGGGGGTGATAACAAAATCATTTAAATAGTTTGAGCAGTTGTGCCCACAATTTCTACCTAATGAGTTTACATCTAGAAGTGAGTGTGAACTGGGAGTCTGGACCCGTAGTTGGTCTCAGTTCCAACTTGTTGTACATGGATTGAGGATGTGAACACGCTGTATGTGACTTTTAGGCAGTGTAGTTCTTATATTCAATCCAAACTACTTATTCTCCTGCTTAACCAGAGAAACACAGCTATTTCCAACACTGAAGAAAACATGGTTGAGCTGACTTACTGAAATATGGTACATAGGTCTCCAAGACGATAGCATCTTAAAAGATTTTCAAGTGTGATTTTGACTATACTTGATTTTCACCTTAGACTGACTTTGTAACTTTATCTTTGAGTAGTATTTGACTTCACTGTAACTGTGCTTTATTCTTTCAAAGAAACTTAAAATTACATTAATGAAATTTTCCTTCCCTCCTCCTTTCCTTCCTTCCTTCCTTCCTTTTTTTTTTAAATCCTTCTTTCCTTCCTTCTTTGTCAAAAAGTGGCTAGGCAGACCTGAATGTAATGGGAAGGCACTTTAGTGGTAGTTGAGACCCATTCAAGGAGGATATGCAAGTTTGGCAGGGTCAGGAGATTTGAGTAAATATATTAAGTAAACATTTTGAGAAAGTAAGTAAATATATTGAGGACAATGGGAGCCAGTTTTTTTTTTTTTTTTTTTTACTATTCAAGAAGGGAGTTACAAATATGTACAAGGGGTAAAGCTAGCCTGAGCCCTGAGTTGTTGGGTGGGAATTAGAAGCATTGATGTGAACTCAGCATTCAACAAATACAATGTAGAACTAGTTATAGATGCAAATGTTTATATGTGAGTGTGTATATATGTATATGCATGTGTATACACCCCCCATACACATATTCATGTACATTTACACACATATACCTCCCAACTCTGTCCACTGAGCAGTACTGGGACCAGTGATACTCTGATCGCTGCAAGCAAACTTAATGCTCAGATATTGGTTTTTAAATATCACCCATTGTCCAATAAAAGGAACCAGAGCACCTTTGAGAAGTGACTGCATCTAGGATTGGGGCAAGAAAAGAACCAGGGGCTTCCCTGGTGGCGCAGTGGTTGAGAGTCCGCCTGCCGATGCAGGGGACACGGGTTCGTGCCCCGGTCCGGGAAGATCCCGAATGCCGTGGAGTGGCTGGGCCCGTGAGCCATGGCCGCTGAGCCTGCGCGTCCGGAGCCTGGGCTCCGCAACGGGAGAGGCCACAACAGTGAGAAGCCCACGTACCGCAAAAAAAGAAAAAAAAAGAAAAGAACCAGATGACCCTGGAACATTTTATTGTTCCTCAAATAAGAAAATTTTCAAAGATTGATGGGGATATGTCAAAAGGATACAAAGGTCAGTCTAAAGAGGCTCACACTGGCCAAATCCAGGACAATTTTAACATCTATATATATATATATATATATAATAGTAATGGATTATAACCCATAAAAATAGTAATGCACAGATCCATCCAGTTGTAAACAAATATATAAATGGAGGAAAAGAGGAAGTTCTTCCTTACAATAGAAAGTCAACTAATAAATGTAGAAGAAATGATCAAATTAGAAAATCACCATTCAGCAGCTATCATAGAAATAATTAATTCAGGTAAGAAACAACAACAGATGCTAAAACTAGTGGGTGAAAATGGGATGAGGTATGGGATTTTACATGGGTCAAAAAGATCTCCCTCTAAAACACATACTCCTTATTAGGAAGAAAAGAATTACTGCACAGTGGAAAAACAGAACAGTTACCATATTAATCAAGTGACCAAATGTCAGGCTGACAAATGTTAGGCTGGCAAATCAACATCAAGTACCACCCAACAGGACAGAATGAGAACATAGCATCACTCTTGTGATATTTCAGTCAAAAATGCAGAGCTCGGGTCTAATCATGATGAAACCTTAGACAAACTCATAATGAAAGAAATTCTACAAAATGACATCTGTAATCTTTTAAAAAGTCAAGGTCATGCAAATCAAGGAAAGACTGAGGAACGATGCCAGTTTAAAAGAGACAGGAAGGATATAGCAACAGGGTGCAACCTGTGGTCCTGGATTGGATCCTTTTCCTAGAAAAGATATTGGGACAATTGGTGAGCCTTAAATGGAGTCTCTGGGAAAAGAGTATATGGGAGGTCTTTGCAATTTTTTCTTGCTACTTTTATGTAGATTTAGCATTGTTCAAAATGCAAATTCTTTTAAGGCACTAAAGTAAGTCCATATAAGAAACTGCATAATTTTGACTTATATTCAGGTATCATTTTTTGAACACCTACTGGGTGCAAGCCATTATGCTAGTTATAATGATGACTAACATATAATGCTTGCTAACATTCCAGAAATATTTATCCAAGGGCTAATACATGCCACCTCAGAGTGATCATAGTACTAAACTTCTTTGTTTTCCTTCTCTCCGAGAACTCAGTTCAGTGCTGCCTGATGTCCACTATCTGAAAACTGTTGTTTCATTTATTTTGTCCAATTTAGTAGTTGTTTACTGTGTGAAAGCAAGTATGGTACCATTTATTCCATCATGGCCGCAAACAGAAATTCTGTGTAATTTGTGTAATTTTATTTAATTTTCTACAATCATTTTGGAGAAATATTTGGCAGTTTCTCATAAAGTTAAACATATACTTAGCATATGTCCAGTCATTTCACTTCTAGATTTTTACCCTAGAGAAATTAAGGCATAGGCCGCAGCTAAGATTCATACACAAATGTTTACAGCAGCTTTATTGTAACAGCCCAAATCTGGAAACACCCAAAATGTCCATCAACAGGGGGATGCATAAGGAAATTGTGGTATATCCATACAATGGAACAAAAAGGCATGAAGTACTGATACCTGCAACAACATTGATGGACTGCAAAACTATTACGCTGGGTGAAAGAAGCCAGACACAAAAGAGTGTGTATGAATTTTATAAGGAATTTGAAAACAGGCAAAACTAACCTACAGTGACAGAAAGCAGATAAGTAGTTGCCTAGGGCCAGGAAGAGGAAATTGAGTCCAAAGGGACAGGAGGGAACTTTTGGGATAACGGAAATATTCTGTATCTTGATTGTAGTGGTGATTACATGGGTGTATATATTTGTGAACATTGAACTAGTCACTTAAAAGAGTGTATTTTATCTAAATTATACCTCAATAAAGTTTAAAAAGAAAAAAAATAGCAGAGGAGCCCTCATAATAAGAACAAATAAAATCACTCTTCATAGGCAGCCACCTAATTTAGAATTCAAGATTCAAGTGTCATTCGTTTAGCTCTTACTGCACACAAGGCGTGATGATATCACAACAGCAGCTGGCATCTGCCAAGAGTTTACTGTGTGCATGTACTGTGCTGAATGCTTTCCACGGATTTGTTCTTTTAACAGATATTTATCAAGGTGCTCCTATGTTCAAGGCCAAGTTCTAGGTACCGGGGATACAATGGGCTCCTACTTTCACATAGTTGACAACCTAAGGGCTAGAGACAAACACCTTGTCAATGAAAAGGCAAGATGGGAAAACTTAAGTCTGAACTCCCAGATTAGGGCGCTTTTTTTAGTTAATACACATGGTTGCCTGTATGTCAGTACACACGCATGCACAAACATCCCTGCTCACATATATGTGTGCGCCAATCTGGGCTGGCTGCTTTTGCTGTACCCACACTCACTGGTTGCTGGCCTAGGATGCTCCTGGTCACCCCTGCACATCCACGTGCATATCTGGCCCCGCCCCTGCCCCCACCACTCCACATCCTCTTTCAGAAGTTTCAGGCAAGTCTACTATATATTCATAGCATGACACCCACCCCTTTCGCTCACTTATTTTTCCCCCTCTTCCAATAAATAGTTTTTGCTACATGGAGCCAAAACCTGTAGGCATGCTGTAGGATCAAAATAGCCTGGATCTCATGACATTTGGGAAGATTCTTCATCGAGTTTCTTCTATTAACATTGTATGCAGTCTCCTCTGTGGCAGGCCCTGCGATTCAGAAGTGAATGAGGAAACCAAGTCCCTGTCCTGAAGGAGCCCATCAGGTGGTGAGTACTTGAAGGGGAACATCACTGCCTTCACCAGCCTAATCTCCAGTACACTTGCACCATGCTGGGGGCAGCACTGTTGAGCCTCCTGGGCTTCAGGTTTCAATTCTCTGTAGTAGAAGAGACTATTCTGTTAGTTCCATTCAGCATCAGTATGTCTGAGCCGAGAGAGCCCATGGAGATCACCTAGGCCAATGTTACCCTATGTGG
Organism: Tursiops truncatus; assembly: GCF_011762595.2. NCBI lineage: Eukaryota > Metazoa > Chordata > Mammalia > Artiodactyla > Delphinidae > Tursiops > Tursiops truncatus. The sequence goes on from NC_047055.1 coordinate 7,574,158, forward strand.
CCATGGACTGGGGCTGGTTCTTGGACTGGCATCTGTTTACAATGTGCTAGGTGCAGAGCATGAGAATCAGCACTGATGGGCTTTTAAAGCAAACTGGCATTGTGGCCACACATCAGAGCATGGTCTGTGATATACTGGGATGAAAAGGTCTTTCACTATAGACAGGTGGAGAAGCATATCTCCCTCACGTCATACCTGTGGAAAGTAAAATACAGAGTGGGAAGTGACTTTCTGGTTCTCAATTGTGGCCTGTTGCCCAGTGTGCTCCAAAATGTATCCTGAACTCCTTCGAGGCAAAATGCTGAATTGATGCTCAAAAAAGACGAATGACGGTTGCCATTTGCAGAGTATGGCCTACGTGTCACGCACTGCGGCAGGCGGCACTTGCACAATCGCTCTACTCCTCAAAGCATCTCTTTGTTGTATGTATTACTATCACCCGTTAGCAGATGACAAAATTGAGGCTCAGAAGGTAAATCAACATGTTTCACTGTCACCCAGGAGATAAGTGGCAGAACTGGGATTCAAACACAGGTCTGTGCAGACCCTAGCTCTTCTCCATTATGCTCTGCGTGCCTTATCTCAGCCAATCCTCAAACCATCTTAGGAGGTAGACACAATTATTCATCCCATTTTACGGTTCGAGAAACTCAAGCTCAAAGAGATTTAAGTGACTTGCCTAAAAGCATACCGTTAGTGAGTATAGAGCTGGATTTAATTTGCCCGCTGGCTCTAAACTCCCCACACTTTCCCACTATCCGACACTGCCTTAAAATGTTCAAATGAGCAATGTGACTAGGATAATAGAATATTGTTCTCTTGGTATTGAAGCATATTGGTTTCATGGGAAAGGTCACCAGGCGGGGGAAGTTCGGAAGTTTCATCTGGGACTCTGGCCAAGGTCTAAATCCTGTCTGGTTGGCACATAGACTGGACATAGATCAGTGTGTCACCAGTGTGGGCTATAGCTCATGCTGACCATTTAACTCCTTTTTTGTAGCCAAGTCTCAATGGAATTTTCTAAGATTCTTCTGGACTCTCTCTGTCCAGGAGGATGCCACTGATCTTTCCTTTGCCTGAAATGATCTTTTCCATCTCTTCCCCTAGTTCATGCCTCTTCATCATTCAAATACCAGCTGAAATTTTATTTCCTCAGAGAAGCCTGCAGGCACCCCTAAGGAAGTCAGGTCTCCCCAGTAGACACCCTTATAACATCCTAAAATACTCAGTAGCATGCCACGGAATTGTAAAGAACTTTTTCTATAATTCCTGTTTTCCTTTTCTCTTAGCAGGATGGAAACTTGGAGAGAGCAGGGGCTTGGGCTTGCTCCCTCTTGCATCTTTAGTTTCTAGCATGGTGCCCAGAATGCAAGATACTCAATGAGGGCTTTTGCTTTTGAAATAAAAGAATGGATGCATGGGTGCAAATGTTGGATTCTTATGCAACCAGGCCTGTTGTCTTCTCTGCGTTCAATTAGACTGTTGTTCCCTAAACTTGCCTGATTATAAATATCCCCTGGAGAGCTTGCTAAAGGTATAGATAATCAGGCAGAGGAGCCTGAGGGTGGTCCAGAAATCTCCATTTTTTTCTTTTTTGGCCACACGAGGTGTCTTGAGGGATCTTAGTTCCCTGACCAGGGATCGAACCCAGGCCCTTGGCATGAAAGCGAAGAGTCCTAACCACTGGACCGCCAGGGAATTCATCTTTTTTTTTTTTTTTTTTTTTTTTTTACTAGTAGACTGGGTGATTCTTGTGGGCAGGCAAGTTGGGGAAACACTGAATATCTGTGTCTCATTTCTGAGTGTTTTTTTGACAGTTGGATCTGTACCTTGGTTAATCCAGTTCTTTCACTTAGTGCTGAAGTATCGGTTGTCTAAACAGCTTAGATGGGAGATGAGATGCACAGTGTTGAACCTGCAGTTCTGATCACAGCACCCTGTGCTCAGGTGCCTGGTATGCATCACCACTGACGTCAGAATGAAAGTAGAAGACCTTAGCCTGGCACTGCGAGGCTTCAGGGATCTGACCCAAGCTCCTTTCCTGTTGCCTCTCTTCACATGCTCTCCACTCCATGGGCACCAAACCACTTACTGTTCCTCAGACACACCCCACAGCCCAAATATTTTGATTTTAGTTCTTCTACCTCTGTATGGTAGAATGTCCTTTTCCCCATTCCTACTATTTTTAAATGATACTTTTTAGATCCAGTTCAATGCCGCTTCCTCCATGCAGCCATCTATGGTTTCCCCTTCTCCCCAACTCTTCTCGTATTGCCTGCCTACTTCTTTGATGGCTCCTATCATGGTCAACTTTGTACCCTAGCTTTTCATGTCTCTATGTTATCACTCTTTTCAGGCCGTGAGCAACTCAAGGGTTAGATCCATGCCACGCCCAAGCAACTTTGGTCTCTGCTGAAGCACACACATACATAAGGCTTCACCCCCAGTAGAAACCAGGTATTAGTTGAAGACATGTCCCCACCAGCTCTTCAGCACCGTTAAGAAAATGGAGATCATCAGGTAGAGGCCTCCTCAACTACTCTGGTCTCTCCACCTCCAAACCTATTTACGTCCTCATCCATCTCCTCCTTTTGTCTTAGAAGAATAAGCATGCCTACCTCTCTCTAAGGTAAACCTCTGACAAAATTATTTAAACATTTTGATAAATGAGTAAATGAATTAGTCAAGATAGACTAGGTTATTCTATGATTAAAAACAAACAGATAAATATAACAGATAAACAGATAAACACATCAAAAGTTTATTTCTCACTCATGCCACAGGCAAAACATAGCTCAACAGGGGATTCTGCTCCTCCTGGCCCCAGGGTGATGGAGGCTTCACCGCAACAGTACAGCAACAGGGGGAGGAGTTCTCAAAGCTTCTGCCTAGAAGTGACACACACACACACACACACACACACACACACACACACACACCACTTCTACTACACCTGACTTCTCATATCTTATTGGCCAAAACCAGTCACATGGCCATAATTAATTTAAAAGGGGACAAGGAAGTGTAATCTTATCATTTGCCTGAAAGGAGGAGAAAACTGGGATATTTGTGAACATCCCTAATGATTAGCAAAATATATGGATAGAACATATTTCAATGACACTCTTCCTGCTTTATTTTTAGTTACTTTTTCCAACTCTCTCCTGGTTAAAGGGTACAACTGCTTTTCCTTTCTTTGGCTCACTGAGAGGATGCATACATTTGAGAAAAAATGGAGTCATCTATGATTCTGTGTGAATGCAAGAAACGTAATTATAGACTGACTCTGGCTTTGGTAGAGAGTCCAGAGAAGTTCTTCAGAGTTAAGGGACTGAGAATCAGAGCAAGACAAGTTTGGGGAAGTGTCAGATTCTGTTCCTTTAGAGGACACTTAATTACACTTAATAATTTGCAAGTTAGGGCTTGATGTTCCATGCAGATAACATCTGCTTCCTTATGAAGCATATGTAGGAAACAATAGCCCCAAAGATACTTTGTGAAAGGAGATTTTAAAGAGCGTCCAGGTGTGCTGGTAACTAACACTTTTGTTGTAGTTTCCATCCCTGACTCCATCCTGACTTCTTTTTGCATGTTTGATAATGTCACTTAACCTTTCTGCACATCATCCCCCTGTCTGCAAAAAGGAGATGATGTCTCCTTTTACAGCGTTTTGGGAATTTCAGAGGAAAGGGCTGGGTAGTAAGCACAGCGCTGAGGAAGAGACCCTACGTGGATGATAGGCTGCAGCTCATGTATATTAGCACCATCATTTATGCCTTCCTTCCAAAAGGGTCATTATATAGAAGGCAAAGCACCCCTTTGGAATCAGAAAGACATCATTTTGAGACCCATCACTGTCACTTCCTGTAAACTTGGGAAAGTCACAGTCACTTCTGAAAAAATGGGACAACACTTACCTTATGGCACTGTTGTGATGAGTCAATAAGAGAAAATATGCAAATCACCTACCATAGTGCCGGCATAGTAAATAGTAAATAAAAGGCAGCTATCAAAATTAAAATGCAGGCAAAGAGATGGGTCATTTTAGAGATTTCAGCAACTCCCCAAATGTCCTTCAACCCAGTCTTCATTGATGCTAGACATTCTGGGTTAAAACAGTCCCCTTTCATACCTTTTACTTATAATTACGATGTACACAGACACTGAGTTTTTCACCTCTTTCTGAATTTATTGTGTTTAGCTTTATTGTTTCCTGAGTCAATAAAACACTTGGCTTCCAAGAAGGATGTTAATATCTTCCCAAGTTACATACATTCTAATAGAGGGAAATTACCATGCCCTTTATCTTTTAATGTTCAAAATTGGGACTCAAATATTCTCTGCTGTGAAACTCATTATTAATGTGTAACAGTAGATTTGAAGTTAAAGTCATGAATGTGTGAATTGTTATGGTGTCACAAATTATGGCTTTGCATATTGAATCAACTCATATTAAATATGAATAAAATGTAGATACAGAGATACATTTATATGATAAATTCAGCAGAAAAGCAAAGAATACTAATAAAACAACCATCATGAAGCCAGGAAATGTTTCTCTTAAAGTGTCTTTTTTCTTAGTTTCTACCACTTTATTTCTACATATTTTCTGCTACATATTTTCAATAATGATGAATAGTCTCTTAATCTGTATAGGACAGCTAATGTTTGAAATGGCTTAGTTTAAAATGCACTTTCAAATACGTGGTTGAGAAAAGTTTAAATAGAAAAATAAAGAGAAGCTTGTGTTGTTGAAACATTCCAGGTGAGGGGGGGTATTTTAGATCATTCCTAATCTAGTGCGTTTACCTGGCAAATCAGAGTAACTGCTATTCAGAGAGATCAAATTCCTGGGATAACAGGGATAACCGTTAGAGGCAAAAGCAGGATTAGAATTCAGGACACCGCGTTGCCTCCTGTATTCTATTTCATCCTGAAGACAGGAGCACCAAACTGGAACTTGACAATATCACATCCCCATAGAAGGACTCTCAACCTAGTGCTTTTGACCGTCCTTGAGACACATAGTGTAATATAGGTATCATCTTTACTTTCTATGTTTCTCTTTGAGAAGAGGACAGGATGAATGCACCCCCCGACGGCAGGTGTAACATGTTAGGTAAAAATAGCAAACCACTGAGATAAGAAAGAGAATACCCTCAGTTTATCCCCCCTCTCCTTCGCACTTATGTAAAACATACCTGATCTAGTTTTGTGGCTGCAGCTAGGATTTGATTTAAATCTAAACCGTTATTGTAATTTTGTGTGACAAATTCCTGCGGGTGAAAACGCAATAATTATGTGACCTCATATGCATTTTCTGTCCTCAGATATACAAGGCATTGTGAACTGGAGTTCTATGCACATTTACAGCTGCATTTTCCATTGTCACTCTTAATAAAACTTACCACTCTTTGTCATGGCATTAAGTGGTAAGTGGCATTAAATAATATGAAACTCGGAAGCACTCATTCCAATTTATGTTACTAGCCAATGCCCTTGCCTAAACAAAGACAAACATTACTAAACATCAAAATGGTTATCCTCTGATCACACTTAAAGATTTTTAAAGTTGAAAGATCAAATCTAAAGGAAAAATGATAAATATGTTGACATGATTTAATCAAGAGAATGAAAACAATTTAATCATGGTTATAAGTTCATGGAGGGTTCTTGGGAGAAAAGAAAGGTGACCATCACAATAAAAGTTTACCAGAAATATATATTTCTTGACAGTAACGGTTATTTAATAGTGGAGTGGCTGAACCACCTGCTGTCTATGTTTTTTTTTTCTCCCCTGTGTGTTCAGCCAAGTCTTTATTATAAGCTAATTTCCTCTATGAAAAGGCTTGGTGAGGGCATCAATAATAAGGGATCTTTTATTTAGTAAAAATCAAGTATAAAAGATTATCAGAGCACCAGTTAGCAAGCTGTGTTACTGGACTTCAAAGTGTTTCATCTATAGAACAAAGACTTAGTGGTAAGTATTGAAATAGGATTCTCTGAGTATTGGGTTATGCAGAAGTAAGATACAGAGAAGGGGGTTGAATGCCTGCTTGCTGCTGGGGAGCTCTCGTTAGCACAGCTGACGACAGGGCAAACCAAGCATGAGCCATAACTGAGTTAAAGAGATGGAGGGGACACCAGGTCCCCACTTCCTCCTGATAGTGTTCACATTCTGTGATCCACTTATGCAGTCAGGCAGATTTCAAGCCTCGAAAGTCATTTCAGAAACCTCTAGAGAGTAAGAACTAACATTTGCTGAGGATTTGTGCATACCTGGTACTTCACTAGGGTCTTTATATACATCAGATCCTCACATCAACCCTAGGAGGCAGATATTACTATGATCCCCATTTTCTCTGTGAAGAAAAAGCTGATGCAGAGAGAAGTCATAGAACTTTCCTATGCTAGCTAGTAAGGGGCAGAGCTGGGCTCTAAGTACAAGTGTGGAGACATCCAGAGCCTGTATTTTTCTCACGACTCTGTGCTTCTTGTCATATTATGTGTGCTTGAAAATAAATATTTTTACAAAAGGCAAAAAGGCGAGCATTTAGTTGAATTACCTTGAGTGAGTTTTAAAGAGATTTTCTATATATGGTATTCCAATTCTACTGAATTTTTTGGCTGGCATTCTTAATATGCAACTCCATAGTAAGGTACTGAGGTGTGCCCGTGGGTTAATTATTTTTATGCAATGGTGAATATTTTCTGAATTGAACTGTTTTAATAGTTAAATTCAGGCATGCACACATGTATGCATGCACAACACACACACACAGAACAGATCAAGGGACCTAATGTTATTTCAGGAAGCACCAATATTTATGCTTGGTAAAGTGCATAGGCAGAAGTTTTCCATTAAGTAAGTAGAATAAAAAGGTGAAATTAAATCTGAATCTAAATTAGCTTGAACATTTTAGAATCCATGGAGTTAATGTTATAGGTAACGGAAGGTTAGATATAAAAATCCTCTCTGCTTTACCCTGATGGGAAAACCCATCAGTCCCCTCTTCTACCTTATTGAACCATATTGGGATGGGGAAGGGTAAGCTCTCACAAAGTGAGAGAGTGGCATGGACATATATACACTAGGAAACGTAAAATAGATAGCTAGTGGGAAGCAGCCGCATAGCACAGGGAGATCAGCTCGGTGCTTTGTGACCACCTAGAGGGGTGGGATAGGGAGGGTGGGAGGGAGGGAGACGCAAGAGGGAAGAGATATGGGAACATATGTATATATATAACTGATTCACTTTGTTATAATGCAGAAACTAACACACCATTGTAAAGCAATTATTCTCCAATAAAGATGTAAAAAAAAAAAAAAAGAAAATTGCCTGACCAGACGACCAATCGAAAAATAAAATGTAATGGTGATAATTGGCTGCTGGAGACCTGATTTACATGCTCTGTGATACCCCACTGAAGACATGGCTCTCTGGGGGGCCATGATTCATAGGAGAAAGCTCGATGTAGCAGCAATATTACACAAAGGTGGAATGTGACACGTGAAATTAGGCCAATTAAACACATATAATTCTGGGACTGGTTCAATTTGTTCATACCAGATTTCTTGGTTAGTGTAAACTGTATTTGCCTAGTTCATCTGATTATGCTTTTGTCTTGTGCTTAATCTTACTCAAGTGAATGGAATTTAGGCTATAAACAAAAAGATACCAACCTTATTATTCCAGTTATTCCTGGCACTGATTTTAAGGGTTTGTCCATTAACAAGGTTATAAGCTTTCCCCCTGCTCCCTGATCAGAACATGCATCCATTTAAGCTAATGTGGCACAGGGTATCCTCCTCTGGCTGGATGTCCTTCCTGTCGCTGTTCACTGGCCTCCTTCTACTCATCTTTTAAAGCTCAGGGAAAGGCTTCCTGTTCTGCTCCCGTGCTAGGCACTATTCCATACACTTATGAGATAGTTACTATAATTGTTCTCATTTTTCAGATTGGTTAAAAATACCTGAGGTCACACCACCTAGAGGGGTGGGATAGGGAGGGTGGGAGGGAGACGCAAGAGGGAGGAGACATGGGGATATATGTATACATATAGCTGATTCACTATGTTATACAGCAGAAAGTAACACAACATTGTAAAGCAATTATACTCCAATAAAGATGTTAAAAAAAATTACCTGAGGTCACAAAGCAAGTAGGTGGCTGCGTGGGGATATGATCCAGGTTGGCCTAACCTCAAAGCCCTTGCCCTTACTATTAGGAGTAATGTTTCTGGTATCTGAATCACGCCACCAAGGAAAACAGAGACCTGGGGCACCGTACCAAGGCTGGGACTTGTTATAGCTGCAATCTAGGGTGGGCTATCATGTGTCCTCAGGCTATGGTCTATGAAACCAGGAAGGTGTTGTCTAAGAAACATTAGCCTGTGGAGAAGTAATGATACAGATAGGCAGACAGTCCCACTGAACCATCAGACGGAAGGGGCTAGGCAGATAGAGACTCCAAATACAGCAGTATGTCAAGGGAACTGGAAAAGAGCCAGAAGTTTCCAAGGAGAGGTTTGAAGCCAGCATCTCGAGGCATTGCTGAACTGGAAAGAGTAGCAGCGGCATTGCGTGGATTTGTAAGATTGCCAATCAGCTTGTGCTGCTGAATTAGCATCCATCCATTCAGTCCTCATTTATTGCGAACCTTCTCTTTGTCAGCCACTGAAGATAAAGAGATAAGCAAGTCACATCTCCTGGAGCAACATACACACCTGCACAGACTTTGGTGCACAGTGGGTGTTCATATGCCCTGCATCCATGGCTGCTTAGCAATAAGTGATGCTAATAGCATGTTCTTATTGAGCCCTCACTACAAGTCAGGCACTGTTCTAAGTGCTCTTTATGGCTTTAAAACATTCTATCCTCACAATGACTCTTTAAGGTAGGTACGACTAGCATAATTGGGTTACAGATGAGGAAACGGTAGTATAGGCGAGTTAGGGGGCTGGCCCAAGGTCACACACCTAGTCAAGGTCAGAGCTGGGATCAGATCCTAGGAAGTTGGGCTCCAGAATTAGAGCTCCTAACATCTACATGCACTAGCTCTCTAAGTGTTACCCATTCCCTAGGTTCCCTTTCATCCAATAGCATTTATTCATTCACCACATTTTTGGGATGTAATAGTGCTTGGGATGTAATAGTGAAGAAGACAGGCAAAGTTCTAATGCCAACAAGGAAAGTTAACTGGCTCATGAGATGACAGAAAGCAATGACACCTGTAGCCTTCAGGACCCCAGCCATGTCCCTCCTCTATTGCTAAAAGCTGCACATGCTTCCCAGTAAAAACCAATAGTGAATGAAAAGAACTGCACCCACTCTCATGACTCAGAACCGCTAGGACTTTGGTTTGAGTCCCTTGTGGGTTGGGACTAGCTTGTGTGTGTGTAAAATAGCAAACAATTCAGCCGTTGTATGAAAGGGAATTCATACTGGAAATATTTCATTCCTGGAATGAAGGAATATAATTTGACAACAAGCATATTAATTGAGAATCTGTGGTTGCACTGCTGCTGTAGAACAAAATGGTCTTGCTTGTATAAACTTGAGAACATCAGTCTGCACCCCTTCCAAAGGCAGTGTGGACCAGAGTCAGCAGAGGACCAGAAGGTACGTTTTGAAATGAAAAGACATGTCCGGCTGTATTTGTCTGTTGCTACCTTATTATGGTGAATACTTAGTGTTATTACATAATTTTATTAGTTAAAATAATAGGAGAGCTGATTATAAAACTTAATGTAAGAGAACAAGGTAAATGGATGTTTAAAATGCTCTTGCTTTCACGTTCAATGGTGAACAACTGAAAATTCAGTTTTTAAGGATAGTAACAGGAGGGAAGAAAACACTATCTTTTGAAAAACAGATTTCATCTGGACCATGTGGGAAGCCCTTCTTCTGTAGCACACAGGCTATTATCTGGAAAATGTATCAGACTTATCTCAGAGTCAGGCAGAGGATTCCATATTGCACCTCCACTTTGAGTCCTTCTAATCCCCATCCTGCCTTTTTTATTCTGGTTTCAATATCAGTTTGGCTTTACTGGCATGGATCTTAAGAACCACAAACACTAGAGATCAGTATTTTGAATTAGCCAAAATGAAGCACCTTTGAATGCCAGTGTACAGATTTTGACGGAGAGCTCAGGACAGGAGCCCTGGGAAATTTTATATTATCCATTCAACACACATTTACTCAGATCCAGGTCCTGTGCTATGGACTGGAATAAGAAGCTCAATAATACATATTCCCTGGCTCAACAAGCTTGCAGTCTAATGGGAGAGTAAGACACAGACAGAGGAGTGTTAGATGGGGAGGGAATTCAGAGATAGCAAGCTGATTTCAGCAGGTGTGTACATGTGAGACTGGGGTCCCCAGAAGAGGGCAAAAAGCCACTGAGGTGGGAGCCAGAGTGGCAGTCGTAGGTTAAAGCAGTGGTTGTTAAGGGCACCAGCTTTTGCATCAGCCAGATCTGTGCCCAGGATCTATTTCAGGACCTAGGAGCTGTGAAGCCTTGGGCAAGTTAATTAACCTCTCACAGCATCCATTTCCTGAGCTACTGAAGAGTTTTACACAGCGGAAAGATATAGTCAGATCTCTGATTCAGGAAGATCTCTTGAACATCTGCGGGGAGAGGGGTTGACGGAGGCAAGGCTGGAGGCAGGAACAGAGAGGAGAGAGCAGAGCTCTGTTGAGGAAATCAACGTCTGGAAACTCAGGCTCTTTTATATGCATTGCCCAGCATCTGGCAATGCCGGTGCTGACAATGATTCACCATATACAGTACTTACTTCAGGTTTGGCGAGTGGCCAGGGACCAGCGAGGAGAGCTACCCCTCCTCTCTGCTCAGCACACAGGGCCCATTCAGTAGCATCCCTTTAGACTACGACTGGGCTTCTTGCCCTCCAATCCCTGGGCTCCACTGGCCCTGGGGAAATGACAGGCCCTGGGAATCAGAGAGACAGTGCCCTTCCTCATCATGCTCAGCTGCCCTACTGTCTAGGAGGTCATGGATTGTCCCGGAGGCAGCGAAGCTTTCAGTGCATTTACTAGAATGGACTTATGGATGTAAACTCTGTCTATCTCTGGCCCCCAATGGACGTGAGCGGGCAGCATCTCCGCTGGACTGGAGCCAAGATGCCAAAAAGCATAGCACCTCCCTGGCTGCAGAAGGACTTGACCCTGACCGCTGGGACAGCGCTTGCTTGCCAGAGAGATTGTGAAGAAGTTTGAGATTTTCCCCAGGGCATGTTTCCTGCTCTGGCTTTGGTGAGACTTTTCAAGAACAGCAACAACAAAAATAAGGCCTATTGCCTGTTTGTCTATTAATGAGAAATGCTACTGTAAAGAAATGTGTTTAACTTTCCTTAAACCAGTTTCCCCTACTTATTTGGCATTGAACCCTTTCCGCATACATCTGTTGTCAGCTCTATTGAAATAATTTGGGGAAATGCCACTGTAATGAATCTGGCCATGGGGTGGGGGTGAGGGGTGATGCGGGAAGGGCAGTGTTAGGGGAAACCGGCCTTTTTGGAGTCAACATTGTACATTGTTATCCACATGACTGGACAGGTTGGTTAACCCTGCTGAATCTGTTTCCTCGTCTGTAAAACTGAGATAACACCTAAGTTGAGGGTTGTCACAGGATTACCTGAGACGAAATAGGTAAAGCTCCCAGTGTGTATGAAGTAATTGGTAGTTATCATTTCTGCAGTATGGACAATCACGACACTCGGCTTCCCAGGGTTAGTTCTCCCAGTACAGTTGTATTCACTCATTAAGGTGTTAGCAGCAAAACCTGCAACTGACACAAATATGATTTCTTTGAAACAGAACATTAGGTTGATTTCAGGACTGCGGGTACAGGCAGAATATGGAATGATTTGCATTTCCTTCATGAAAATTGGAGCTACACGGAAACTTGGATCTATGCTGCCTAGTAATGAGCAATGGGCACACCCTGTAATAAAAGATTCCCAAGTCTTGAAGTCTGTAACGTTAAAAGTTAACACATTTTGTCTGTTCACTGTCGTTTCTGTTCTTCTACTTGCATAGGAAAATCAGGTCTTGGACTCGAGGTGTGAGGAGATTATGAATAATACGGAAAGCAGGGTGATTTCTGGGGCCCTTTGCTTGCCTAAAACATTTCCCCACCTGCTGGCTGTTGCTTGGAATCACATATCACAAAGCTCCTTCCATACTTGGCTATAATAACTGCCCCACAGATGATGGATGGACAGATGGATGCATGCATGGATGGACGGCTAGACGCAGCACAAAGTTTCAGGGCTGTTACCTTGATAGATTGTCCTTTTGTACACAACAGCCCTTTCCTTATCTGAAGATATCTATCTTGTAGCCTCCAACTTGTCTCTTCTCCTAGCTACACCTCCCTCATTTCTTCTGCTATTGCCTATATGTCAGTTTCAGTCTCCCAATCCTCCGGACACCTGGCCTGTCTCACTGATTTAAGCAGGTTCCTTATGGACAAACATCTCCCTGGAGGGAAGCCTAATCCACAACCCATCCACTCAAGCCTCTCAAATGTGCGTCATAGACATCGGACTCTTGGCAGCCCCTACCAGCCCCTGCCCTGGTTTTGGAGTTCAGAGGCCAGAGGACACGAAGGTTCCTAGTTCTGTGAGTGGGAGGGGAGCAAGAGCAGGAACAAACGTCAGCAGATGACATCGCTTCCCCTTGCTCAGAAGTGGTGTTTTGTTGGTTGCTTTCCCACAGCTGAGCCTGTCATAAAAGGAGCTCTGTTCTCCCAGGTTTGTTAATTGCAGCATCACCAAGTTAAAAAAAAACCTTCAAAAATGTAAGGAATCTTGTCTTAATCCATTTTTATATCTAGTCCCTTTCTGCAGTGTCAGTTTCCAATCTTATTTCTGATACACCAAAAATTAACAATTCAAAGTTATACTGACATACTCACATTTCCAATATTTAAATAACCTTCTATGTTAATTAAGTGTAAATTACATTAGATGTATCAGGTTACAGTGCTGCATATCACCCAACAGTTACATAATCTTGAATTCTGTCAAAACCTGGGATTTCAAACAGTGTTCGCTTTTTTTAGGAGGAATGTCTGTTAATATCTAGTGAATATCTAGGCCCCTCAGTGAAATTTTTTTGACAACTAATTTTCTAGTGCAGCAAATACCGGTTATACTTGGGAGTTGGCTTTGATCCTTTGATCTGGTGATGATGTGGGTGTGAGTGTGGGGGAGGGAAAAGTCTGAGTATAGTTCACTTGGTGATTTACATAGCTCCTTTCACAGGATTAGAGTGAGAATCCTAGAGAAAACAGCATTGTTGGAAGCCATAGTAATTAGGAGGTCTCTCTTTAGCTGGACGAAATTCCAATCCCAGTGGCTTGGAAGTCAGAGAGTCCATTTCATTCTGTGCTTAAGAAGCATTCCCTTGAAGGAGTCCTGCTGATTCTAGAGGTTAAGGAAGAACTTCCTGGTGACAATTAATTAATTGCATACAACACTTTAATTTACAATGAGTCACTCCAGTTTTGGAATAAATAAAACCCTCTAAACTGTGAAAGTAAAATGAAAATAAATGTTGATGGCCATATTGCCAACCTTATCTGTGCATTTAAATGTTTTCCTTTTGGAATCTAGTGCCAGTGCTGCCAGGACCACAGTCTGTTTAGCTAAAAAGAGCATTCAGCTCCGTCCCAGGGTCCCCACCGATCTCCTTAAGCCAGGCTTCCATGCCCACCGTGTGGATTGCCAGGGGAACCAAGTAAGAGCTGGGGTGGGCTGGGCAACTCCATTGCCAACACTAGGGCTCAGTCCATGTCATCCTTTCTAAACCCAAAGACAGGGCAGCAGCCTTTCCTTCTTCATCAGGTGAATTCTCTCAGGAACCTCAGGGTTTCTGAAGCCAGGAGAATCTGTGAGGAGCAGAGGGGCCCCCAGGGAAGCTAAGGGCACATTTCCATCCTATGACCCTTAACCATTTGGTGTGCAAGCTCATTTGCACGTTCTTATTATCCCTGTTACCCAGAAGCTCCTAGAAAGCAAGGCTTGTCTGGTCTATTTCCAGGCCTGCCTCAGTGCTGCTTGCTAGGGGCCTTTTCCATCTCCTGACTCCTATCCATGCTGTAGCTCTGAAGCCTTTCCCAAACCCGTCAGGCAGAATACATTCCTCCATCTCAATTGGCTTACCTTTAAGTGGGGGCCAGTAGCAAACAACATGCTCTCATTTTTCTGGTCCCGATCTTTGTCCAGTTCTGCAGACTTGTCATCTGGGCTTTTGGCCTGTGCTAGATGGGGACACTTCGGTTGTGCTCCTACACTGCGCTGCAAGCCCTCCCACACACCCTCGCCTGCACCTACGGGATTCTTATAAAAAGCCTCGGCAGCTGGCTACTGGTCGACTAAGGAAGACACTTCAAGCCTTGCCTTCCTTTCTTCAGCTGCCGCTTCCCCAAGGTTTCAGAGGCTCTGGTAATGCCGTCAGAAGCTGTCCTTTCTTTCTTTCCCTGTTTAGACTTGATGACTAGACTCCAGCCTCTCCTCCATGGCTGACTCGGCTGCAGGTGGCTGGAGATACGGCTGGGCTTTAGTCTACACAGCCCTAAAGCACCCACTCCACAATTCTCGTGCAGTGCAACACAGTTTATGGAAAGAGGCTGGACACATTTTGTCCATCCCCCAGCATGACTTGGGGCTTTCTGGCGCCATTGGATCCCCACCACCTAAGCCCAGCCGTGGGCTGACCAGCAGCTAGAACCTGACTCTTTGCTTGTCCTCAGTGTTTTAGTTCAATAGCTATGGCTCTGCATAGAGCATGAGCTCGTCCAGGGTCGATGAAGCCTCAGGAGCCCCCTCCTCCCCCTCGCACCCCCATCCTCCCCCTAGCATCTAGCATATCAAAGGGTTTCAAACAAACTTTCTTGAAATGAACTGACTCTGTGGTGGCTGTCCATCGTGGCAACACTCTCAGAGAGAATAACTAGCAAAGAGGCAGAAGGGGAGAGTAGACAGGAGTGGCAGGCTTAAGCTTCTGAGAACCCACGCGTGGAAATGGTCCTTGAACACGCAGCATTTTGGATTTAGCATTATAAAGCCTCTCCCTTGCCTGGGGTAGTATCATCAGCTTCACCCATATTTAAAAATCCCATCCCTTCGTATAGTCACCATTAACAAAAAACTGTTCTGAAATTTCCAACTTGATAAAGACATTAGGCCAGGTTATTAAGCAGGGGGAGGGAAGAGAGGTCATCTTAAAGGTCAAGTGAGAATTCAGAGCTGTCTGGGTGCATTATCTTTTCTTTTGCAATCACACTACTCTCCTTAGTTGCTAGACAACATTGCAGGTTTTGTTATGACACTCACTCATAACCAAATAAAGGCAACCAGCCTAGTTTTATTTTCCTTTGTTATTTTAAATGAAACCTTTGTTATATGCAGATGGTAGTAAGCATCCTTGGGCTCAGAGCCAAATTGTTGGTTTTGCCTTGGTGGAAATTCATGACTCATTATGTGCTGAACTATTAGCTGTCCTTCTTAGATCATCAATAGAAAACTTTTCTCTAAACTGAGCTCTCCGTAGTGTCCTGATAGAAGAACTTTTATCTGTCAGTTTAGACTGTGCTAAGAAAGAGATCCTAAATGTAGGTGGCTTATCTTAGCCCATGTTGATTTCTTGCTTACAATCACGTCCACAGTGGATTGGCTGCATATCTGCTTCAACCATGCATGGAACAGCCCCTGGCCAGGACACCGCTCATTTCATGGTAGAAGGAAAAGAAAGGCAGTGGCAAAGGGCACGATGGCTCTCAGGGCTTCTGTCCTGATGGGGTATGGATCACTTCTGCTCATTTCTATTGGCTAAACTAAGTTGCATGGCTAAGCCCGACAGGGCAGGGATGTAGAACCACTCCCATGGTCTTTTCACTGTAAGCAGATCCTCTGTGGTACCCAGACAGTAGTTTTAGGACAAGCCGCCAGGTGTCTCGTGTCAGAGAGATTTCCTGAAAAAAAAAGCTCCCTGGGAATCTGTGGCAAGATGAAAGAGAAGTTGTTCAGAAGACGCCTTCTCTCCATAACAAAGGCCTTCTTCTCCCATAGCAGGGCAAACCAGAACGGAGTTGTGGCTTTCCAGAAGTTTCCTACATCCATACAGTAAGCCTGGGCATCAGGAAACCTGACATATATTTTAAACCATCATCATGAGCATTTTTAAAAGATTTATATACCTGCTGTTGCCTTCATCATGTACTATTGTCCTGTTTGGCCTCTCTGTTTCATGTTCACATAGCATTCTACATTCTCTTCCATAACCATAGTCTCTCTTATAATTACTTTTACAATATTTGTCTCCCCTGACTTATTCACATGTACCCACCTCTAGGCCAGTCCCTTCTAGGCTAAACTGTGTTCATCCTACTCCTATATCTCAGCCATTTCTGTTGGAACTGGGATGTTGAGTTCCTGCTTTAGGAGATATTTATGGAATCCATTCTATTATGCATCCCACATACCAGCTCCCTGGGATCTCCTTTTTGCTCGTGTTAATTCTCTGTCTTATTCTTGTGGACTTCTACATTCCCTTCTTTATGGAAGCTAGACAAACAATCTTCAGTCTCATGAAACATGGAGCCAAAGTTCGAGTGGGGGTGAGGTGAGGATAACTTGGAACCTCCTTCTGGACTTGACAGGCTTAGTATCCCTAGAGATTTAGAGATTGCCCAATGTTAGTCCCAGGGAGAAGCTTTGTTTTCCGGGGACGGTGGGGGGGGGGCACCTCCAGGTCACTGACCAGCGCCACGAGGGTGATACACTCATGGCCACCCTGTGATGTGTTTGCCCTTTGGGGAAAGGGGCCCGACCTCAGCCAGCCAGGCGCTTTGCTGGCATATGCTAATTTTTAAAGTCAAGCCAAGAAGAAAATGCAATGATGTTTTATGTAAGAAAATGGTTATCTTACAGCACAGTGGGTGTAATGTACTCACTGATCTGTTTTTCTTACCTACCTGTCAAAACTCCAGTTTGAGGATTCATATCAAACTTATTTTAGTTCACCAAGAAAGGCTGTTGCCATGGGTGCTGGGAGGAAAAGCATCACTGGGTTGCTGATGACAAGCTCTTCATACACAAAACCAATATCCACAAAATGGAGGAGAGCCCAATCAGAGAAGGACTCCCTAGAACAACTAACTAATAGATTTCTAGCCTATACATAACGTCATCAAATGTGTGTGTGTGCACACACACAATTAAGACTGCTAATTGGAAGGCAGCTCACTTAGTAGGAATTCCTAGGGATGGAGATGGTAGCAGAGACCAAACAGCACCTTCCCTTCAGACAAGACAGCAGTTTTCTCATCTGTAACCTTAGGATAATCATAGCACCTGTCTCATAGGGTTCCTCTTGAGGGGGCCATGTAAGAATGCAAGTACAGTCCCTCACATCGGGCAGGGCACAAAAGAAGGCACCTAAATGTTAATTTGAGTTGATGGTAAAGATGTTACCTGACAACTTTTTGAAAGTGGAGTCATCCCATTCTTTGCATACCAAGAGGATGGTCTGGAGGATCCTCGGTAAAGTGTGTGATTAGCATTATTCAAAACTGGGACTATGGTCCCTCACCAAAAGTCTAGACTCCTTCCTCTGGTCAGTGCATACTCTAATTATGGAGGCTGCCAATACTGCCTGGGGCCAGGAAATGGAGTAAAGTTAAACCCCCATATGGCCCAAATTACAATTCTCTAACAGCTCCTATTTGTTGAGTGCACATCTATGCACGCAGCATCATTCCTGGGTCCTAACATACATGCTCTCATTTCATCCACAGAATGACTCTAAAGGTAGGCGCTGTCCTTAGCACCATTTCATAGATTAGAAAAATGAAGCACAGAAAGGTAAGCACTTGCCTAGTAATCTAGTTGTCTGTTAATCTGGTATATGTGGCAGGGCTGGGAATCTAACTTAGGCCTCTCTGGGCTCAAAGCACATGCTCTAACATACCAGATCTGAGACTATTGTAATATTAACAATAATTGCCAAAATATCCTGCTCAAACTCTTCCAAAATATAGCAGAGGGAGGAACACTCCCAAACTCATTCTACGAGGCCACCATCACCCTGATACCAAAACCAGACAAGGATGTCAAAAAAAAAAAAAGAAGACTACAGGCCAGTATCACTGATGAACATAAATGCAAAAATCCTTAACAAAATACTGGCAAACAGAATCCAACAGCACATTAAACGGATCATACACCATGATCAAGTGGGGTTTATTCCAGGAATGCAAGGATTCTTCAATATATGCAAATCAATCAATGTGATACACCATATTAACAAATTGAAGGAGAAAAACCATATGGTCATCTCAATAGATGCAGAGAAAGCTTTTGACAAAATTCAACAACGATTTATGATAAAAACCCTGCAGAAAGTAGGCACAGAGGGAACTTTCCTCAACATAATGAAGGTCATATGCAACAAACCCACAGCCAACATCATCCTCAATGGTGAAAAACTGAAAGCATTTCCACGAAGATCAGGAACAAGACAAGGTTGCCCACTCTTACCACTATTATTCAACATAGTTTTGGAAGTTTTAGCCACAGCAATCAGAGAAGAAAAGGAAATAAAAGGAATCCAAATCGGAAAACAAGAAGTAAAGCTGTCGTTGTTTGCAGATGACATGATCCTATACATAGAGAATCCTAAAGATGCTACCAGAAAACTACTAGAACTAATCAATGAATTTGGTAAAGTAGCAGAATACAAAATTAATGCACAGAAATCTCTTGCATTCCTAGACACTAATGATGAAAAATCTGAAAGTGAAATCAAGAAAACACTCCCATTTACCATTGCAACAAAAAGAATAAAATATCTAGGAATAAACCTACCTAAGGAGATAAAAGACCTCTATACAGAAAATTATAAGACACTGATGAAAGAAATGAAAGATGATACAAATAGATGGAGAGATAGACCATGTTCTTGGATTGGAAGACTCAACATTGTGAAAATGACTCTACTACCCAAAGCAATCTACAGATTCAATGCAATCCCTATCAAACTACCACTGGCATTTTTCACAGAACTAGAACAAAAAATTTCACAATTCGTACGGAAACACAAAAGACCCCGAATAGCCAAAGCAATCTTGAGAACGAAAAACGGAGCTGGAGGAATCAGGCTCCCTGACTTCAGACTATACTACAAAGCTACAGTAATCAAGACAGTATGGTACTCACACAGAAACAGATATATAGATCAATGGAACAGGATAGAAAGCCCAGAGATAAACCCACGCACATATGGTCACCTTATCTTTGATAAAGGAGGCAAGAATATACAGTGGAGAAAGGACAGCCTCTTCAATAAGTGGTGCTGGGAAAACTGGACAGGTACATGTAAAAGTATGAGATTAGAACACTCCCTAACACCATACACAAAAATAAGCTCAAAATGGATTAAAGATCTAAATGTAAGGCCAGAAACTGTCAAACTCTTAGAGGAAAACATAGGCAGAACACTCTATGACATAAATCACAGCAAGATCCTTTTTGACCCACCTCCTAGAGAAATGGAAATAAAAACAAAATTAAACAAATGGGACCTAATGAAACTTCAAAGCTTTTGCACAGCAAAGGAAAGCATAAACAAGACCAAAAGACAACCCTCAGAATGGGAGAAAATATTTGCAAATGAAGCAACTGACAAAGGATTAATTTCCAAAATTTACAATCAGCTCAATAACAAAAAAACAAACAACCCAATCCAAAAATGGGCAGAAGACCTAAACAGACATTTCTCCAAAGAAGATATACAGATTGCCAACAAACACATGAAAGAATGCTCAATATCATTAATCATTAGAGAAATGCAAATCAAAACTACAATGAGATATCATCTCACACTGGTCAGAATGGCCATCATCAAAAAATCTAGAAACAATAAATGCTGGAGAGGGTGTGGAGAAAAGGGAACCCTCTTGCACTGCTGGTGGGAATGTAAATTGATACAGCCACTATGGAAAACAGTATGGAGGTTCCTTTAAAAACTACTAATAGAACTACCATACGACCCAGCAATCCCACTGCTGAGCATATACCCTGAGAAAACCATAATTCAAAAAGAGTCATGTACCAAAATATTCATTGCAGCTCTATTTACAATAGCCCGGAGATGGAAACAACCTAAGTGTCCATCATTGGTTGAATGAATAAAGAAGATGTGGCACATATATACAATGGAATATTACTCAGCCATAAAAAGAAACGAAATTGAGTTATTTGTAGTGAGGTGGATGGACCTAGAGTCTGTCATACAGAGTGAAGTAAGTCAGAAAGAGAAAGACAAATACCGTATGCTAACACATATATATATGGAATCTAAGAAAAAAAATGGTCATGAAGAACCTAGGGGTAAGACGGGAATAAAGACGCAGACCTACTAGAGAATGGACTTGAGGATATGGGGAGGTGGAAGGGTAAGCTGTGACAAAGTGAGAGAGTGGCATGGACCTGTACACACTACCAAATGTCAAATAGATAGGTAGTGGGAAGCAGCCGCATAGCACAGGGAGATCAGCTCGGTGCTTTGTGACCACCTAGAGGGGTGGGATAGGGAGGGTGGGAGGTAGGGAGATGCAAGAGGGAAGCAATATGGGAACATATGTATATGTATAACTGATTCACTTTGTTATAAAGCAGAAACTAACACGCCATTGTAAAACAATTATACTCCAATAAAGATGTTTAAAAAAATACCCTTCTATTTTTTATTTTTATATTTCACTAGGGGTCTTATGTCTATTGTGACCTAATACTATGAAAATCTCTTTTAAGCAAAATGATTATAAGTAACTTTTCCTCAGACACTTAAAGATTTATTAGGGCACTATTAAAATTCCTTGCTCAGGATTAAACTCTTCAATTTATAGTACTTGATAAGTTACTTTTATACACTTAGCTACTTCTTCTTTAGCATTTCTTTAAATTAAATTTTTAGTTTAAGAGCAAAGAACGTTGACAAAATTGAGAATTCAAACTAAAATGTCTACATACTGAAATCTGTATATAGCTCTAAGATTTCTGAATGTCTCAACCTTTTAATTCCTATCACATGGTTATAAGCTTGGGCTTAGAATATTTATAATTTCACTTTGAATCATGCATTTAATGATTATTTTCTATGCTTTGCTGAATTTGTTTCGGCTTCCTGTCTTTATCAGAGCCTTGGTTTCACTGACGCCAAAGTGACACTAATCGTTGAGACCAGGTTTGAATTCATTTTAGTAATTTGTGTGTACATATGAATGCTGAGGTAGTATCAGCAATTTACCCATGTACTAGATTTAGTAATTTTGGAAGAAAGCCTGGCAGCACTCAGATAGCTTGGGATTTTAGGTTAGATGGTGCTGAATATGATTATTGACCCTGCCTCATACCAGCTGTGTGAATCCGAACATATCATTTAATTTTAGTGATCCTTTATTTCCCCATCTGTAAAATGCGGCTAATAATACCTTCTTCCAAGGAGAGATATTATGATGTACATGAAGGGCACAGCCTAACGTGTAACACAAAATAAGCTCCCACTTCTTTGAAAATAGGAAAAAATGTTGATTTCAAAAAAATTCTTTATATCAATAAAAATTAGAAAAAGTGGATCACTTCTCATAAGTAATGTAGAAAGAACTTTACAGATGTTTATAAATATATATATATATTTTTTCTATCTATACTATATATATCTAAATGTATATATGTTTTTCTCTATACTATATGTATATACACACACACACAAACTCTGTATATACTCTCTATGTATACTATACTATACTTATTTAGAAACTGTATATACATATTATATATATATATATACTCTGCATATATGTATATATACAATATACTCTGCATACATATAAACTCTATATAGGCACATGTGCGCATGCACACACACACACTTGCACACTGGGTTACTTCATCATTAGCTCACTGCTAAGGTATACATGGAGACAGAGTATAATAGGGCTACTATAATGGCTTAAGTGAAATTCTCAACATATGTTATATATAATGGCTCTCTATTCTTTAATATTAAGTTAGAACTCCTATTTTCTTCACTGTTGTTTATATTTTAAAAGTTTTATGTTAGTTTCTTTTAATTATTTTTTTAGTAATGTCTATGTCATGCACTCTTCTTGGCATTTTCACATAAATGATCTTCTCTAAGCCTTATAACAACTCTAGGATATAGGTGGTATTATCTCCTTTTTAAAAAGTAGCTTTAGGGGCTTCCCTGGTGGCGCAGTGGTTGAGAGTCCGCCTGCCGATGCAGGGGACACGGGTTCGTGCCCTGGTCTGGGAAGATCCCACGTGCCACGGAGCGGCTGGGCCCGTGAGCCATGGCCGCTGAGCCTGCGCGTCCGGAGCCTGTGCTCCGCAGCGGGAGAGGCCACAACAGTGAGAGGCCCGCGTACCGCAAAAAAAAAAAAAAAAAAGTAGCTTTATTGAGACATAATAAATACATAATAAATGTAAATTTTAAAGTGTACAGTGTGATAAGGTGTAATATACGTATACACGCATGAAACCATGACTACAATCCAGATAGCGAACACATCCATCACCCACAGAAGGTTCTTCATACTGCCCTGTGGTCCGTCCCTTTGTCCCCCTTTCCCTTGCTCTATCCCAAGCAACAATTTATCTGCTTTCTGTTGTTATAGATCAGTTTACATTTTTTAGAGTTTTCTATGAATGAAATTATCAAATAGGTGGTCTTTTGTGTCTGGCTTATTTCAATTAGCATAATGTTTTCAAGATTCATCCCTGTTGTAATATTTATCAGTACTTTCTCCCTTTTTATTGTTGAATAATATTCCATTGTATGGATGTTGATGAGCATTTGGGTTGTTTCCACCTTTTGGCTATCATAAATAATGTTGCTATGAACAGCAGTGTACAAGTTTTTTGAGTGGACATATTTCTGTTGGGTATATAACCATGAGTGGAATTGCTGGGTTATATGGCAACTCTGTATTTAACTTTTGAGGAGCTGCCAGACTGTTTTCCAAAGTGGCTACAAAATTTTACATTCATACCAGAGTGTTTAAATATATGAATAAACTGAGTTAGAGAATGTTAAGCACTTGCTTAAGGCCACAGCACTTGGTGTCAAGTCCAAATTCCCAGAGTCTGTCATTTCAAAAATCCCAGTAAGGTGATGCTAAGCTCCTCCAGGATAGAGATGTTTCTCAGACTTATTTACTTCATAGTGTGGGAAGGCTGAGTCAGACTGCTTAGATCATAGGCCTGCTGCCCCACTTACTGGTTGGTAATAGAAAGATTATATTATCTCTCCGCTATTCAATTTTTCACATGTAGAAATGGAGATAGTAATAATGATAGTTAACTCATAGGACTATTTGGAGATTAAATAAATTAATAGTTATAAAATAACTTTGTCCAGTGCTGGCACACATAAAGAGTTTAATAAATGTGGGTTATTATTATTATTGTTATTATTATTGTTGCTCTAATTTGCACCCAGAACAACTCATGACAGATGTGAAATCAACCCTCCTTAATAATCACACCAACAGGCTGCTCTGAGATATATGAATTTACATCAGGTTCCAGGAGGGACACGATTCATGTTTCAAAATAACATGGCCCTGTGTGTATATAAATGAATAAGGGGCTTTCCTGCTTTTGAGACTCAATCTAATGTGGTGGTTCTTAACCTTTTGGACCTTTGAGCATCAGCTGAAAGTTACAGACCTTCTCTCTAGGAAAGTGCACACGCATAAAGCACTTGTAACTCATTTCAATTACAGCCTCTCTTCTAGAACGATGCATGAAAACGAACATCTAGTAGGCGCCTCCTCTATGGCAGGCCTGCTGCTAGGCACTTTACATGCAGGGGCTCGTTTAATCTTCATAATAACCTTCAAAGGGAGGATGTGTCACTTCCATTCATAGAGGAGAAGACTGAAGTTCACGGAATGAAGTGACTTTCTCAAGGTCACATAGTAGTGGTGATGCTTGCTCTGCTTCCAAAGCCATTTCTGCTCTGCCACCTTTCCCACTTCTTATTTTTTAACTATAAATTTAAGCACCCTTAAAGGTGAAATTGCTTCCAAACTTCCTCCATGATTTGACAGTCTACATTCAAGCATTTTAGAATAACCAGGGAAGAGGACAGGCCATCCTAGCTTGCTGCAGTAGGTAAGCCATCTCCTCAGGATTCTGTTGACGAACTTTCTCTGCCTTCTCTCCTCTTGAGAATACAGCAGGATGTCATTTTAAAGAATGCCAGTTCCAACATGATTCTTGCACCTAACTTGCAACATTAATTATTGACTGGTTGTGAGAAATGCATCTGTGGTATAAAGGAGCCCATTCACTTTGACACCTAAATTGTCTTTGAATCACACCATGCTCACATCACTCAATTTGAATACATAATGTGCTTGTCATGAAAGTTAGAGGGTGAGGAGAGTGTTTTCCAATTTCAGACCCCCAATCCAATTTGCTAGATACCACAGTTCACAACAACTTTTAAAGCACAAGGGAACTTTCCCCAGTGGACTTGATCCTGCTGGTGAATATACCTCGTCAGGCAAAAATCTAAAAAGAGAATCTTGCCGTATTAAGGGCTGGAGTCCAAAAAGAAAAAGGTGTCTCATCAGTGGCTGTTGCTTCTTGAAGCTCAGTGGAAAGGCTGGCCATAACGTCAGTGTGGTGGTGTGGCAGGTGGGGAAGGAGGGCGAGGTTGGTAGGGATGTGTGAAAGCCCACCACAACCTCCTTGACCCAGACACGACTTTCCCTTGGCTCAATGCCAGATCACCTCTTTCTGCATCTTCTAAGGTGTGGAAATAGGGGAAGAAAAGTTACAAGAAACCACATATGCTTTTATTCTCGAATTATATTAAATACAAGAGCAAACGCATTCTGAGCTCCTTCTCACCGTGGTTTTAATTCTCCTTCCTAGTTTGCCACAGAGATCCCATTTTCAGGACCAGTCATCCTCATTCCTCTTCACACACAGAAAGTAAAAGGGGTAATTATCCCCCAGGAGCACCTTAATTGTTCCAATTAACCTGACCATTTTTGCAATCTGAGCCAGGCAGAGAAGAGGATTTAAAGTGATCCAACACCATTTTATGGGCTGTAGGTAAGACACAAGGCAAGGCATTTTCTATAATAAAGGATGGGCTGTGAAATGACATAGGCTTACACTCAGGGGCTTTTCTACCACCATTACTGAGACGAAAAATGACATTTTCGGAGGTTTTTATACTACCATCACTGCACCTTTCTTTAATAATATAGCACATGGGAGATAGGTCAGATAGGAGACCTTCAAGATGGTGGAGGAGTAAGACATGGAGATCACCTTCCTCCCCACAGATACATCAGAAATACATCTACATGAGGAACAACTCCTACAGAACACCCACCGAACGCTGGCAGAAGACCTCAGACTTCCCAAAAGGCAAGAAACTCCCCACGTACCTGGGTAGGGCAAAAGAAAAAATAAAAAACAGAGACAAAAGAATAAGGATGGGACCTGTACCTCAGGGAGGGAGCAGTGAAGGACAAAACGTTTCCACTCACTAGGAAGCCCCTTCACTGGTGGAGACAGGGAGTGGCAGCTGGAAAGTTTCGGAGCCACAGAGGAGAGCACAGCAACAGGGGTGCAGAGAGAAAAGTGGAGAGATTCCCGCACAGAGGATCAGTGCCGACCAGCCTGAGACACTTGTCTGCTCACCCGCCAGGGCACGCGGGGCTGGGAGCTAAGGCTCGGGCTTTGGAGGTCAGATCCCAGGGAGAGGACTGGGGTTAGCTGCCTGAACACAGCCTGAAGGGGGTTAGTGCATCACGGCTAGCCGGGAGGGAGTCTGGGAAAAAGTCTGGAACTACCTAAGAAGCAAGAGACCATTGTTTCAGGGTGCATGAGGAGATGGGATTCCTTCCCCGTCTGCCCACAGACGGCAGAGCACTGACTAAACAAGCTCTAGAGACGGGTGCGAGCCGCGGCTATCAGCTTGGACCCCAGAGACAGGCATGAATCGCTAAGGCTGCTGCTGCAGCCACTAAGAAGCCTGTGTGCAAGCACAGGTCACTATCCACACCCCCCTTCTGGGGAGCCTGTGCAGCCCGCCACTGCCAGGGTCCCGTGATCCAGGGACAACTTCCCTGGGAGAACGCACGGTGCACCTCAGGCTGGTGCAATGTCCTGCTGTCCTCTGCTGCTGCAGGCTCGCCCCGCATCCGTACCCCTCCCTCCCTCCCTCCCGGCCTGAGTGAGCCAGAGCCCCCCAATCAGCTGCTCCTTTAACCCCGTTCTGTCTGAGCGAAGAACAGACGCCCTCTGGCGACCTACACACAGAGGCGGGGCCAAATCCACAGCTGAACCCCGGGAACTGTGCGAACGAAGAAGAGAAAGGGAAATCTCTCCCAGCAGCCTCAGAAGCAGCGGATTAAAGCTCCACAATCAACTTGATGTACCCTGCATCTGTGGAATACCTGAATAGAAAATGAATCATCCCAAAATTGAGGTGGTGGACTTTGGGAGCAACTGTAGACTTGGGGGTTGTTGTCTGCGACTGATTTGTTTCTGATTTTTATGTTTATCTTAGTATAGTTTTTAGAGCTTGTTATCATTGGTGGATTTGTTTATTGGTTGGGTTACTCTCTCTTTTTTAGTATTACTTTATTTATTTTAATTTTTTATTATTACTTATTCTTTCTTTTTTCTCTCCCTTTTCTTCTGAAACGTGTGGTTGACAGGGTCTTGGTGCTCCAGCCTGGTGTAAGGCCTGAGCCTCTGAGGTGGAAAAGCCAAGTTCAGGACATTGGACCTCCAGAAACCTCCCAGCCCCACGTAATATCAGTCGGTGAGAGCTCTCCTAGAGATCTCTGTCTCAATGCTAAGACCCAGCTCCACCCAATGGCCAGCAAGCTCCAGTGCTGGACACCCCATGCCAAACAACTATCAAGACAGGAACACAAACCCACCCATTATCAGAGCGGCTGCCTAAAATCATACTAAGTTCACAGGGCTTCCCTGATGGAGCAGTGGTTAAGGATCTGACCTTTCCTCCTTCACAGCTCCCTCCCACTGGTGCAGGTCCCGTCCTTATTCTTTTGTCTCTGTTTTTTCTTTTCTCTTTTACCCTACCCAGGTACATGGGGAGTTTCTTGCCTTTTGCGAGGTCTGAGGTCTTCTGCCAGCGTTCAGTAGGTGTTCTGTAGGAGTTGTTCCATATGTAGATGTATTTCTGATGTATTTGTGGGGAGGAAGGTGATCTCTGAATCTTACTCTTCCGCCATCTTGAAGTTCCTCTCAGTACAACTTTTAAATCAGCATTGCTATCAAAATAGTAAGATGCAAACATATTTCCATCAGCACAATATAGAAAGTAGATTGACACCAACCCATTCCCACCGTCTCCCTGGAAGCCATCACACTAATACCCAAAGATGAGTTACTCCTGAGCAGACTGCTGCACAGCTTTCAACGTCAGCATATACACTTGGTTATAGAACAGGTTTCAGGGGGTCATTTTGAGGATTAGATGAACTAACGCATGCAAAAGCACCCAATTCAGTCACTATTATCAGGAAATTGAGACTCAGAGATGTTACGTAGCTTGTCCAACATCACAAGGATAGTAAATACTAATGCTAAGATTTGAACCCTGTTGATCTGATTCTAGAGATTGAACTTCTCACCATTATGCTCCATAACCTGAGGCAAGTGTAACCTCTCTTATCCTCAGTATCTTCATCTTTCAAATATGAGAGTTAATAATACCTCTGCATAGGATTGTTATGAGAACAAAATGAGATACATAAAACATTTGGAATGGTGCCTGGCATGTAGAAGGTGCTCAGTAAATATTATCCAGTATTCTTTGTAATATGTGTGTGTGTGTGTGTACACACACACACACACACACACACACACACATATATATATATATAATGATTATGTTTGTGTGGGGCACTTTCACTTTAAAAGTTATCTCCTGGAATTAGGTCACAACCCACAGGAAGAAAATGGTGTGTGTTCGGGAGTGGGGGCGGATGGTGCACTCCAGCCCCGGGTTCAGCTGATGCTCCATCTCAGTAAATGTCAACTCCATTCTTTCATTGCTATTCAAAAACCTTGGAGCCATCCTTGACTCTTCCCTTTCTCTTACAGCTCACTTCCAACCAGTCAGGAAATTCTTTTGGCTCTACATTCAAAACAAGTCCAGAATCTGACCCTTTATCCTCATGGCCCGCTGCTCTCCCGCCCCCCCCCCACACTACTCGTCTCTCAGTTGGATTACTGTGACAGCCTGCCAACTCGTCTTCCTGCTCAACTGCCCTTGCCGCCTTCAGTCTGTTCTCAACACAGCAACCACAGTGACCGTGGTAAAGCCTATGTCAGTTCATGTCACTCTTTTGTTCTTCTGCTATTTTCCTACTTTTCTCTCCAGGTAGCTGCATGGCCACCTCTCTCAACTCCTGTATTAGTCATCTACTGCTGAGTAACAAATTACTGCCAACCCAGCAACTTGAACAACACACATTTATTCTTCTACAGCCTCAGTGAGTCAGGAATCTGGACACTGCTTAGCTGTCTTCTCTGCTCAGGGTATCACAAGGCTGCAGTGAAGGTGTTGCCCGGGCTGTACTCTTATCTGGAGGCTTGCATAGAGAAGGATTGACTTCCAAGCCTCTTCGGGTCACCAGCAGAATTTATTTCCTTGTAGTTGTAGAATCCATGGCAGTTTGCTTCTTCAAAGCCAGTAACTGAGACAGAGAGTCACTGCTACTTCAAGTCTCCGACTTTTAGATTCTTTTTAAAGGGCTCTCCTGATTAGATCAGTGCCACCAAGGGTGATGTCCTTTTAATTACCTCAGAGTCAAGCTGATCAGGGACTTTAATTACATCTGCAGAAGTTCCTCCACATTTTCCATGTAACATAACCTAATCACAGGAGTGACATCCATCATGTTCACAGGTTCTGACCACACTCAAAAGGTGGAGATGGGAGTAGCAGGGGGGCTATCAGAATTCTGATTACCACACTGCCTTTAAACCTTTGATCAAATGATGTCTGTTCTGGTCACACCATTTACTACTGTGACCCACCCCCTTCCTCATGCCCCAGTGACTCTTACCCTGCTCTACTTTTTAAAAAAATAAACTTTATCTTTAGAAGAGTATTAGATTTACAGAAAAGTTGCAAAGATAGTACAGAGACTTCCCATGAAGTCTATATCCAATTTCTCTTATTATTAATATCATATTTTTATGGTAATTTGTTATAATTAATGAATCAACATGAATACATTATTAACTAAGGTCCATACTTTATTCATATTTCTGCAGTTTTCCCCTAAGATTCTTTTTATAGTCCAGGATTCCATCTAGAATAGCAAATTATATTTACTGGTCATGCCTACTTAGGCACCTCTTGGCTGTGCCAGTTTCTCAGACTTAAATGAGAATTTCAACAAATTGTTGGAGGCTGACAGTGGGCTACCTTGAGAGTGAGAAACTCATAGGGCAGCAGTCTTCGGTAGGACCTCATTCTTATTGGGGGAACCCCACCCCAGGTTGTCACACAAAAGAGCCAAGAAACATCCCCTCCTGGATCTGGCAGGGAGAGGGGAAGAGTAATCATTGTGAAATAACCCCCAGAGTTTTCTGTATAAAAAGACCAACTCTACAGGGAAATGACCTTTCCAGAAAAATTTTCCATCTGTGGAAGGAATTTTCTTGACTCCAGCTACTTTTAGACTTCCTGGCTAACCTAAGTGTAGAAAAATAAAGGCAAAACGCCGATTGCGAAGATCAACGTCCAGTAGAGACCAAATCAACTGGAAGAAGAGAGAGAGGCAACATGAGGTTGTTCCTAGCCTACTCTTCATCTTATTCTTATATGGTGTGAAGGGAGCATCAGAAAAACATCCAGGTGGAGACCTGTTCGCTGATTCAACCTGTTTCAAGTAGTCAGGAACCAGAAGAGGGAGCTACGCACATGGGTATGATCTTTCAGTGCACACTGACCCCACCTGACAGTAAACATGGCCAGACAGGTACTGTTGAAACTGACTTATTCTGGTTAGTATTCTCTCCTTTTCAGTAGGAGCAGAAAGGGCTTGAAGAGAGTGACAGTGACAGAGTCTTTTATGCTGGGCAGTAAATGCCAGGGTAGGGATAATCTCAATGTGTGGGGAGAGGGGGCACACAGGAGGGATGGGCAGTTCAGGAAAGACTGTCAAGAAGAAATAATGCCTTAACATAGTCTTCAAGGATGATTAGGAACCAGGTAAAGAAGGAGAAAGAGAAAGGAGGGCATTCTGGGCCGAGCAAAAATCATGAGCATAAGCTCAGAGGCAAGAGAGAAAAGGGTCTATTGAGGGTTTTGTAAGAAACTGATCAGGGGCTTCCCTGGTGGTGCAGTGGTTGGGAGTCTGCCTGCCGATGCAGAGGACATGGGTTCATGCCCCGGTCCGGGAAGATCCCACATGCCATGGAGTGGCTGGCCCCGTGAGCCATGGCTGCTGAGCCTGCGCGTCCAGAGCCTGTGCTCTGCAACAGGAGAGGCCACAACAGTGAGAGGTCCGCATACTGCAAAAAAAAAAAAAAAAAAGAAAGAAACTGATCAGGACTGGAATATTGAGTTTTATGAAGGGAATGGAGGAGAGTCAGAAAATGAAGCTAAGAGGGAGGTGGGAGTCAGATCATATAGAGTATTGTGTCTTGGCTAACGAACTCATTTTTTATTCTAAGGGCAATGAAAAACCACCAAACGGGGATGGCACCATTAGATTTTTTATTTTAGGAAGATAATTTTGGTTGCTGAATGGAGAATGGATTCTAGGTGGTGATGGTGGGGGTCACAAGGAATATCAAGGACATCAAATAAGAGTCCTAGTCCTTTGCATTAATCTAGATGAGAAATCATCGTGGCCTAAACTTAATGGTGGCAATGGGGATGTACAAGAGCGGGAAAATTAGAGAAACATTAGGGAAATAATTAAGAGATGGAATCTGCTTGTATTCACGATTGATTAGATGGGACATGGAAAGGGGAGAAGAGGGACTCAAAGATGATCCCAGGAATCTGGACAGGGATATATTTTTTGTCCAGTACCAGCAGGGCCTTGGAAAAAGAGTGTCAGCATAGTTATTGATCCTCTTAGTAGCTTCTCAATGGTTTTATGCAATAAAGGTAATTGTTGAAGGATACCATCTGTATTAATTAGAGCACTCAGAATTTGAAAATTTGGGATGAGCCTAAATTTCTGGTGGGAAATGCCAAAACATACAATTGTAACAACTTGTAGAAATGAAAAAAAAGGAAGCCCATTTTACTAAAGTCCATTCCTGGTGTTAATCAGGAAGCTTTTAGTTGAAGCAGCAACTAGTTGTAGGACTTTAACCACAGACAGAGCCACAAGCTGAGGATTCATTAAGTGTCTGTCCCTTGCCAGGTCCTGTCCATGTTAATTGACAAATCAACTACAGACAAACTGAGTTTGTAACTTTTCAGTTGGACAACTTTTAAAAAATATGAAGCATTTAGTGCCCTGAACTATTTACCTGATTGAGTTATTTTTAAATTGCACTGTGAGAGTATTTCCAAATACTGAAAGCTGACAGATCATCTTAGCAGGCATGAGGTTTGATTGTGAAATTGGACATGAACTTGTCTGGCAAGAGCACAACTTCTGAAGTGTTCTTGCCTAAAATGTTTCTTCTTATACAAACTTATGAGAATATCAGAGTGAAATTTTAAAAGTCAACCTATCTAGCTCCCATTTAGGCATAGATGAAACTAAGACCTACAGAGAAGTGATTAAGGAAACTGCTTATGGTCACATGGCACCTTTGGAGCTGAGTCAAGACTCAAAGTCCTTAACCTTCAGACCATCAGGTCTGACGTCCATCAGACTGTCTTGCACCCCCAGGTATGACTGCTTTCCAAATGTATGTAGGTGCTGTTATTAATTTTAAAATGATAAAATACAAATGTACTTGAAAGCATTACTGAACTTAGAGGAAGTTTATAAAAATCAATTTATTTTTTCCCCAATCAACAAACAGTAAGATTACAGCTCCCCTCATGTGGAGGTGAGTATCACTGAAGGGGGTCATTGTTAACGTTCTCATACTCAAAAAATTTTGGGACCTTCTTGTTGTGAGTTGAATCCTGTCCCCTAAAAAGATATGTTGAAGCCCTAATCCCCAGTACCTGTGAATGTGACCTTATTTGGAAATAAGGCTTTATAGGTGTACTCAAGTTAAGATGAGGTTATACTCCTTAGAAAACAAACTTAAGGTTAACAAAGGGGAAAGGTTGGGGGAAGGGATAAATTGGGAGATTGGGATTGACATATACATACTACTATATATAAAATAGGTAACTAATAAGGACCTACTGTATAGCACAGGGAACTCTACTCAATACTCCATAATGGCCTATATGGGAAAAGAATCTAAGAAGGAGTGGATACATGTATATGTATAACTGAATCACTTTGCTGTACACCTGAAACTAACACAACATTTTAAATCAACTATACTCCAATATAAAATAAAAATTAAAAAATAAATTAAAAGAATCTAAAAAAAAATGATGAGGTCATATCGACAAGGGTGGGTCCTAATCCAATAAGACTGAGGTCTTTATAAGAAGAGCAGAGGAGATAGGCAGGGAGAATTCTATGCGATGACAGAGGTGGAGGCTGGAGACATGCATCTGTCAGTCAATGAACGCCAAGGGTTGCTGGCAGCATGAGAAACTAAGAGAAAGGCACGCAACAGATTCTTCCCTGGAGCCTTCAGAGGGAGCATAGCCCTTCTGACACCTTGACTCCCAACCACTAGCCTCTAAAACTGTGAGACAATGAGTCTCTGTTGTTTTAAGCTACCTAGTTCATGGTCATTTGTTACGGGCAGGCATAGCAAACTAACACATTTCTCTTCTGCAAGCAGTCGGTGTTGAGGGCTGCCAACAAGCTGTGGGAGACAACTGTTCAGGTGGAATGTTGTCGTTATGTGCTATTTATTTGCCTGGCTTAGTTCACTTCATCTAGATGCTACTGCTTTCAGCACAGTGCTTCTCCTTCACCTGCACTATGTACTGAATGGATTTTAACTAAGGTCATCTATCCTCCTGTCCTTCTATCTGTGGGGATGGAGGTATTCCACACAGCACTTGTAGACAAGATTTGTTTTAGAGGATGAAAGTAGATGGAGGCAAAGCAATGATTACTTTTATGAGCTCTCCCATACTTACAGTTTTTCAAATTAATTTGCTTTTATTGAAAACATTAAAGATTATTTCCTCACTGGCCCTTCCCCTCCAAATTGAGACCTGTCCATCCTTTTATCTGAATCCTAAATAGAAATCTGGGCTCTTTTTGCTGTACCAGCCAAAGATCAAAGCAGACGTCAATATCTAGGAAAGATAACAGAGAACCGTTAAGTATGGTATTGCAGGGGCATGAAATAAATATAATTATCCCCTTTAGCAATTCTGTTCCAATTAGATATACAAGTGACCTTCTCACTTCATTGTTCAATGTACTGCACCACAGGGCTTCTTAAATATTAATGTGACACTGGATTTAAATCTTGCTCTTTCACCTACATCATACTCTGGCATTAAACTTTGGAGTTGGGAGGAATCTTAGAAGTCAATGAGCTCAGTGGGGCCTCATGAAGCTCTGAGGCTTACACAGGTTCACAAGGGTAATTGACAGTAGGGTCAAGCCTGGAACCCAGGTCTCCTGTGCCCCAGCTGGCATTCTTTTGTCCAAATCTCTAATTTTTTCTTTTATTTTCTTTTTTTAAACTGAAACGTGGTTGACATACAGTATTATATTAGTTTCAGGTGTACAACATAGTGATTGGACATTTATATACATTATGAATTGATCATCATGGTAAGTCTACTAACCATCTGTTACCATACAAAGTTATTTCAATATTATTGACTGTATGCCCTATGCTGTACATTGCATCCCCGTGACTTATGTATTTTATAGCTGGGAGTTTGTACCCCTTAATCACCTTTATCTATTTTACACACCCCCCATCCTCATTCCTTCTGGTGGCTTCCACTTTGTTCTCTGTATCTATGCATCTGCTTCTGCTTTGTTTGTTCTTTGGTTTTGTTCTTTTAGATCACACACAAGTGAAATCATACAGCATTTGTCTTTGTCTGACTTATTTCACTTAGCATAATACCCTCTAGGTGCATCCATGTTGTCACAACTGGCAAGATTTCATTCTTCTTTTTTATAGTTGAGATATATTCCATTGTGTATATATGCCACACATTCTTTATCCATTCATCTATTGATGGGCATTCAGATGGGCATCTATATCCTGGCTATTGTAAATAATGCTGCAGTGAACATAGGGGTGCATATATCTGATTTTTTTTCTTAACATCTTTACTGGAGTAAAATTGCTTTACAATCATGTGTGAGTTTCTGCTTTATTGGGTTGTTTGTTTTTTTGAATTGAGCTGTATAAGCTGCTTGTAAATTTTGGAAATTAATCCTTTGCCAGTTGCTTCATTTGCAAATATTTCCTCCCATTCTGAGGTTTGTCTTTTGGTCTTGTTTATGGTTTCCTTTGCTATGCAAAAGCTTTTAAGTTTCATTAGGTCCCATTTGTTTATTTTTGTTTTTATTTCCATTTCTCTAGGGGGTGGGTCAAAAAGGATTTGCTGTGATTTATGTCATAGAGTGTTCTGTCTATGTTTTCCTCTAAGAGTTTTATAATGTCTGGCCTTACATTTAGGTCTTTAATCCATTTTGAGTTTATTTTTGTGTATGGTGTTAGGGAGTGTTCTAATTTCATTCTTTTACATGTAGCTGTCCAGTTTTCCCAGCACCACTTATTGAAGAGGGTGTCTTCTCTCCATTGCATATTCTTGCCTCCTTTATCAAAAATAAGGTGACCATATGTGTGTGCATTTATCTCTAGGGTTTCTATCCCATTCCATTGATCTATATTTCTGTTTTTGTGCCAGTACCATACTGTCTTGATTACTGCATCTTTGTAGTATAGTGTGAAGTCCGGGAGCCTAATTCCTCCAGCTCCGTTTTTCTTTCTCAAGATTGCTTTGGCTATTAGGGTCTTTTGTATTTCCATACAAATTGTGAAATTTTTTGATCTAGTTCTGTGAAAAATGCATTTGGTAGTTCATAGGGATTTCATTTAACATGTAGATTGCTTTGGGTAGTATAGTCATTTTCACAGTGTTGATGCTTCCAATGCAAGACATGGTATATCTCTCCATCTTTTTGTATCGTCTTTAATTTATTTCATCAGTGTTTTATACTTTTCTGCATACAGGTCTTTTGTCTACTTAGGTAGTATTTTTTTTTTACATCTTTATTGGAGTATAATTGCTTTACAATGGTGCGTTAGTTTCTGCTTTATAACAAAATGAATCAGTTATACATATACATATGTTCCCATATCTCTTCCCTCTTGTGTCTCCCTCCCTCCCACCCTCCCTATCCCACCCCTCCAGGCAGTCACAAAGCACCTAGCTGATCTCCCTGTGCTATGCGGCTGCTTCCCACTAGCTATCTACCTTATGTTTGGTAGTGTATATATGTCCATGCCTCTCTCTCGCTTTGTCACAGCTCACCCTTCCCCCTCCCCATATCCTCAAGTCCATTCTCTAGTAGGTCTGTGGCTTTATTCCTGTCTTACCCCTAGGTTCTTCATGACATTTTTTTCTTAAATTCCATATATATGTGTTAGCGTACAGTATTTGTCTTTCTCGTTCTGACTTACTTCACTCTGTATGACAGACTCTAGGTCTATCCACCTCATTACAAATAGCTCAATTTCGTTTCTTTTTATGGCTGAGTAATATTCCATTGTATATATGTGCCACATCTTCTTTATCCATTCATCCAAAGATGGGCACTTAGGTTGTTTCCATCTCCGGGCTATTGTAAATAGAGCTGCAATGAATATTTTGGTACATGACTCTTTTTGAATTATGGTTTTCTCAGGGCATATGCCCAGTAGTGGGATTGCTGGGTCATATGGTAGTTCTATTTGTAGTTTTTTAAGGAACCTCCATAATGTTCTCCATAGTGGCTGTACCAATTTACATTCCCACCAGCAGTGCAAGAGTGTTCCCTTTTCTCCACACCCTCTCCAGCATTTATTGTTTCTAGATTTTTTGATGATGGCCATTCTGACTGGTGTGAGATGATATCTCATTGCAGTTTTGATTTGCATTTCTCTAATGATTAATGATGTTGAGCATTCTTTCATGTCTTGGTTGGCAATCTGTATATCTTCTTTGGAGAAATGTCTATTTAGGTCTTCTGCCCATTTTTGGATTGCGTTGTTTGTTTTTTTGTTATTGAGCTGCATGAGCTGCTTGTAAATTTTGGAAATTAATCCTTTGTCAGTTGCTTCATTTGCAAATATTTTCTCCCATTCTGAGGGCTGTCTTTTGGTCTTGTTTATGCTTTCCTTTGCTGTGCAAAAGCTTTGAAGTTTCATTAGGTCCCATTTGTTTATTTCTGCTTTTATTTCCATTTCTCTAGGAGGTGGGTCAAAAAGGATCTTGCTGTGATTTATGTCATAGAGTGTTCTGCCTATGTTTTCCTCTAAGAGTTTGATAGTTTCTGGCCTTACATTTAGGTCTTTAATCCATTTTGAGTTTATTTTTGTGTATGGTGTTAGGCAGTGATCTAATCTCATACTTTTACATGTACCTGTCCAGTTTTCCCAGCACCACTTATTGAAGAGGCTGTCTTTTCTCCACTGTATATTCTTGCCTCCTTTATCAAAGATAAGGTGACCATATGTGTGTGGGTTTATCTCTGGGCTTTCTATCCCATTCCATTGATCTATATTTCTGTTTTTGTGCCAGTACCATACTGTCTTGATTACTGCATCTTTGTAGTATAGTGTGAAGTCCGGGAGCCTAATTCCTCCAGCTCTGTTTTTCCTTCTCAAGATTGCTTTGGCTATTCGGGGTCTTTTGTGTTTTCGTACGAATTGTGAAATTTTTTGTTCTAGTTCTCTGAAAAATGCCAGTGGTAGTTTGATAGGGATTGCATTGAATCTGTAGATTGCTTTGGGTAGTAGAGTCATTTTCACAATGTTGATTCTTCCAATCCAAGAACATGGTATATCTCTCCATCTATTTGTATCATCTTTAATTTCTTTCATCAGTGTCTTATAATTTTCTGCATACAGGTCTTTTGTCTCCTTAGGTAGGTTTATTCCTAGATATTTTATTCTTTTTGTTGCAATGGTAAATGGGAGTGTTTTCTTGATTTCACTTTCAGATTTTTCATCATTCGTGTATAGGAATGCCAGAGATTTCTGTGCATTAATTTTGTATCCTGCTACTTTACCAAATTCATTGATTAGTTCTAGTAGTTTTCTGGTAGCATCTTTAGGATTCTCTATGTATAGTATCATGTCATCCGCAAACAGTGACAGCTTTATTTCTTGTTTTCCGATTTGGATTCCTTTTATTTCCTTTTCTTCTCTGATTGCTGTGGCTAAAACTTCCAAAACTATGTTGAAGAAGAGTGGTGAGAGTGGGCGACCTTGTCTTGTTCCTGATCTTAGTGGAAATGGTTTCAGGTTTTCACCATTGAGGATGATGTTGGCTGTGGGTTTGTCATATATGGCCTTTATTATATTGAGGAAAGTTCCCTCTAGGCCTACTTTCTAGAGGGTTTTTATCATAAATGGGTGTTGAATTTTGTTGAAAGCTTTCTCTGCATCTATTGAGATGATCATATGGTTTTTCTCCTTCAATTTGTTAATATGGTGCTTCACATTGATTGATTTGCGTATATTGAAGAATCCTTGCATTCCTGGAATAAACCCCACGTGATCATGGTGTATGATCCTTTTAATGTGCTGTTGGATTCTGTTTGCTTGTATTTTATTGAGGATTTTTGCATCTATGTTCATCAGTAATATTGCCCTGTAGTTTTCTTTCTTTTTAACATCCTTGTCTGGTTTTGGTATCAGGGTGATGGTGGCCTCATAGAATGAGTTTGGGACCATTCCTCCATCTGCTCTATTTTGGAAGAGTTTGAGAATGATAGGTGTTAGCTCTTCTCTAAATGTTTCACAGAATTCCCCTGTGAAGCCATCTCATTCTGGGCTTTTGTTTGTTGGAAGATTTTTAATCACAGTTTCAATTTCAGTGCTTGTGTCTGGTCTGTTCATATTTTCTATTTGTTCCTGATTCAGTCTTGGCAGGTTGTGCATTTCTAAGAATTTGTCCATTTCTTCCAGGTTGTCCATGTTATTGGCATAGAGTTGCTTGTAGTAATCTCTCATGATCTTTTGTATTTCTGCAGTGTCAGTTGTTACTTCTCCTTTTTCATTTCTAATTCTGTCGATTTGAGTCTTCTCCCTTTTTTTCTTGATGACTCTGGATAATGGTTTATCAGTTATGTTTATCTTCTCAAAGAACAAGCTTTTAGTTTTATTGATCTTTGCTATCATTTCCTTCATTTCTTTTTCATTTATTTCTGATCTGATGTTTATGATTTCTTTCCTTCTGCTAACATTGAGGTTTTTCCTTCTTCTTTCTCTAATTGCTTTAGGTGCAAGTTTAGGTTGTTTATTTGAGATGTTTCCTGTTTCTTAAGGTAGGCTTATATTGCTATAAACTTCCTTCTTAGAACTGCTTTTGCTGCATCCCATAGGGTTTGGGTCATTGTGTTTTCATTGTCATTTGTTTCTAGGTATTTTTTTACTTCCTCTTTGATTTCTTCAGTGATCTCTTGGTTATTAAGTAGTGTATTGTTTAGCCTCCATGTGTTTTTCTGTTTTACAGATTTTTTCCTGTAATTGATATCGAGTCTCATAGCGTTGTGGTTGGAAAGCTACTTGATTTGATTTCAATTTTCTTAAATTTACCATGGCTTGATTTGAGACCCAAGATATGATCTATCCTGGAGAATGTTCCATGAGCACTTGAGATGAAAGTGTATTCTGTTGTTTTTGGATGGAATATCCTATAAATATCAATTAAGTCTATCTTGTTTAATGTATCATTTAAGCTTTTTTTCCTTATTTATTTTCATTTTGGATGATCTGTCCATTGGTGAAACTGTGTCTGCAGAACCCTTGACTTCTGTGAAGACACTTCAGGGGACACTGTGGGGTGGATCAAGAGAAGGCTGAGCTTATGGGACTCTAGGTCCCTTGCTGGGTTTCAGTAAGGCCAGCTCCATTTTATCTGGTTTATATTATTGGAATTTCATGTAACATTTCATTTGAAACAATGATTTTTTTCTGCACATGCCTACATTTATATGTGAGACTAAGAAACAAAACCTGTTGGCATTATTTTAAGTTTCAGATATTTGGCCATCTGTTTCCAGTGCATAAGTCCTCTGCAGAGACAAATTAAGGGTTGTATGTGAAGATCTCAGACAGTATGAGGTATGCTGGTTTCAGTGGTGCCTCTTTCCGACTCAAAGTAAAAATACGTTCCTTTACCCCATTTCCTGAACTTGATGTATCTTAGAATTTCTAACCCGATATCCATTTAATCTGTCATGGCATCTGAAGTCTTTTGCTGATGCCCTAAAATGGAAATTTCCAACCACGGATGGCAACATCTAAACAAGATTGATGAGTATACTAATTATTTCAGTGGATAGATGCTCTATAAAGAGAACTGATGGGAAACACTTTCAATGGTAGCTACCAAGAAAAGGAAGCACAGCATTTTAGCAAATAGGATGCTTAATCAGCAAGAGTAGGCCTTCTAAAGATAAGTTTAAATCTTAAGCATTAAAAGTATGTTAGTGAATGTCAAGTTGAGTATTCAGTTTGTTCTCTCTCAAATGTGATTCAAAGCACATTTCTATGGCCCTTGGTATATGTCAAGCACTCTGTCCCATGCCATGGGGTGTGCAGATGAATGAGTCACAGTTCCTACCCTTAAGGAGCTTGCAACATATCATGTACAGATCACATGTCTTTTGCACCAAATGATTAAACCCTACAGTCTGAGCTGCTCAAAGGGAATTGAGAGTGCAGAGTATAATGAAGTCAAACAAAAAATGCCACAGCACTTCTCAGTATCCAGTTTCCAGAAAGCTCCAAATGGGAAGTGTAGTTTTTGCAAAGGGAGGTTTGAGAAACCCTCTACGTTGCCACAATGGTCAGAGATCACAGATATTATAATAGAAGAAACATATCTGTCAGAGAAAGCATGTATCATTTCAGCTAAAAAGAAAATATAACAGCATTATGAAGCCATTCCTATAAATCAGTAAAGAAGGAAGCCAGTATTTTGCATGGTTAACTGACTCAAAGGGGCTGAGAAGTCACATAGGAGGAGGACTAACGATT
Organism: Tursiops truncatus; assembly: GCF_011762595.2. Lineage (NCBI taxonomy): Eukaryota > Metazoa > Chordata > Mammalia > Artiodactyla > Delphinidae > Tursiops > Tursiops truncatus. The sequence continues at coordinate 7,614,562 of NC_047055.1, forward strand.
GCTTATTGGGTTTATTAATATTATTGCTGTTCCTGCTGCTGCTGCTGCTGCTGCTACTACTACTACTACTACTACTACTAGAACTACTACTATTACTAACAGATAACATTTATGGAGTTTTTATACTCCATTTCAGGCATTTTTCTAAGAATTCCATTTACATTATAGCATTCAATATCCCCAACAACTCTAACAGATAGATATTATTATTTTAATTTTATCGATGAAAAAGCTAAAGCTTGGAGGTTTACTAACTTATTCAAAGCAAGTGGCGTAGCCAGAACTTACTGGCTGAACATTGGTGATCTGGACAGAAATGATTTAAGTGGAACAGGAGGAATGGGAACCAGATTGGAATGGGTTAAGGAGTGAATAGACATGAAAAAGTACAGACAAGGAGCAGAGGAAACACATTCGGAGGGCATTTTTAAAGCATTTATTTAATTAAAGAAGAAAGAGGCTCTCTACTGTAACAAGAAAGGAAGGAGGAAAGAACTGGTGCAGATATAGAGAGATTTGTAACATTTGATAGGCAGAGACTGAAGGACTTTTTGTATTTATCTCCTTTGTGAAGGAAGAGGCAAGATCATCTCATAGACAGAAAAGAGAAGGTGGGGTCAGAGCTTTGGAAGAGAGTGCTCATGCTTGAAATAGACCTTGGAGAGAGTGGAAGAGTCAGTTAGAAGAGGAATATAATAGGAATGCTTAGCAGTGTTGAAGATTGATTTATTTAAGGTTGTGACCATGAATTTATAGTAATACAAACCTGAACTATTTTAGGATTTTCTCCCACAGCCCTGGGATTCTTCCTTGCAGGGAGAGAAAAGGTGGATATTTGAATTTAGCTCTTGTTGGGATTTGCGAGATAAATGCAATGAAAGACAGAAGGTTGAGGGAGATTAGGATAATGACAATGGTATTATGGATGTGATAGAATGTGGAATTTAAGCTGGATAAAGAGGGTAGTGAAGAAAGTCAAGGGCTGATCAATAGGTAGAAAGTAGAGAAGTTGACGGCCTGAATGTCATAAGTGGGGGCTAATTTACACTCACAATGGGGATGCTTTAAGCCAGCTTGAAGAGTTAGAGATAGTGTTCAAGAATGATATATTTGAATCAATGCTTTCAGTAGCAGCATACTTTCAGGTAATAACAGAGTCTACAGTGTGAATGTGGGAATGGGTAGATAAGGTGAAATAGAGAAGGCAGCTCAATTGTTTCTGGATATACTAAACTTGACATAATGTCTGGGTATTTCCACTGTTTCTTTCATTATTTCTGTCACCTGTATAATGAGATAATGATGTATGGTCTGTTGACATACTAATTTTTGTCTCGTTCTTGCTGTAGGAAATTCAAAAAATTGAAAGGTAATATTCCCCCCCCCCCCATACTCAAGCCTGTGTTCTAAGATTTAGGCCACTGATTCTAAGCTAGAGTAGTACCTCACTGTGTGCCCCTGCCAGGAGGCACTATAGAAGTGGGTTGGAGTGTTTTTTGGTTGTCACAAAGCTTAGGGAGCACTACTTGAATTCAGTGAGTAGTAGCCAGGCAGCCTAGATGTTCTGCAATGTTGGAGAAGGCTTTGCAAAAAGAAGCTAACAACATTTTCTGCACTATTATGGACTGTCCCACTAGACACTATTGTAGGTGTAAAAACTATTTATATCTATCAAAGTTTGGAGCCAAATTCAATTTTACATGAAACCTAAAATATTTGCTGCATATTTTAGATGACCATTAAATTTCGAGGAGATGCAAAATTCCATATAAAATGGGGTGAACCTGGCTTTAGTTTTATTTGGAACTTTGTCAAGTTCCAACACACTTCATCACATCACAAGTTAAGACACTAATATGAAATCTGCTAGATGTATCTGAGATACGTGTATCTGCATTTATACCTGCTGTATGCAAATCAGTAAAAGGAAACTTTTACTTCTAGGTCCTTTCAATGAACATTGGAGTAAATATTATTAAATTAATTGATATATTAATTGTAGTGATCTCATTGAGTTTTATCAATAAAATTTGTTTCAAGTATATCATTATTACTATTATTGCAATACAATAATTACACCAATTACACATCTTAGCTATAAACATTTCATATAGAAAATTTTAGTTACTCTTTTGGGGTTGCCTGTTGCTTTTCAAACTTACTCTGATCCTGTCCCTGGAGGTTTATCATACCTCTCAAAAGCTTCTTTTATTAGCTTCCTTTTAAAATATTCCCTCTATACCCCCTTTGTCTATTGAAAGACATGCTCTCCAAGGTCTCTTTATGTATTAGAGACTACAATGTAGACCTTGGAATGTGATGGGATTTCAAGTTAGAAGATGTACTTTTCATGATACTACATTATACCCTGTAGGGATGTACCATCTCATAACCCTTAAAAATGAGGACCAACTCATTTGTGAGAATAACATCCTTGCTCCTTTTCTTATCTCGAAGTGTGTAATTTGTTTGTTATAACATCCTCATTACAATAAAGGTTGTTTCTCCTTTTTCTCTTACCATAATTTGTCCAGACCATTATTACTTATCCTAACAAATTTTAACTTATTATTAATTTCTTTGATTTAACTTCCCCTTTATGATACAGTTCTGGCGTAGATTTGATTATTGTGACTTTCTTTTGGGGATAGTAAAATGAGCATTACAAAATATTTGTTAGAAAAAGGAGCACCATAGAGTATTTGTTTTTCTCTGTCTGACTTATTTCACTAAGCGTTATACTTTCTGGGTCCATCCACTTTGTTGCAAATGGCAGAAGTTCATTCTCAGAAACAGACTCACAGATATAGAGAACAGACTAGTGGTTACCAGTGGGGAGGAGGAAGGGGGGAGGGGTGAGAAAGAGGTATGGGATTAAGACATACAAACTACTATGTATAAAATAAATAAGCAACAAGGATATATTGTACTGCACAGGGAAATATAGCCATTATTTTGTAATAACTTTGTGGAGTATAATCTATAAAAATATTGAATCAGTATGTTGTACATCTGAAATGAATATAATATTGTAAATCAACTATACTCCAATTTAAAAAAGTAAAGTTATTACTGATGTGTTAAGGGCTAAAAAGAAAAAGGAGCACCAAGTTTGATGTGGTTGAGGTCCAGTGGCTGGGCATCCCTTACTACTCCCTTCCCCTCTTCTGAGTTAAGAATTTGTAGGTTTCAAAGTTAGATCCTTCAAGGAATCATGCTGGACTTGACGAGAGGGAAGCTAAAACCTGGACCAAAAGTGAGGAGTGTGACCTGACCGGGGATACTCAGTGGATTCCCTTAGGGGTTGCAGATGGTTTTGGGTTTTAGTTTTGGTATCGAATTCCTTGAATGGAAGATGCTTGTTCTCGACTTCCATGCACATCTCCAAGGGGGAGATGGCTGTGTGCTATGAGTGGGGAGGCTAGACATCAGATGCTTTAGCTTAGAAGCACTTAGAAGTCAAGTTTCTGTGCTTAAGCTTGACACAGAGGGAATAGAGCCACGTTTGAATGAGGTATGCTGGTCATGAGCAAGGACCATGATAGACGGAAGACTAGAGGCCCATCATCACATTTTCTGGACTGAATAGCCCTTCTGTCTCCTGTACAATCCCAAAGGGAGGGAGAGTCTCCAAAAACACTACTGAGATAGAATTTTCTGTCAGTTGTAACAGATGGGGGCCAAACTAGATTTATTTGATTTAAAAAAGAAAAGTTGCTAGCCCTGAAGTGCACTGGTGAAAATTCATACCAACTACACTTGAGCTGGATAATATTATTTTATACATAGTCTCATCAGAGAAACATTGAGAAACATTTAGTGAGAGATGACTAGTTGCATGGCTCTCTAACTGCATATTCCAAAGCAGTAGTAGCTTCTTGTTGGCCTTCTGTCCTATACCTCCAGCACCTTCGGAATGAATATCTTTTTACCTTTAAATCTCCACATCCACTAGCATCTCTGTGTGAAGGCTCCAGGGAATAAATCAATGTGAGGTTCTGCTTTCCAGAAATATCCACACATCTTCCTCTGCTTTGTACACTGCAGAGGGCATGGTAATACTTCTGCCATAGAAGAGCTTCAAATTGTCAAACCCCAGAGCTTTTGTGCAGCTGGGGTTTGTAAGAAAGTAGACTGAATTCATCAGGGTCAGACAGCAGTTGGAGTAAATCACCAGGGAAGACCATGAGTGGCAGGGAGAAGCTATTGGGGTGCATACACTTGTGAAATGAGAAAACAGATCTTTGAGCTGTGCTTACTAAACAGAGCTCTCTGGTCAGATCACTTAGGAGTGATTGGATAGTGAATTAAGACGTCTGCATTCGTATTTCCCCTTGAATGACTGTTGCACAAAGGATGCTTTTCAGGAGAGATCTATATGGCTTATTTTCTACTCAACTGAAAGCTCTGGAGCTCAAGACAAGATATTTCAGTTCTGTGGCTTCATTGTGTGAGTCGTCACAAAATGAGGTGGGGAAGAAATATTGCTCTTTAAAAGTTAGTGAACCGTGGGGATTTGACGTGGGATTGTAAAGAGTTCAAACTAGTCAAGTAAAGAAATGGCAGATGGACAACTCAAACAGGGTTCAGGCAATGCTTGAAAGACATGGGCATTGATTTCAAAGGGCTTTCCTTTCAGAGATGCACAGCCTAGGCCTTGGGGCCTTCAATAGATGGTCAAGAAAATATCCATGTTATTGCTCTGGGCTTTCCACTCAATACAGTTTCCACATCCATCCTCAAGACAAGTTTATAGCTAGCTCCACACAGCACATAAACTGCTTTGAAAAGACCCCAAATGGTTAAATTTCATCAAACAAGTGGTTACTTTGAAAACTACTCATTAGCATCCTGTCACCAAGGAGGGCATTGACTGAATTAAGTTGCTTGTTTTCAAACACCTGTTTGTAAACGTACCATATGCAGACCAACTCCAATAGAAGAGAATTTTCGTTTTCAGAAACAAAATCTTAGACATCTTTTAAAAACGAATAGTCATTTCCAAAGCATTCTGTGTCCTTTTGAGGAGGACATGCTTCTGGATATGTTTTAGTACCTGTTTTGTAACTCTTGCAAGGGCAAATCATATAAGGACCAGTGAATCCTGGGCTTTATAAAATCTTCATTCTACCTGACCTCTCAGCAGCCTTTGACACTGTTGACCTCCCTGTTTTGCAACTCTGTTCTCCATTGTCTATTGACCTGCTGAGTTCCCACTTTAGCTCTATGACTATCCCTAATCAGATTCCTTTGTGAGTCCATTTCTCTGTGCATCCTTGAAATGCTCATATATTTCCCTCAGTTCTAGCTTAGGCTTTTTTCCCTTCTCGCCTTATACAATCTCTCTGGGCAATCTCATCCTCCACTGGTCTTCGGTTTTCCTCTGTATGTGTGCTGTCCACTATGGTAGCTACTAACCAAGTGTGGTTATTTAAGTCTAAATTAATTAAAATAAAATAAAATAAATTCAGTCGCACTAGCCATATTCCAACAGCTCAATAGCCATATGTGGCCATGGCCAGTACAAATACAGGACATTTCTATAATCACAGAGAGTTCTATTAGAAAACATTGCTTTGCATGCTAATGACTCTCAAATAGGTAGCAAATAGTCTCAAATAGTTCAGACATCTCTACCGGGTCTCAGACTCATAAGAGCCTACTGGACATCTTCACTTGCATGTTCCATAGGCCTCACAAATTACTTCCACCAAACTGCTCCTTTCCTGGAAGCTAGATTGGGGCCTTGAATGCAGAGATCAGGAGTCTCATCTTTATTCTTTATGAAGGGGAGAATCATCAAGAATTTTAACTGTTTCCAGATGATTAATTTCAGTAATTATAGTTCTTTAAAATAAAGAAGATTCCCAGTTTTCATGTGTGGCATTTGACAGTTTCTAAGTTGAATCGTCACTTGCAATGACCCTGTAATTGGCACCTGTTCCCTCCCATTACCCTTGCCCCCCAATTAATTTCACATTCTGAATGCAGAATGAAGGTAACAAAGCAATCTTTGTGGTAGGAATTCCACAGCTTGCTTAATTGACACTTCCAAATCTCTCATTTATTTGGATTTCTAAATTAACAGAATTAGACTACAAATTAATTCATTAGTGCAAACAATAGAAAATGAGGTCAGGATTATTAGGAGAAGAATAGACAAGGAGATGAATTGATCCACAGTCAGATATACAGGTTGATCCCTGAAACTCAGAAAAAGTAGGTCAACTTTTTCCCTGTCTCTTAATTACATGCCACAAGCTTTCTTCTGTCAGGTCTGGAAATCTTGGGGCTTATTTCTACACAGTGTAATTATGTTTCCATATCTGATCGTGTCCAATTCTGAAATAAACAGTAGGAACTAGTCACATTAGCAAGTGGAGCCACAAAATTACATTCATTAAGGCATTGTTCAGTTATGGCGTGCAAGCCTCCAGTGACCCCAGGAAAGCAAAAATTCAGTTTACAATTAAGGATCTGTGGTATTCAATAAATATACTTATTATTTTAGAAAGAATGCCTTCTTTCCCCTTCTATCAAAAGGAATCTAGATCTGGAAAGGACTTGGATAAAGAATAATTACAATTTAATGAAAAGAAGCTGAATACACCTTGATCCAAATCAGGTCAGTAATTATCCACCCTAATGCAGTATAATGTTCCTTTGGATTTATAATTTTAAACCTTCAGCAGAGTCTCAGTGTACTTCTAAAGTGACAGCGAGGTAACAAGCAATGTTTCCCATTTAATTTTTCACAACATACAGCACAATTCTATACTGAATTGCTAGTACTGTTTTATTATAGGCATTTCTCATGCTTTTTCTTAAAAAAAAATTCCCTCTCTCTAGACAAATATATAGCTCCCATTGTCAAGCTTAGCCTGTCTTCCCACCTTTGAATACATTGTTCTCCACAACTCTGAAGCAAACTACCTTTTATCAGGCAGGCAAAAAGTCTGTCTCCTCCCAGAGTTTTCTTTTCACATTTCTTTTTTCAAAAGACATTTTTCAGAACTACCAAGAGTAAACAAGGAAGGATGATTTAATTAAAATGGCCAAAGAGGACACTGTTACCCATGTAGGTCCTGTGTTTACCTGTCTACTACATCATGCTACATACACATTTGACATTTTATTGAATTAGAGAGGAAAATTGCACAGCACACGTGGAAATGAGAGTGAGACACATACTCACACAGATAGAAAGGCAGAGGGACTATGAGGAAAATAGAGAAGGAGGAAGAGAGAGAGAGAGAAACAGAGACAGAGAAATTAAGCAATATTATATAATAGAAAGGACACAGATTTTCACATTCATTATGTATCCTTGAACCAAATATTAATTGCCTGAGCCTGTTTCCTCATCTCTGTAAGATGTGAATCAGAATACATATCTCATAGGGTTGTTGAGGATAAAATAAGACAAAGCTCTAAAGCTCTAAAATATCTAAACAACGGCAATCATTTTATTAATTACCAAATAGTTGAATAGATCCATTAGGCATATTGACATATGTAAGCATACAACAAATACACACACGCACACACACACATATATATATATATATTTGAATTATAAAGCATGAATATCGGGCAAATGTGATATATGGAATAATTGAAAGGGTGCCTGGTTTGGAATCAGGAAATCAGTGATTGAGTCTTGACTGACTATTACTGGCTGTCTGAGCTTCTGTGTGTGGCTGAGAATACTTGTGCAGGACTCTTTTCTCCCACATGGTCTTTCGAGTTGCATCTGATACCTGGGCCAGTCTTAGACCTGGAGTCTGACCACAGCCTCTGGCCCCGTGTGCACTAAGCATCTCCATTCTGTTTCTTTCTTTTTTTTTAAAAAAAAAATATATATATATATTTGTTTATTTATTTTTGGCTGTGTTGGGTCTTCAGTTGCTGCGCGCGGGCTTTCTCTAGCTGCGGCGAGCAGGGATTACTCTTTGTTGTGGTGCAAAGGCTTTTCATTGCAGTGGCTTCTCTTGTTGTGGAGCATGGGCTCTAGGCACATGGGCTTCAGTAGTTGTGGCACGTGGGCTCAGTAGTTGTGGCACACGGGCTTAGTTGCTCTGTGGCATGTGGGATCTTCCAGGACCAACCAGGGATGGAATCCATGTCCCCTGCATTGGCAGGCGGATTCTTAACCACTGCACCGCCAGGGAAGTCTCTCCATTCTGTTTCTTGAGGGGCGACTGCCACAGTTGCAGGCTGTGCCCAGGAGTCAGGGAAGGCACCCATCTAGGCGCTGGATATGGAGATGAGAAAGTAGTGGTGCGGGCTTCTTGATGACTCTTATAGGCAACTGGGCTGAACACAGCATGCAGTCGCAATCTCGAAAGCATGTTCTAATCATCACTATCTAGCAACAAACACCTAGCACACAGTAGGTGACCAGTAAATATATGTTGAAGAATTACAGGCAATCTCAAGTTTCGTGACCCCAATACATCTAATAACTGAAAATCAATTGACTCTCCATTCAGTCACTACACAGAGCATTTAATGGAGATTTGGTACCTCAGTCCTGGGAAGATGACTTATCTCACTTTTTTTCCCTCTCAGAGACAGCCTTCCTATGTACTCTCTTGTGACCTCATTTTTCAAATCTCCAGTGAAATCAGACAGGAAGCATCTGCTGGATTTTTCTTTACCTGCCAACTTGCAGTTGCCAATCAGGTTGCCATTTTGGATTACTCACTGGCCTTTGAATTCCCATTTTATGCCCTATGCTTTGTCTCTTGTCGGTTCTACAGGACTGTCAGAACCTATTTACCAACCTCACCCATCTCCTCCTTCAGAACTCTCCAGGCCTGCTCTTTTTCCTGTTCCGTATTCTGTTCACTGCTCAGCCATCTTCACAGGACTCAGCTGCGACTGAAGAGTCCATGTGAACTAGGGAACTCAGCTCCATGATGCTTATATTTCAAAGAGAAATAGCCACTCTTTCCTGAATCAGTGAAGCTTTAAACACCGGAAGTCTGTTTCTCTATCAAAGAGTTTACAAAAAATTACAAATGGACTTCTTTTTAACAAAATCTCTGTGTAACTTCAAGCCATCAAGTCACATTTGGGTAAGTCTGATTGGGGTGGGGAAGGGGTGATAGACTGCCAATCACTCATATATATTTGGTTGTGTGAAAAAAAAGTTTTTTTCCAACCAAGTAGGAAAGAAAATCTATCATCTGATATAATTTTGGATCCACTCTTTTTCTGTTGAAGATTTTGCACTGAAAACATTTTAACAGACTTGTATTTATGGCCAAAAAATAGTGATTTCCTAAATGTTAATAAAGTTTTAACATAAAAAAAAAGATTTTCTGAGATAGCAACTGGCATTTTGGGGATAGAAATAATGTATTCAGTAAATAAATTTCACATGGCCCAGCTAAGCACTGGGCACTCCTATAGACTATTCAGATCAATATTTGATGAGAACGTATCAAAGCAAACTTATTGCTATGAGGAGCCACTGCTGTCTTTTGATTGAAGTTAATGAAGCAAACATATTAGTGTAAAGCACTTGCTGGATGCATTTGAAATTTGTTCTAACCTCCACTAGTGCTGCTAATGGAAGGTGGTAATTACTGTCCACATAATTCTGAAATAATTAGGAAAATGGGCACTTTTCAGAATCATCCTATTAAAATGCAGGCCCAATAACAGAAAAGTTTCTAGACGAGTGCTGACTTGAATCAGTGAAGATGAAAGTGACAGAAAGCCTTTTTACTTTACAACTGGAATCTCTCTTCTATCGCATGCTGTAAAGCTTTAGAAGGATGAGGAACTCGGAAACCTTGCCAATGACAAGGTGTAAAGAAGAACGCAGGAAGTAAAGCGTGGTAGTGACAGAATTCCTCATGTCACCGTTAGAGTTAAAGGCACTGTGGCCATACTGTAGCTTGAGCTCCCTCTTGCTTCATCCACCAAAAGGAAGACACCTGATCTGGATGGGTCTCTTCGATTCTCCCCTGAAGGCATACAGAGATCACAGCGTTGACAAGGACTTCCTAGGACTGAAGATGTTCAGAGCACTTGGCTCCATCTCTGAATGAATCAGGGGGGACTGGCAGTGCCAGACAGGTGTGCCCCGCTTCCTGCCTCAAGCCTGGACCGGCGGATTTGCAGTCGGTACACTCTCCCGACCACGACAGGAGAGAATGCTAGATGCGATGCACGTGAAAGAGAAGACAAATGGTTCCTGGAAGCACATTTTCAGTTGCGAGACAGGACTCTCTCCCGTAAGAGAGAAGGAGATGCTTAAAGAAAGGGATCCTGGGACAGCATTAATACAGAGGAGACAACCTGATAAGCAAACATGGTCTCCGTGGACCAGGGCATGTGCCCGCTTTCCCAGTCAATTTTCAATGTCTTGAAAGTAATTTGTAATTGCAGCTTGTCTGATCTGAGAAAAAGAAGAGCCTTACAAAAGATGGGCCGGCCTAGAATATGTAGGGGAAAACAGTCTCTTTAAAGCGAGATGGCTGCTTGGGAAATACAACACACTTCCAATAAAAGTGCACTGCTCGTGATGATTCAGGATAGCTCCAGCACAGATTTCCTGCAATGAAGGGTTAAACCATGCAGTGGTCTTTGTAGCCCCTTGTACAATCCTCTGCAGTGCAGAAGCTCTGTCATACATTTCTTCTCAGTACTGTGCAGAGCCATCCGGTGAGGAAAGCAAGGCGGGGAATGAATATCTCCATTTTATAGATGAGGACAGCAGGGCTCAAAGAGGCCAGGGTGAGCCCTACTGCCCGTCCCCCGTGCCCAGCCATCCTCTGATATGGCTCTGCCGTGGACTCTGTGCAGGCTGGCGACAAGCATCCCCCACAAGAAAACCCGTTTTCAGAAAGAAAAAGAAAGAGAGAGAGAGAGGAAAAAAAAACAACTGTCACCAGCAAAAGAAAAGAAAATCTGTCACAAGACTAATGCTCCTTAAAAATGCCACTTCCTTCCTCTTGTTTCCCCAGTGGTTCCCTTCCAGGTGAAAGTCCAAACCTGTGAACCTGGCATTCGGGCCCCACCATATTTGAGACGTCACCATACTTAATCCCAAAGGGACTCTTCTGTCCAGGTAGGTCGACCTCTTCTTCAGCATTTGGAACCACGTTTATTTTCAATACCACACTATCTCCCATGCTATTCCCTCCATTTGATACGGCCTCCTCCCCCCTACCTTTGACTAAATCCTGCCCAGTTGTGTTGATGCAGAAGGCAGTCACCCTGGACCCATGCAGCCACTACTGCAGGCTCAGCCCATGGACTGTAGGCCCATTCAGGGTCTACTTCACACATCGGTCACAACTGATCTGATTGCAAGTGACAGAGATTCAACCTGATCTGGCTCAGGCAAAAAGAGATTTACTGCCAGGCTATTGAGGAATTTAATATACCAAGAAAAGGTGGGAAGATCAAGGACAGCTGAGCCTTAATAACACTTGGAGTTAGAGGCTCAGATGCTGCCAGTGTTCGGTCCCTGTCTCATCTCTGCTTCTGTTGACTCGGCACCTTCTTTCTCTTGGCGTCTTCTGCATTCTGGGAAGCGTGGTGGCCAGTAATTCCTGTGCAGCACATCTCACAGGCTTTCCACCAGAGGAGAATTTATGCTGTCTCCTCAATTTCATTTCAGATCATTATAGAGGGGTACTCTGGTTGGCCTGCTTGCTTCAGACACCTATCTCCAGACAAATCTGATATGGGCTGGGGCATAGTCATTTAGCGCAGACCCTGCCACAGGGGACCTTGGGTTGTGTGTCCTTTCCAGAGGAGAAAGGAATCATTGTGATCCAGGCAGCCTCCCTGGCTGGTGTCTACTACATCAACCTGTGGTCTCTCCTGAATTGCTATTCTGCTTTGCATGTATCGTGTCTTCTCTGCCAAACAATTTGTACAGCTCTTTGAGGGCTGAGCCTAGAACCACATACTAGCCTTCTAGAGTCCGCATGGTACTTAATAGTGTTGTGTAGTTCCATTTATTTCACAACCATTTACTGAGCGCCTCTTCTCTGATAAGCCCGTGCCAGATGTTACAGGTAGATATTTGTTAGCCACCCTGACTCTTGCCACAAACTACTTGCGGTTCCCTAAAACCACCATGCCATTTCTCACCTCTCTGCCTTCACACATGCTATTTCCTACATCCAGAATGCCCTCTAACTCTTTCCCCCCTGACAGAAAAGCCCATTCAGCCTCCAAGACTTAGTTCAGTGTTACCACTTCTGGGAAACCTTTCCTGACCACGTCTCCTGGTCCCTTCATCCCAAGGCTGGATGAAGTGCCCCTCCTCTGTGCTCACACAGCAATCTTCACAGCCCTTACTGCTTATCACTGTGCAGGGTAATCATTTACTTGTTGGTCTCCTGTACTAAGTGGGTGGTTCTCAAAGCCTGGTCCCTGGACCATCGGCATTACCTGGGAACTTGTTAGAAATGCATATTCTTAGGCCTCACTCCAGACCTAATGCATCGGAGTCTCTGGGGTACACCCAGTAATCTGTGTTTTTAAAAAACTTTTATTGAAATATAGTTGATTTACAATGTTGTATTAATTTCAGGTGTACAGCAAAGTGATTCATATATATATATATATTAATTTTTTAGATTCTTTTCCATTATAGGTTATTACAAGATGTTGAGTATAGTTTCCCATGCTATACAGTGGACTTTGTTGTTTATTTTATATATAGTAGTGTGTATGTTTTAATCCCAAACTCCTAATTTATCCCCCCTCCCTCCCCTTTGGTAACCATAATCTTTTTCTATGTCTGTGAGTCTATTTCTGTTGCAATCTGTGTTTTAATGAACCATCCAAGTAGTTCTGATGCACACTCAAGTTTGAGAACCACTGGGACAGGCTCTCCTAGCAGTCTACATGTTCTAGCTCATAGTATGTACTCAGGAAAGTTTTAATGAATTAATTAATAAATCAGCATTTTCTACTCCATGCCAGGCTTTTAGGATGTGTCATTTCTTCTTGCTTGCTTTTTAGACACTATCAACAGGGAGATGACTGGTTTCCATTCATTCATTAGACCATCTATTTATTTATTCATTCTTGAGATTCCAGAGTTGAATTCATACTGTTCACCACAACCATGAGGAGCATAGCTCTCCCAAGTACCAGGAGTATTTTGGGAGCCTCTTCCATGGCTCTCAGCCACAACTTTATAAACGTGGTATCCTCCATTGCTACCTTTTCAAAAGAAAGAAGAATTTCAGAGAAGACCATGTTCTGGCAACTGCTGCTAGCCTTTGAACTTTGCATGATTAAAAAAAAATACACTCACTTAATCCTGAATGTCTCCAAGTCATCTTTGCTGATAAACCCCAGGCTTAAGTTGTAAACAAATTAAAGATCGAAGACCTTCCTTTGGCACATTCTTTCAAGAATTTTATTGCTGTCTGTGAGCTACTTGGTTCCTTTCAGAAGGAGCAATTCTCTGTGTGCTGGGCTGAGCAGGGCCGTCCTGCACCTTGGCAAAGCCTAGTGGGAGTGTGTGTGAGACACTGAGCTGTCTCAATAGTCCAATGTTACGCTTTCAGAAAGCTTTTGAGAACAAAGTCTCTGTTTTTATTGCTCTCCCTGCCAGTGATCACGACTGGCTTCTTTCAGTGGGACGTTCCATGCTTTGCACTGAGTGACAAAGCAAGGCATCCCCTGAGCACTCCAAGCTCCTCACAGAGCCCTAAAATGAGGCCATTCTTCAGGCCATTCTGCACACACACACATTTTCTGATAATTCTTTCCTGCTTCCCAAAGGAGACAGTGATTATAAAGCCCCCAAGAGCAAATGTACACTTTATTATACCAAGTTGTTACATTAAATGTTAGAATGGGATAAAATATTTGCAGATGATATCACTGGTAAGGGGGTAATATCCAAAACATATAAACAGCTCATGTAACTCAACATCAAACAAGCAAACAACCTGATTAAGAAAGGGGCAGAAGACCGGAATAGACATTTTTTCAAAGAAGACATACAGATGGCCAACAGGCACAGGAAAAGATGTTCAACATCACTAGCTATCAGGGAAACGCAAATCAAAACCATAATGAAATATCACCTCACACCTGTCAGAATGGCTATCATCAAAAAGAACACAAATAATAATTCTACTCATTGCTCTGTGGTGACCTAAATGAGAAGGAAATCCAAAAAAGAGGGGATATATGTATACTTATAGCTGATTCACTCTACTGTACAGTATAAATTAAGACAATATTATAAAGAAATTATACTCCAATTAAAAAAAATACTACAAATAACAAATGTTGGTGATGATGTGGAGAAAAGGGAACCCTCCTACACTGTTGGTGGGAATGTAAATTGGTGCAGCCACTATGGAGAACAGTATGGAGGTTTCTCAAAAAACTAAAAATAGAATTACCACATGACCCAGAAACTCCATTCCTGAGTATATACCCCAAAAAACCAAAAACACTAAATCAAAAAGATACATGCATCCCAATGTTCATAGCAGCATTATTTACATTTGCCAAAATATGGAAGCAACCTAAGTGTGCATCAACAGATGAATAGATAAAGAAGATGTGATATAGATATACACTGGAATACTGCTCAGCCATAAAAAAGAAGGAAATAATGCCATTTGCAACAACATGGATGGACTTAGAGGATATTATGTTAAGTGATATAAGTCAGGTAGAGAAAGACAAATACTGTATGTTTTCACTTATATGTGGAATCTAAAAAAATACAACAAACTAGTGAATACAACAAAAATGAAACAAACTCACAGATATAGAGAACAAACTAGTGGTTACCAGTGTGGAAAGGGAAGAGGGAGGGGCAAGATAGGGATAAGGGATTAAGAGATACAAACTACTATGTATAAAATAACCTACATGGATATATTGTACAGTATAGGGAAATATAGCCATTATTTTATAGTAACTTTAAATCGAGCATAATCTATAAAAATACTGAATCACTATGTGTATGCCTGCGACTAATATTATATTGTAAATCAACTATACTTCAATAAAAAGATGCTCAATATTAATAGCCATTAGGAAAATGCAAATTAAAACTATAATAAGATTTTTTAAAACTGTAAGTAATTAGTTTTTGGAAACTAGTTTTGCACTGTAAGGTCCAAAAGTTTTGCCACAGTCAAATGAAAATAAAACTTATTTAAGGGAATAAACTACTTAAAGCTTAGAGGTTAAGGTTCAACCCATAAAGGATAAATGCATGAATTATGTACAGAAGTTTCACGCATGTGATATAAGACTTAACTGTATAAAATAATTCCTGAATGCCAGTCTGTGGTTGCATCACAACACCCGGAGATTCATATTAAACATATTGGAGTGTCTCATTCAGTAGGTAGTCCAGGATATTGTTATTTTTAACAGTTGTCCCAGGTAATTCCAATATATTACTGGATTAGACAATGTGCAACTTTCGTTCCGATGCAGAGCCATTAATGTCCTATGTTACCACACACTTCATGATTCATTCATATTTTTTCTCTCTCATTCTCTCTCTCTCTCTCTCTCTCTCTCTCTCTCTCTCTCCCTCACACACACACACACACACACACACACACACACATAACACTTCTATCCCAATAAGGGAGGTAACAGCAGCTTAACATTATAGTGAGGGTCAGAAAACCTGGGTTATGGTCCCATCTCTGCCACACACTAGCCCTGTTACTTTGGATAAGCCATTAGCAGCCTATTACCTTCAGTTCCCTCATACACAGAATAAATAGTCTGTACTACTAGGTTCAATCATGTGCTGGTAACAACAAACAAAAAAAGCTTGATTTGTAGTTTTTGTAGCATTTGCCAATTTCTATGGTGGAAAGAATCCCACCCACTGTGGACACTTTGAAGCTATCAAAATGATGTCCCTGAGCATGGTGTTGGGAAGAGATGCACACAAGCTACTCTCACAAATTGGTACAAACTGGCTCCAGCTCACCACTGACTAGACCCCTTCTGACCTTAAATTTCCATATTCCATTTTATGCAATTAATGAATTACTAATGGTAGCACCTTCTCTTTAAAGGAAAAGTCAGTCATCGGTGCTGTGGGAAAGAGCCTGAGTTTTGTAGCTGGAAAGATATTGAAGTTACAGCTCTACCGTTTAGAGCTATGTGACTTTGGACAAGAGAATTCATTTATGGGCCCTGGTTTTCTCGTTTGGAAAACAAATTAACAAAACATCCCTTTTTAGTGGAGAATAATGAGTTAACATATGTAGAGTGCCTAGCATAGTGTTTGGTATCTCTAATATGGGAATGAATTAGCCTAGAGAAGACAAAGCAAAGCAACAGTAGTCATAGCATTAGAAACACTAGTACCAGGCTGAAAAATATTCCATTGTATGTATATACTGCATTTTCTTTATCCATGGATGGACCTGGCAGACGTTGTTAAGTGAAGTAAGTCTCAGAAGGACAAATCCTGCATGATTCCACTTATATGATGTATCCAAAATAGTCAAAGACATAGGAGCAGAGAATAGAATGGTGGTTGCCAGGAGCTGGGGAAGGAGGAAGTGGAGAGTCACTGTTCAGCAGGCAGAAAGTTACATGTATACAAGGTGAATAAGTTCTAGAGGTCTGTGGTACAACATTTCACCTATAGTTAACAATAATGTATTACACACTTAAAACTTGTTAAGAGGGTACATCTCATGCTAAGTGGTTTTTTTAACATCTTTATTGGAGTATAATTGCTTTACAATGGTGTGTTAGTTTCTGCTGTATAACAAAGTGAATCAGCTATACGTATACATATATCCCCATATCCCCTCCCTCTTGCGTCTCCCTTCAACCCTCCCTATCCCACCCCTCTAGGTGGTCACAAA